>NC_053489.1:140724432-141037141 GCF_905171775.1 Rana temporaria
CAATCTGACCAGGTTGTGTAACCATAAAATGTCCATCCACAAATGGAAGCCTCCACAAGGGGATTAGAAGCAAAATCCAGCAGGAGCTACAGAGTATAAAAGAGAAGAGAGGTGCCTCTTGGCAAAAAAGTTGCCAAATGTTCTACCTTTTAAATAAAGGTAAGGTAAAAGGTAAAAGGTACCTTTAAATACATTTAATAATGTAACCACATTGCTACACTTATGCCGCGTACAGACGGTCATTTTTTGTGATGAAAAAAAAAACGACGTTTTAAAAAAAGTCATTTAAAATGATCGTGTGTGGGCAAAACGTTGTTTTATGTCTTCAAAAAAACGACAAAAAAAAAAAAATCGAACATGCTTGAATTTTTTGTGTCGTTTTTCAAAACGTAGTTTTTTGTTTCACAGAAATTGACCGTGTGTAGCAAAAAACGACGTTTAAAACGATGTTTTTAAACCCGCGCATGCCCAGAAGCTAGTTATGAAGCGAGCTTCAATGGAAAAAAGTGGTGAACGTAACCTCGCTTTGCTAGAGCATTGTGAAAAAACTATGGTGTGTAGGCAACGTCGTTTTTGAAAATGAAGTTTCAAAAACGTCGTTTTATTTCATGATTTAAAACGTCGTTTTTTTTCATCACAAAAAACGACTGTCTGTACGCGGCATTAGAGGTGCCTCTCTTCTCTATTATATTCAGTTTTGACATGATGCTGCCAGTATATCAAGACATCGCTTGTATATCAGTTTATTTTATTTATTAAAAAAACAAGTTGTCTTGTCTTGCAAAATGCTCTTAAACCAAGGTTTTACTCACACACTACTTTTCTAGTGGATTGGAACATGTGCATTATCAAGCCATTGGCCCAAGTTTAGGATACAGTTTGAGGGTATTAGGACATTGATTTATTAATTTTTTTCCACATTCGTTAAACCATACTGTGGTATTAGACAAAAAACACTCACTGCTGCGTTAACATTTTTATATCTTTTATTTCAGCTCAGTCTGACTCCAGTCCCACAGATTTTTTTTATGCAGACATTCTTTTACCTTATTCACGTATTCAAAATGCAGATCACAATCACATCCTGAATTTCAATGACAGATGATAAAACATTGTCCCCAAGAGAGAAGCCGCATTCTAAATATACTTTCCTTTAATACGTTATTCACATTTTGAAATGCTATTGATTTTACAAGATAAAACTCATTTTTCGATTCATTTGTCGGGAGCCAGGCACCAGAAGGGTTTCTCCATGTCTCCAAAGGCAATGTATTAGAATATAGAGATCCACTTATTCCCTTAGAAGAGGCTATAAATGTGCACGGGTGCGCCTTAGCCCCAGAGGTCTGCCTGATCTGAATTGCACATGAGGAAGCAATACAATTACACAGCATAAGAGGCAAGTTTAGCTCGTATGAGAAATATGTTGTGACAATCTCATTGACAAATATCCATGTAAAAGCTCATGCATAGCATTTGAAATTCTAGGTAATGTTAGCAGTCTGACACAAGCCATTGTCTTGCGTAGTTTTACATCTCCTTAATGTTTTCCTTAGGGTCTAAAGTCAACTAAAGCCAAGTCTAAAGACCAACTACATTTCAAGTTTTGGGTGGGCAATTGAGAGGCGAGAGAGGAGGAGACTTTTGCCATTTCAATAGGTGCTGGCTGGGTTGTAAGACATTTGTAGCTGCAGTCAAATTTTTTTATTTTTTTTGTCTAGTTTCTGGAAACTTTTTTCACCCTATGAACTTGAAGATAGTCTGTAGTACATTAGATTGTGAAGTCGCTGGCCCTACAGCAGCAGAGAACATTTTTGTTGCAAATGTTTTGCTTGGACAATATACCAGATATCACAGTTTGATATTTTTTTACACAGAAGGTAATCAATAGTGAATTTGTATGAGTTATGAGCATGGTGCGATTTTGCGTATTTGTTTAATTTTTTAGTAAAATTCTAATTTTACTTTTGTTGCTGTCGTTGCTGGCACTTTGCAGTGCCTAAAAATGAGCCTTTAAATTTTTATCAGTGCTGAAATAATGAACAGTTATTATGCCCGCTGAAATAATGAACAGTTATTATGCCTCCTGGAATTTTCAAGGCATGTTTGGAATTTCAGAAAATGTATACATGGCCTTCCTTTAGCACTCAGATTAACAGTACACAGGCAGCAAAAAACACCACTAAACTTCAATACACCACGACGGGTATCCAGCCACTAATCTCCTGATGTATAACAAGTAAGTCAGTGCCTACGGTGAGGATAATTTACATAAAAATGAACAGTGTCTTCTTAACAGCGCAGACTTTTTTTGTGAATGCAACTGGAAAATCAGTAGCCAGATTTATGAAAGACTGGCCCATAGGAATTTAATATTTATGTAATGGGAGAATGTCAGGGCCAGGAAAGAATAAAATAGAGATGTGGCCCCATGGGATTGTTACCCCTAACACCAGGAGCGGGCTGGACCGTCGCTAACTTCAAAAAGGGAAAAAAAAAACGGCAGCGAGGGCCGCGGCCGCTTTGCATATCAATCGGGATGGCCTGGGGGGAAATGTCCACTTTACATCCCGGCCCAGCCCACCCCTGCCCAACACCCATTTGTTTAATAAATACGTGTTACTCTTAATAGAGGGCTATGATAATTGTTAAGTACAAGTCTCCCTATGACTGCTTTGCTGGTTCTTTCCGTTTTGTTTTTCAGGTGACAAGCTGCCTGCTGTTACTAGGAAGATTTATCTCAGCTGCAGAGCACTGGATTGGTGACAAATCCTTTGGCGGGAAACATCTAGCCAATGAGTGTAACCTTTTACTTATATCCTCTCCTGTAACTGGAAGGAGTCAGCATTTACCTCAGGTCTGTCAGCTGGACTCACCCCTGGATTCTCCTCAGCCTTCCTTTTGGATCTTTTAACCTGCTCTCCCACCCTCCCCTTTATTCCCATTGTCGCGGTCCCCCTTTATGTAGGTAATGTCGCCCACTTTGTGGGTGGACAGTGGTTGGTACGCCGTTACTTGCTTTATACAAGATATTACTGCTCGAGTCCTAGTAACTAAGGAAGTTGGTCTGTTTGATATTGAAGGTCTGTCTTTTTGGGTAATTTCGCCCACTTTGTGGGAGGACAGTGATTGGTAAACTGGTATTTGGTTGGTATAAGATATTGCTGCTCGAGTCTTAGTGACTAAGCATGTTGGTCTGTTAATGCTTAACAGCGATTCTGTTTGGTATTAAAGGTTAAAGTTAATTTCATAATTAAAATTGTTTTAAACCCAATAAAGGGGACGCGGCCTAAGCTTCTCCACAATCCTTGTTGTGTTTATGGTATGGTATGATGGGTGTTGGTGGAGTGTACAATCCCATGCAACCAGTTGTCTTGCAACACTTTGATCCTCTGGTTTTCACAGATCAGTGTTCTTGCTATTACAGTGGCCAATTGACCGTCCCACTTTAAGCAGCCATAATATATATCAGACTATACTGAAACTGGCACTATAGCAACTTGGTTCTTACCTGTCCCAAAAATGCTGTGACAGTTACACCAAATAAACATTGTTGAGAATCTGATTGAATGATCTGGGGTGTGGTCATTGTTGTACAATTTGTCTTGTGGCTAGCTCTTTTACCTAGTGGACACTGGAATACATTTTTTATTACTACATCCTTGAACAGAGTGTGGATTTTCAAGGTGTTTGTTCTAGGTATACCAAGCCAAATTGAATGAATAGCAGTCTTTGCAAGACGAAGATGATCACTGCAAATCATAAGGTGTAAAAATTGGCTAGTTGTGCTGCATTTAAAAGATTCCAGTACGTCCCTGTGGAATAAAAACAAGACTATGCGATTCAATGACTTTGCTTCAGGCTCAGGAGTTATGTAATAGAACCCATCCCTCCTCTAGCCCAATAACAACGAAGGTCATTCTGTGAGTGTATCTATGGGTGGTAAGCTTGTTTTCCTGCCAGCACATTCCTGCTCCTCACTGTAAAATGGCCTCTCCCTAAACGTTACCTGTGAAGGAGCGTGGTATCCAGCAGACAACTCAAATACACACTCTACCCCATGGGTGCTCAAGCTGTGGCCCTCCAGCTGTTGCGGACAAGTGCCTTCATGCCTCTGCCTTTGAGACTCATGCTTGTAATTGTCAGTCTTGCAATGCCTCATGTGACTTGTAGTTCCACAACATCTGGAGGGCCACAGGTTGCGCACCTATGTTCTACCCTCATCATTCACAAGGTCATCCAGCAGGGGAAAATCATACCGCAATGAAGTGACACTTGTAAACCAACATCGCATATTGCTTCACCTGTTTAGGACGACCGCTTTCATAAGCCATAATCAATTTCTAAAATGTAAGATGTTGGCATAGGAGACTTTTCCATAGTTTATTTTAGGAGAGTTTGTATTTTTATTAGAAAATTCAAATTTTGGAGCATGCCATCTGTTTACTAAAAACACCAAGACTGCTTCAAATTAGAGAACTATTTAATGAAAAAAAACTAAATTAATACGAAAAGGGGTCTTCACAGCAGCCAGATGCATTCAAAATTCACTCTTATTGCTTTGTTGGCATTCATATACTAGTGCCCACTTGGTCAAGGTTTTTCAACCAAAGGCCTCATGGACACTGGATGTTTTAAAAACACCACTGGCGTTAGCTGTAGAATACGTTTTACAGTAGCGTTTTTCAGCATTTACGTTTTTAGCAATACTATGCTCCCACAAAAGCTTGTGGCTCAAAAATGCTCATAAACGCCAAATAGCCGCTTTTGAGAGTTAACGCATTTTTACAAACTCCTCTTGTAACCCACTAGTTCTGGGGCTTTTTTCCAGCCACAAAAACGCCCCTGCCAAAAAAACGCTAATAAAATCAATGTGTGCGCATGGACACATAGAATAACATGCTGAGGAGTTTACTGGCTAAAGAAAAAAAATCCAGAAGCCAAAAACAGCTATACTCAGGGCTTTATCTCGTGTCCTGTGCCAATTTAGAATATGAGGAATACGTTTTTAGGGCCGGTTCACACCACAAAAAACGTAGCCCACGTGTGTTTTTGAGTTGCAGTGAGTTTTTGATACGTTTTCAATGTTTTTATCCCCTCTTCCTTTCTCAAAGTTGCATAGGGTTCTTTGCTGTAAATGTGTTTTGAATTAGAATTTGCATTTGAAGGCGTTCCTGTGTTTTAAATGCGTTTTGTCACATCCCAGGACAATTCTGAGGCGATAAAATGCTTACTTTTTTTCTCTGCACTGGAACTGAGCGCACTGGTGTGAACTAGGCAATTAAAACCCATATAAATCAACTGTCCATGCTTTGATGCAGAAAAAAAAAAATACACTGGACTGTATCTAGTGTGAAGCAGCCCTTCGATAACATAATGGGGTTGATTTACTAAAACTGGAGCGTGCAAAATCTTGTGCAGTTGTGCATGGAAGCCAATTACATTCGAACTTCAGCTTGTTCAATTAAGGTTTGACCAAAAAAAAAAAAAAATATGGTTACTAGGTAGAGCTGCACTAGATTTTGCACTCTCCCGTTTTGGTGAATAAGCCCCAATGTGTGATCTTCCGTCTTTTTATTTGCATCCCATCAAGGATGGCAATGAGCCTAGATCTGTACCCAAGCTCTTGTGGGCTCTTTATGTATGGACCAAATCAGAAGCAGATGTTATATATCTACTACTCTGGTATACAACGTCAATGCAGTATCCTGTGCTTATTGTAAGAGGAATGCATGTCTATAAATCATATCTAAAGTAAATTTGTTTTACAATAGGACAATGTACAAAATAATAATATATGTAATGTATAATAGTATACAAGGTTCAATAGTTTGAGGGGCAAGTGAACAGGACACAGTTGCCGTGTTTGGGGTGGTGGGGTCATGTATCACAAATGCTGGGAAGCAGGATGGCTCAGAGTACAGGGTGCAATGCTGGGGGTCCTCGAAGCATCACAGGAATGTTCCTGGTTAATAAACAAGTGCACTCTTCAATGTCATAGCATTGGCTGAGCTCAGACTTCAGCCTTAGTAAATGAGTACATTTTGTGAGCGTCTCTGTGGAGACATTTTAGGAACCCTGAAAACTTTTAATTTATTGTTAGATTAGATTAAAGATAATCTGTGGTCCACTTCCCCCTTCCCTAGGAGCATACCTCCTTTTCAACCCCCCCCCCCCCCCCCCACTGCTCCGTTCAGCCACAGGGAGCAAGGAACATCTGTTCGAGGCAATGTATTCCCCCCCCCCCCCCCCCCATCATATTTTCTGAACAGATAGGATGGGAATTGAAGAACAAATATACATACACCAAGGGAAAAAGTATTTGATCCCATGCCCACTGACAAAGATGATTAGTCCATCATTTTAATGGTAGGTTATTTTAACAGTGGGATACAGAACAAAAATATCCAGAAATATGCATTTCAAAAAAGTTACAAAAATTGATTTGCCTTTTAATGAGTGAATTAAGTATTTGATCGCCCATCAATCAGCAAGATTTCTGGCTCCCAGGTGTCTTCTATACAGGAAACTAGCTGCACACTCTTAAAATGGAGTGCTCCTAATCTCATCTTGTTACCTGTATAAAAGACACCTGTTCACAGAAGCAATCAGATTCCAAATCTCTCCACCATGGTGACCAAAGAGCTGTCCAAGGATGTCAGGGACAAGATTTTAGACCCACACAAGGCTGAAATGGGCTACAAGGCCATTTCCAAGCAGCTTGGTGAGAGGTTGACTACAGTTGGTGCGATTATTCGCAAATGGAAAAAAAAAACACAAAAACAGTCAATCTCCCTCGGTCTGGGGCTCCATGCAGGATCTCACCTTGTGGAGTTTCAATGATCATGAGAACGGTGAAGAATCAGTCCAGGACTACACAAGAGAATCTGGTCAATGATCTCAAGGCAGCTGGGACCATAGTCACCAAGGAAACAATTGTTAACACTACGCCATGAAGGACTGAAATCCTGCAGCACCCACAAGGTCCCACTGCTCAAGAAATCACATCTACATGCCCATCTAAAGTTTGCAAATGAACATCTGAATGATTCAGAGGGGAACTGGGGAAAGTGTTGTGGTCAGATGAGACCAAAATCAAGCTCTTTGGCATCAACTCAACTTGTGGTGTTTGGAGGAGGAGGAATGCCGCCTACGACCCGAAGAACACCATCCCCACTTTTAAACATGGAGGTGGAATCATTATGCTTGGGGGGGGTTTTCTGCCAAGGGGATAGGACAACTTCACTAAATCAAAGGGACATTAGATAGGGCCCATGTTCTGTAAAATTTTGGGGAAAAATCTGCTTCCCTCAGCCAGGGCATTAAAAATGGGTCATAGATGGGTATTACAGCATGACAATGACCCAACACATGGTCAAGGCAACAAAGGAGTGGCTCAAGAAGCAACACATTAAGGTCCTGGAGTGGCCTAGTCAGTCTCCAGACCCTAATCCCATAGAAAAGGTGTGAAGGGAGCTGAAGGTTCCAGTTACCAAACGTCAGCCTTGAAACCTTAAAGTGGGGGTTCATCCTAAATCCATTTACTGTATGCATGTCTTTTTTTTTTTCTCCGTACATACCTTTATATTCTGATTTTGTCCAGGGCTTCCGCGTTCTGATGACTGCAGGACTGGGCGTTCCTATCCCTGCCTCAGGGTTCGGATGACTGCGGGACTGGGCGTTCCTATCCTTCGGTTAGATGATTGACGGCTTGTGAAACGGTTCCCCTGTCGCACAACGCGCGTCACCAGATTTCCGGAAATAGCCGAGCTGCGAGTCGGCACTATACGGTGCCCGCACCCGCCGTGTAGAGCTGCCTGCGCAGGTGCTGTATAGTGCCGACTCACAGCTCGGCTATTTCCGGAAATCTGGTGATGCGCGTTGTGCGACAGGGGAACTGTTTAATAAGCCGTCAATCATCTAAACCAAGGATAGGAACGCCCAGTCCCGCAGTCATCAGAACCCAGAAGCCCTGGACAAAATCAGAATATAAAAAGGTATGTACGGAGGAAAAAAAACGGAAAATTGTATCATACTTACCAGTAATTTTCCTTTCCTGGTGCCTATCCATGGCAGCATACCTGTGACAAGCTCCGCCTTGGCTCCTCCCTCAGGAATAGTGAATATTATAAAAGAGTCGGTGAACACCGCCCCCACATTCTCCGTAATATAGAAAACCGAGGGTGGGAGCGTATGCTGCCATGGATAGGCACCAGGAAAGGAAAATTACTGGTAAGTATGATACAATTTTCCGTTTTCCTGGTGCCTCCATGGCAGCATACCTGTGACAAATAACTAGCTGAAACGGGTGGGATGCTGCTTAGAAAATTTATTACAAGGACATCATTAACAAAGGTTAACAAATGGAGGAGGCGACGGCTGACTTGATCGCCTGTCTGCCAAACTCTACCGAAGAGAGAGCTCCCGGGTCCACCCGGTAATGTTTCATAAACGTGTGTTGGGACGACCAGGTCGCTGCCCTACAGATGGTCTCGATCGACACGTTTGCCCTTGCTGCCCAAGAGGCAGAAACTGCCCTCGTGGAGTGCGCCTTAATCGCCGACGGAGGATCCAGACCTCTTGCCCTGTACGCTTTATGAATTAGTTTCACAATCCATGAGGAGATTGTTCTCGCTGACGCCTCTTCGCCTTTTCTTTTCCCCCAGGGGATTATGAGCAACTT
Source organism: Rana temporaria (assembly GCF_905171775.1). Taxonomy (NCBI): domain Eukaryota; kingdom Metazoa; phylum Chordata; class Amphibia; order Anura; family Ranidae; genus Rana; species Rana temporaria. The sequence continues at coordinate 140,733,116 of NC_053489.1, forward strand.
GGAAGAGTTTCTGAAAGGCACTGTGGCCTGGAGATAATGCTTCAGCGTGGAAGCAATATCTAGCTCGTGAAAAGAGCCTGAGTCCTGCTCTAGGAATGTTGGGAGTGCCCAGGGTTCCGACATGGATAAGGATGATGCAACTTTGGGGATAAACCCCCGAACTGTCCTGAGTTCCACCCTGTCGGGGTAGAACACGATGTGATTGTCGTCTGCTCCTAGAGCTTGGAGCTCTGAAACCCGTCTGCCCGATGTTATGGCTATCAAAAATGTAAGCTTCAAGGTTAGATTCCACAGTGATGCTGAGCCCGAAGGGGCAAAGGGCGGATTGACTAGGGATTCTAGGATGACAGCGAGGTCCCAGGTGGGAAAAGACTGCCTAGTTGGCGGCCGGATTCTTTTGACGGCCTTGAAGAATTGGACTATTAGTGGGTCCTCGGCCCACCTCTTCCTGGTTGCCGATGAAATTGCTGCTACTTGTACCTTTAATGTACTTAGGGCAAGACCCTTGTTTAGGCCTGCCTGCAAAAAATCAAGGATTTGAGAAGATGATGGAAGCTCCGGATCGCAGCTTTTGTCAGACATGAAGGACCTGAACTTGTTCCACACTTTCCCGTATATACTGTTTGTGGAAGGCTTTCTAGCCCTTAGGAGGGTAGCAATAACTTCGCTGGAGCAACCTAGAGATTCAAATTTTTGCCTTTCAGTCGCCAGATGTGAAGGTTCAGCCTGCCTGGATCTGGATGAGTGTGACACCCCTGAGACAGGAGGAAGGGTATCAGAGGAATCTTGACTGGGGGTTGCATACTCAGGAACATTGCCGTCGGAAACCAGGGACGTCTCGGCCAGTATGGTAGAACTGCTATTACTATTGTTGATTCGATCATTGCCCTCGCCAGGAGTTTTGGTATCAGAGGCCGTGGCGGGAATGCATAGGCCAGATCGCATGTCCAAGGGGCTGTGAGAGCGTCCACTGCCTCCGCTTGGGGATGCGGTAGCCTTGAGATGAACCTCGGAAGCTTGGAATTGCTGGCAGTTGCGAATAGGTCCAGCTCGGGGAGCCCCCAGTGGTCTGTTATCCAATTGAAGATGTTGGGGTGAAGAGACCACTCGTTGGCGTCTACGAACTTGCGAGATAGGAGGTCGGCTTGTACGTTGAGGCGTCCTGGCAGGTAAACTGCCCTTAAATCCCCGAGATTTCTTTCTGCCCACAGGATTATGGGCTCTACTTCCCTTAGCAGGGGTCTGCTGTGTGTCCCTCCTTGACGATGTATGTAAGATACGGCGGCCCTGTTGTCCATCCGTAAGAGCACTGGTTTCCCTGAGATCTCGAACTCTAGGGCTAGAAATGCCCGGTAGACTGCCCGGATTTCCAGGATATTGGACACCAGGCCTGTCGCCTGAAAAGACCATCTGCCTTGCACTGAAATTTGATTGCAGTGTGCGCCCCAGCCTGCTAAGCTGGCGTCGGTGGTAACTATGGTCCAGTTGACATGCCCTAACGCACGTGGCTTCGTCAGAGTTTGTTTCTTCATCCACCAATGGAGGCCTCTGAGCATCCGGGTCGTCAGGCATATGTGTTGAGCTAGAAACCGTTTGTTCCACTGCCTCAAGAACTCCAATTGAAAATATCTCAAATGCCAATGGGCCCAAGGGACCATCGGGATGCAAGATGACATCCTGCCTATCAGGCTCAGGCAATTCGAGGCAGTCGGATATGGTCTGGAACTCGCATTCTTCATCTGTCGGATGATAGACTTCACCTTCTGGGGTGGAAGGGACACTGTACCCTTCTTTGTGTTGAAAAGTGCTCCCAGGTAGATCATTTCCTGGGTTGGAGAAAGATGACTCTTCTCCTGGTTTACCTTCCATCCGAATCTCGTCAGTGCTGTCAAGAGAATTTCTCTGTGTTCCAGTAGCTGGGCTGGCTCTTTCGCTAGGAGAAGAAGATCGTCTAAATAGTGGTATACTCTGAGCCCCTGTTCTCTTAAAGGGGCTATGAAGGCGATCAGGGTCTTCGTGAAGACTCTTGGAGATGTACAGAGGCCGAAGGGGAGACTGCGAAATTGAAGATGCACTTGGCCTACTGCGAACCTCAGATACTTCTGGAAGGATGGGAGTATAGGCAAATGCAGGTAGGCATCCTGCAGGTCTATGGACAGCATCCAGTCCCCCGGTTGGACTACCCGAATGATCGTTTGTAATGACTCCATCTTGAATCTTTCTAGGGAGATGTAGCGATTTAGCCTTTTCAAGTCTATGACTGGTCTCCAACCACCCGTCTTTTTGGGGACCAGAAACAGAGTCGAATAAAACCCTGAAAACCTTTCGGATGGGGGTACAGGAACCACCGCCTGCTGATCCTGCAAGGAGAGAAGATATTGTTGCAGCGCTTCTGCTTTTTGAGGAGACTTTGACATCTCTGTCGGAGAGAAGAAATCTTTGGGGGGTTTGTCTAAAAACGTCCAGAAATGACCGTATTTGATCGTGGAAACTACCCACGGATCCTTGCACTCTTGCTCCCAGATCTTTGAGAAGAGTTGAAGTCTGGCTCCCACAGGGACTGCTTGGGACGGCTTGGCGTCAAAAAGACTTAGTGGGATCCTGTGGAGTAGAGGCTGTTGTCTGTCTGCGGTTTTTCAGGAAGGTGGACTGGGTGCTCCTCCAGTTTTGTCTGAAGCCTTTTCCCTGCCTGGGTTGACGATAGTCCTTATTCCTAGAGTACTGGAATCTAGGCGCAAAAGACCTGGAGCGCCTGGACCGTCTGTCTTGGGGTAACAGGCCCGATTTCCCACCAGTGACGCGAGAGATGGCTTTATCTAATTTTTCCCCAAAGAGGGCTTTTCCATCAAATGGTATCTTGCACCAATTCTGTTTCGACGCAACATCTGCCGACCAAGGCTTCAGCCACAGGGCTCGCTTGGCCAATACTGTGTGGAGCATGGATCTTGCGGAGCATCGAATTGAGTCGATGGCAGCCTCTCCAATAAAGTCTGCAGAAAGTTTCAGTTCATCTAAGGCCTTAATAATGTCCTCCTTCGGCACCTCCTGCTGGATGGCAGCCTCTATGTTATCCGTCCACACACGTAGCGCGTTGGATACTGACGTCAGGGCTATTGAGGGTTTACAGGCATTGCCCGCCATCTGGTAAGCTTTCCTTAAGTCTAGGTCCATTCGCCTATCGAGAGGATCTTTGAATGCAGTCGAGTCCTCCATTGGTAGTGTAACGTTCTTTGCTAATCTTACCACTGCTGCGTCAACTGTTGGAGGGCCTTCAAGCATTGCGGAGTCGGCCTCTGAGAGGGGGTATAGTTTCCCCAGACGGTTGAGGGAAAATCTTTTCTCTGTTCTCTTCCACTCTTCCTCGATCAGGCCTTTAATTTCATCCATGAGAGGAAAAACGGAGATCTGACGTTTGAGATGAGGAAAAAAGGCTTTAGACTTTTTGAGCTCTGTCTCGGGTTCATCCCAGCCGATTGCCTGCTTTACAGCTTGTACATAGGGTTGGACCATGGCAAAGGCAAAGCCAGATGCTTCCATGTCGTCAGAGGAGTCACCTGAGCCGTCATTCTCTTCTTGAGGTTTAGAGGAGGAAGCAGGCGCTGGGCGCGGCATTCCACTTGTGGAGGGCCCTGGGGAGACCTCCTCAGCCGGATGGTCCTGAGGAGGGGACACCGGCTGCTGTGTCGGCATTGTGGCTACCAACTCCGCAAAAGAATCCTTTATTGCCTTTTTAAGGAGGTCCGCCACTTGTCTGCTTTCGGACTCTTTGTCCGATGCGTAGTCCTTCAGGCAGACTCGGCAAAGTCGCTTATGTGGAAGTGGGGTGGCCCCACAGGCCTGGCATTTTGGCGACCTCTGTCTCGGGGAGCGCGAGTGATGGCGCTTTTTGGCTGAAGCCTTTTTCCCATTCCCATGGTCGTCACGCCTGGGGGACCTGCCTCTACTGAAGCTAGAGTCGGAGTCTTCGTGTCGCCTGGAGGTCTTCTTAGACGTCTTCTGGCGTACAGGGCTGCAATACATAAAGTTACCAGCCTCAGTGCACTCTTTTTTTTTTTTTTTTTTTTTTGAAAAACATAGACCTACCTGAATGTAGGTCCTTACCTTAGGTGTAGAGTAGGCTCTTGTATGGGCGGCGAATGGCTCATTTTAGGCGGCTTAACGGGGGCAGCAGCTAATGGAAAAATCAGGGAGAAAATGCAAAAGGGTTAACCTCTTAGTCCTAACCCGACTCAGGAGGTGCCATTAGTCCCCTATTTTATATGAAAAATTACGCCCTGGGGTTTTTTTTTTTTTTTTTTTTTTTTAACTTTCTTACCCCCTTTTTTTTTTTTTTTTTTTTTCTTAAACTATATATGTATATTTATATATATACCTGGAACGGGGACAGCAGGTGTCAAAAAGTGGAGCTCTTGGGCAGGTGAACCTCTCCCGACAGCCTCAGGACCCTTCTGAGGCCGTCAGGGAGTTTAAATAGGATTCACCTGACAAGGGAACTCCTTTGCCCTGAGCTCAGGGAGCTGCTGGCAAAAAAACGCCATCTTTCCCTTATCAAAAATGGCCGCCGTGGCCTCCGTGTCTACTGCGCATGCGCGAACCGGCCGCCCTAGGACCCAGTGGTCCCGGGCGCCGGCGCATGCGCAGAACGCGGCCGAGGACGCCGCGAGTACACAAAAACCTACAGGGATGGCGCGCGCGCTCCCTAGGGGGGAGAAGACCATGGAGAGGGGCACACAGTGTGTGCAAGGGACTAGGCAACCGAGTGGAAAGGGGAGCCCCAAGAAGTGGGGAGAGGGGGGGGGCGGATGAGAGACATGCCTCAAGGGAGAAAGAGAGAGAGAGAAGAGTGAGGGGAAAACACAGAAAAAAACAAGATGCAGGGATAGCTGCTGCCTCTGAGCCATAGAGAGCTAATGCCTGATAGAAACTTTGCAGATAGCACTCAGAGTTTAAAGGGCTACAAACTGCTAGTCCCAAAAGAACCTACAGAAGGGACTCCCAACCTTATAAGCGCGTTTAGCTGCCTAAGAGAAGGGACCGCATCCGGGAGAGGCTTGAACCCGGATGGACGCTGCCGAATGCAGAAGGTAAGGACAACTGTTCCAGTAAATTCACTGCCATGAGGTTTGAGGAAAAAAAGGAGAATGTGGGGGCGGTGTTCACCGACTCTTTTATAATATTCACTATTCCTGAGGGAGGAGCCAAGGCGGAGCTTGTCACAGGTATGCTGCCATGGAGGCACCAGGAAAATGAAAATGACCTGCAGAAAGTAAAATGTCCTTAGTATGCTTAGTAAGCTAGATGTAAAGTTAAAAAAAAAAAAAGTTTGGGTGAACCCCCGCTTTAATGACTTGGAGAGGATCTGCAAAGAGGAGTGGGACAAAATCCCTCCTGAGATGTGTGCAAACCTGGTGGACAACTACAAGAAATATCTGACCTCTGATTGCCAGAAAGGGTTTTGTCAAATACTAAGCCATGTTGTGCAAAGGGGTCAAATACTTATTTTACTCATTAAAATGCAAATCAAATGAATAACTTTTTTGAAATGCGTTTTTTACTGGATAATTTTGCAGTTATGCTGGCTCTCACTGTTAAAATAAACCTACCATTAAAATGATATACTGATCATTTTTTTCAGTGGGCAAAATGTACAAAACTCAGCAGGGGATCAAATACTTTTGTCCCTCACTGTATGCTGCTGATATCCAGACTTTAAAGAGAACCTTTAGTTTAAGGGTTCCATCTGGTACAATGTTTGTTTTGAGTCTGAAAGCAGTTGTAAACTGTTACCTATATCCAAAAAGAAGTGACTGGCCTCAGGTGATACTCAGAGGTGAAACATAAGCTGTACCAGTTTTTTTGCAGTCGTTTGTCCTGTACATCCTTGTAGAATAACTCAGATGAAAAAAACATTTACAAACTCAAAAAGCAGGGGATGGGAGGGTTGCAGTGACACAATGTACAAAAGCTCTGAGAGCCGATCGTAGGGTCACACAGCACAGGAACAGAGCCGAGGCTGTTAATCAAAGGCTGTGTGCTAGAGATCCCTCCGGTCACCTTTATTCTCTTGGTGTCAGGAAAACTGGTCAGGAATGACTTATGCTGATAACAGAAGAATGATAAAAAACAGAAATGGCACGCAGTGCTTTGGAAAGAGGCAAGTAAACGCTACAGAAATATCTGCTTTGTTTAGATTTCATGCGTGACGTTTACAACCACTTTTACTGCTTCAAGACCAGCCGCTGTTATATTGCGGCAGTTTGGCTCTCCTGGGTGAATCGCTGTCATAGTACGTCGGCTGCTTTAAGACCACTAGTGGGCGCGTGACGTTGATGCGTGTGGCCAGTAGGCCGCGTTGTCCACCGGCCACCTGCGATGCCTCCTGAGAGAGACAGAACAGACAGATCCCGTTCAAAGGAGCATAGACAGATAGTCTGTTCCTACTGATTAGGAACAGCGATCTGTCTCCTCACCCAGTCAATACACTGCCCCTAACGTTAGAAACACCTCCCTAGGGAACACTTAACACCTTGATAGCCCCCTAGTGTTAACCCCTTACTTTACATTTATACAGTAATCCGTGGCCATTTTTAGCTCTGATGACAGTATACATGTCATTGGTCCCAAAAAAAAGTGTCAAAAGTGTCGATATGTCTGCCGTAATGTCGCAGTAATGCTAAAAATTGCTGATTATTGCCATTTCTAGTAAAAAAAATACAAATGTCATAAATCTATCCCCTATTTTGTAGACGCTATAACTTTTGCGCAAACCAATATACGCTTATTGCAAAAAAAAAAAAAAAAAAAAATGTGTTTGGGTACAGTGTTGCATGACTGCGCAATTGTCAGTTAAAGCGCCAAAGTGCCGTATCACAAAAAATAGCCTCGTCATTAAGGTGGCAAATCCTGACAGTCCTTAAGTGGTTAAACAAGTCTTGGGACTCGTACTGCAAAGTTACAAAGGTTTTCATGTTCCTTGTATCACCCATCTACTCACCAGAGAACGAATCAGTCTGAGATCATTCATTGACCAATGAGTATGCAGGGGATATTAGAAGTCTTTAGGCTGAAACCGCTTTAAACTGCAATCTTAGAAATAAAAAAATAAAAACTTCTCATTACATCACCAACCTCATCTCATGACTTTCATTTCCATGTAAATCCTTTGGCCCGGATTCTGCGCATGCGCAGAATCACGTCGGAACTACTCCCTAAGATACGCCGGATCACTGCCTATGACGTGAATATAACCTACGCCTAGCCATATTCACGTACAACGAAAACGACAAAAGAATACGACGGCTTGTGTTCCCTGGTCCATACCTTTGCATGGGTTGCGCCTCCTATATGGGGAATAACTTTACGCCGGACGTACGACTTACGCAAACCACGTATATTATGCGCCAGGCGCAAGTACGTTCGTGAATCGGCGTATCTCCCTCATTTGCATATGTGCATAGAAAATCAATAGGAGCGGCAAATGCGCCCAGCGTAAATATGCGTCCACCATACGCCGGCGTAGGAAAGTTACGTCGGTCGGATGAAGCCTATTTTCAGGCGTATCTCAGTTTATGGGCAGGGCGCATAGATACGACAGCGCATACTTACACGGCGTATCTCGAGATACGTTGGCGTAAGTGCTTTGTGAATCCGGGCCTTTGTGTTCTATTCGTTATCTGTCAGCTTGTTCAACACCACTCAAATCATACAAATCGAATTTGGATACATTCGATGTCCTCCACTTTGTAAACCTAAGTCATATAGATATTCAGTACCTGCCATAAGCAGTTTAAATACTACCATGAGATAGAAGGGGCGAGCTGGGGAGAGGCCATAAATAATCAAATAAAATGGAAAAGGAAGGACACAACTACGGTACTTAAATATGTCCTATATTAGTAATGGAAGAGAATGTTCCAATTCATCAACCAATTTCAATATCCACACGAAAAGTGAATGCAGAGATGCGACTACAGTATATCCATCACAGATTTGTTGCAATACGCAAAATACATCGAACAAAGCTGACTGTAGGAGCAATAGCCTGCGTTCAATCACAAGGACTCGGCATATGCGCTGTGACCTTGGTCAAACGATGACACTTTCAAGACGTTGTATCCACAAATGTGGCTCAGTCAAGTGAAAACAGTTCTCGCTTATTTGTCTGCACGTTCCATCTACCGGCTCAAGTAGCAATCAATGCCTGATCATGATAGACCTGAAAACTCATCTCCTTGCCTTCTGGTAAACAAGGCTCTGAAGGGTAATGTCTTCAGTTAGTCTCGGACACTGCAGATGGCACCGCCATAGTCCTGCTGGATCAGACTCTCCATTTCCTTCAATCAGGAAATGTTCTGTTACTCCTAAATCAACATTGGGGAATAACCACACCAAGGAACAACTCGGGGTTACTTTACACTGACTGCAATGCCCAGCACTTCTAGGATAATTAAAAACGTATGTACCAATGTAAACTCTTACAACTGATGAAAAAAACTTGCACCAGAAATCTTCACAAATAGATGGCCAATAATTCATAACAATCATCTTTCGCTGGTGTGACTTTGGAGAACTGATAAAAAGGGGAAATCTACAAATCCTAGTACTTTGTTCAAAACATTGCCTCTACATTTTCACACTTGGCTAAAAAGGTTTGTACACAATGCATTTTCCTGTGCAAAGCATCAAATGAAACACCATTGCAAAGAGACTGCTGTAATCCTTAAGGTTTAACTCCAGGCACAGCGTTTAGTATAAAAAAAAAAAAAAAAAGACCCCTGCAAATAAATGGCATAATGTGCTAGTATTCAATGCATACTAGCATAATTATGACAGACTTGTCTGTAAAGGCTTGTACACATATTCGCCAGCACACCAAGGATCATTGAAAAAACGTCCAAAAATGTAATGCATAATAGCGATCCAAAAAGCAACGTTTCGAGGTCACGCAGGACCTCTTCGTCAGGCAGACGAAGAGGTCCTGCCTGACGTTGGACGTTTTTTCAATGATCCTTGGTGTGCTGGCGAATATGTGTACATGATTTGCTTTCCGGTTCCCAGCTGGTGATCGTTTCAGCACCCTTTTACTTATTGGCCATTTTCCTGGAAGGTGTGCAGTTGGAATATTTTGTGATTGTCTGTAAAGGCATCCATTCTGCGTGCCACTGACAGGGCTTCCATCTTCTCCAGTCTAGCTTCTGTGTTTGTGGGCTCTGCCTGTCTGAAAGGCCGAGCTGCAATGATATCACGCCAACGCACGTGTACGGGAGTCACAATCGCGGCACAGCGCTCTGGATTTACTGCGCTTCATAGCACTGTGCGCATGCACCAGTGATGTCACCGGCTGAAATAATTGTTTATATCTCCTATACGATGCACATTTAGGAGTTAACTACTTGCTTACTGGGCACTTAAACCCCCTTCCTGCCCAGGCCATTTTTCAGCTTTCAGCCCTATCACACTTTGAATGACAATTGCGCAGTCATGCAAGACTGTACCCGTATGACATTTTTATCACTTTTTCCCACACAAACTGGAGGTTTTTATTTTTTGCTAAACATGTTTCATAGTTTGTTATAACATTTTGCACTGATAGGCACTGATGGATACTAATAGGTGGCACTGGTGGTGAGGCACTGATAGTGGCACTGTTGTGCACAGTTGACTCTGCAGCTGCTCTCCTTGATCAGGACCGATGTCCCTCTGACAGCCGTTGGGGATTGGCTTTTTTTCCTCCTCACACCATAAGCGTGAGGAAAAAAAAAATAGCCTATTACCGACTCTGTTTACATCACAAGATCAGTTGTCATTGGTTGACAGCTGATCACATGGTAAGGGGCCAGGATCAAGCCCTTACTCCGTTCTGTGATCAGCTGATTCTCAGACTCGCTAATCACAGAGCACGCCACACGCTCCCTGCAGGGGGCGCACAGGCCGCTAGAGCACGGGAGGATGTCCATTGATGCACCCTCCCAGGAAAGTAGGTCCGTCATTCAGCTATAGCGCGGAAAGGAATGGGATAATCAAATTTACCTTTATTAAACACATATCGGTAGGAAGAAACCAAGCAGGGCTTACTACCGCTTTATAAAATATATTCCTCAATAGCCACACTATGTGCAGTAAATGGCTTTGCCAAACTGGCTATAACCTTATTAAAAAAAGAAGAGTAAGGAGAGAAGGGAGCAGAGACCAAGCCGATCACCCTGCACAAGGAGAGAAAGCAACCATGACTGGTCTGCATTACAGGAAGTTTCTGCACAGAAGCAAAGTTCCACGCTGGATTACTGCACACAATTGGAAGAAATGCACAAATTACATGAAGACTTGGGCTCCATGCACACTTTTTGTAAGCTCCTGCTGCTGTTAATCACAGCCAGTCAGCCAATGAAAAGAGAGCGGGAGCAGGGCCGAACCCCTCTTTTGTGTGTGTGTGGACATGGTGTGGCTCAGGAGTGAGCCTGCTCGAGTGCCCCATAGCAAAAGGCTTGCTATTGGGGGCACTAGGCAGGGGTGAGGAGCCCGGACCGCCAACAGGGGCCCAAATAAAAAGATAACGACATTATCCTGCTCCTGGGGTCTACACTTTACATAATTCCAGGAGGCTTTAGCCGAGGCCTACAGAGTGCGAGAGGAGGGCAGAACTGATTGCGCTTAAGGGTGAATCATGGGGCTATGAGGACCAATGAGTGACAGCTGGCTGATCACAGCAGATTTACATTATGCTCACAAGATATGCCAGTATGTTTATTGCAGACAGGGCTGATGTTAGAAATCATGGGGCCCCGTACAGCCTACCTGGCAGCCCCCCCCCTCCAATATATCAAGACCATATTTTCACAAAAAATACACTAAAATCATTACTAGTGGACACAAACATAATAGAGAACTTGTGTGAATTAGCCCTTTTTTATTTGTGTTTTTACATAAAAAAAAAAAAAAAAAAAAAATTATATATATATATATATATATATATATATATATATATATATATATATATATATATATATATATATATATATATATATATATATATATATATATATATATATATATATATATATATTCAGTGACAAAGGGGAACAGGGGGGGGGGGGCAGGCTGTGTTTCTCCCTGCAGCAGCTTAAAGCCGGGAGGAGGGGAAAAAATTGGCTTTCAGCTGCTGCAGAGGGCCGCACAGGGCATCCTTCTGTAACTCCCCCTCTGCCAAACCATACTAATTCCCCCTGCTGTTTGGGCCCCCCTGCATGCCCGGGCCCCCTACAGGAGGACTGGTGGTCCCCCCCTATCAGCGGCCCTAATTGCAGATAAAAGTAGCAGAAAAGTTAGGGAGTTGAAAAAATGACTAGGGATGGGGGGTTTGAAGTTCCTCTTTAAGGGCAAAGGCAACAAAATTGGTCTGGCACCTATATGTGGATAGAATACCGGTGTGTTTGGTGTACATGATGATACTGCAGGCAGTAAGGAGGTAATGAATGAATGTCTCAATACACACAAGTACCAAGCTAGGCACTTTCCTCAGTCACACTGAACTGGACATGGGCTGCAGTCTGTGCCGCTGATGCTGCAGATTTTATTCTCCGGAAATCTAAAAGGACAATGAAGTGCAGTCCTGCTATATGATCCAATGCTCTTGTGCATAATATGTATTCACTTAGATTGTGTTCCATACTCTAAGGATCTTTGGCAGGAGCCGCCAAGATTGCCTGTCTGAAGCCGTGTTTGAAAAGGGCACAGCAAAAAAAAAAACTTCCCAAAAGGAATCTGCTTCCTTTACCCTTCCCCCATAAAGATAACATTAAGGAATACGCTCTAAATGCCAGATCAAGTAACACACAGAGATTGGGAGTCTATGGGGCAGCTGCACGCTTCTTTTATTTTACTGACATCTTAGCCTCCGTCAATCCATAAACTCCTTTTTAATCTCTTGGCTTCTTGTCTGGGTGACAACACATAAGCAGGCTCAGTGAAATCTGTCAGTACTTTACACAGATGATGGGCAAAGCCGATCAAAAAAGGGAAAGCGCACACAAAGCTCCCAATGGAGCCAACTTACATTTACAGGCAATTTACTGGAGATCTGGTCTAAAAAGACCCACTCAGGTTTCAGCTTCATTTTTTAATTCGATTCAAAACCAATAGCTGAAAAATGATTGCTTTGGGTAGAAGTTGTTTTCTTTGGTTATCTATTAGTAGGGAGGAATGCCCCAATACCAGTTATTTTAAGAAGAGGACGATACTTTTTCTCAAGTACTTGCCTATACCAATTACCAATACCTATTTTTAATGAGTTCTATGAGTTTTTTTTTTTGTTAAAACACATGACTAGAGCCGGAGCCTCCAAATTGAAAAAAGGTTGAGCCCACCCACTTACGACATCAGCGAATCAACATTGACTACCTGCTTTACTTCCAGGTCAATCAGGACAGGAAGCAGGTCCCAAGACCGGATTGCTGGGAGAAAAAGCGGGCGGATTGGCCGGGGGGGGGGGGGGGCCTAGAAGCAACCTGATTGGCCAGGGGAGGGGGGTGAAGAAGAAATCGGATTGGCCGGGGGAGCAAAGAAGCAACTGGATTGGCCAGGGGGGGAGCGAAGAAGCAACCGGATTGGCCGGGGGGGGGGGGGGGGAGCGAAGAAGCAACCGGATTGGCCGGGGGGGGGGGAGCGAAGAAGCAACCGGATTGGCCGGGGGGGGGGGGAGCGAAGAAGCAACCGGATTGGCGGGGGGGGGGGGGAGCGAAGAAGCAACCGGATTGGCCGGGGGGGGGGAGCGAAGAAGCAACTGGATTGGCCGGGGGGGGGGGAGCGAAGAAGCAACCGGATTGGCCGGGGGGGGGGGGAGCGAAAAAGCAACCGGATTGGCCGGGACGGAGCGAAGAAGCAACCGGATTGGCCGGGGAGGAGCGAAGAAGCAACCGGATTGGCCGGGGGGGAGAGAGAGAGAGAGAGAGAGAAACTACCGGATTGGCCGGGAGGGGGGGAGAAGAGAGAGAGAGAGAAACTACCGGATTGGCCGGGAGGGGGGGAGAAGCGAGCGGATTGGCCGGGAGGGGGGGGGGGGGGAAGCGAGCGGATTGGCCGGGGGAGAAGTTGAGAAAGCCGCCCGCAACATGGATAGGGCAAATGCGGGGCTGGCGGACTTGAGTGGGTCCGGTCGCAACCCCCCCGCCCCCCCCCCCAGAAATAAATAAATAAAAGGAGTACTGGCCACCACTGTTCACACATGTGCGGTCAGATTATGACAGATTTCAGCCCCCTCTGATATGACTATGTTTAGCGGTTCAGGTGAATTCAGGTGTGAATTGCCAAAGTGTAACAATTGCAATCGCACTTGAACATGCGCTGTGGTCGGCCCGCACATATTTGAACCGGCTCCTTTGAAAAGGCTGCAGGTGGACATGTAATGCAAGTCAGATGCAGTTCAAAACGCATCCAATTTGCATATTTGTGACCCAGGTCTTACGGTATCAGTTTTAGTTGTTTCAGAGCATTTGTACTTGTGTAAATGCTCATCATTAGAACCAATATCTGTGCAACGCAAATTATTAGACTATCGGCATACACCTTCCTAGAAAAGTTTCAGATTCTACCATTCTGTAAAAAGGCGATACGAGGGTTACAGCAATCTCCGCACCCCCATTAACACCTAAACATTTTGTCGCTTAACTCCTGAAGCACGCCATCGCTCAAGGTGAAGAATCCCATTATTCTAAATGAGACCATTCACACCTGAGCCTTGTGTCAATTTGTCACCTCAAGCTTGAAAAAGCTCCTTTAGCGCAGAATCACACAATTTTGGCCCCAGAGAGACTTTAATAATGGGAGCGTCTGAAATTCTTAACGCCCCCAAATCACCTGACTGCACTCATGCCAAGTGTGAAAGGGAGCCGAGTATAAAAATAAATAAAAAAACACAATAAAAGTGTTTATTGCCTAAACTGGAAAGATGACAGCTACAATCTGGAAAGCTAGCCATCATGCGTTTCCGATTTCTAGTACGTGACACCAGTTTTATCATGCATGCATCTCTTTTTTTTCTGCATTCTTTAGTTTTTAGTACAAAGCCAAAAAAAGAGATCACAGAAAGGGCAGTCGAGTGGTTTAATGACTCAGACAGACATAGGTTTCTCTTAACCTCTTCTTGCCTAAACCCCAAGCTACATTGAAGGTCCCATAGTACGGATTTGCCTACTACTTGAACATGCATAATGACAGAACACTTACCTCGCTGGCTTCAGCATTCGATCCCTCCTTACAGTTAATCCCAAGCCCAGAACTCATGTTTCCAGTCTAAAAGGATGATGGGGGTTTTATCCAATAAGCTTTTACGGCACAAACATTTCAGAAATCCTGGCAGCACCTCTTAGCTGGTCTTCCAAAGCAGCAGCAGCATGCATCCTCTGGTCCAGCCATCCACAGGCACAACTTTTACAAGTGTGACATGCAGGAGAACGCGCTTTGACACACATAGGAATGAGCTGATGCTCAGCCTGAGGAGGTCCGGCTTGCTATGGAAGTGCTAGACGAAGACATACAAAAACAGTAAGCGTACAGCAACAGGACTTGTGATCCTAAGATGAAAAAAAAACCTCAATGCTTGGAAAGAGCTGGTGTGCAGCTGTGCTCGCCTATAGCAGTGTCCTGGCCTCTGTGTGTGCCTTCCACTGAGGACACCTCTCCATAGAAGATCAGTGTGCAAAGTCCACTCCAAGCATTCATGAACACACAAAGCACCTCCGATAGGAAACACAAGACACTACATGATAAACTTTCTGGCTGCTTCTCACATACGAGTGCATGGCTTTGTGATCAAAAACAGCTGTCTAGCTTGTGGCTACAGAGTGCAATGGAGGGACGGGCTTGGAGCGGTGACACACTCCAGAGGAGGGGGCACCAGGGGGAAGCAGCCAGAGCACTTCTCAAATTAATGGATCTTCTTTCAAATGGATAATGAAACAAATATGCCAATACATTATGTGGCTGTTACAGTATTACGGCTTCAGTTAACTGATGGCTGTTTTTTCTTCATAAAATAACCTAATTACTGGTACAATTGTGTAAGTTTATAGAAGGCAGAGTCGGTGTCAAATATACTCCAGTAATCTAGGACAGATGCACCATGTTTTCATCGCCCATAGAGACCGGGGTGACTCGCCATCCACGCAATCTGGAACCAAACGTATACCCCAAAAGGTGGCAACACTTGGGTATGACTGATCTTAAAAATAAGACCAAAAGCACTGATTCTCTTGGATTAAATTCCAATGTCAGACTAAAGCAACCCATAGAGGAATCAAGAGTTTTTTTTTTGCCCCATACATACATCCGTACGTACAAGGAAGATGGAAATCACTCCAGCTAAACTATTGTGTTCCGACAGTGGGGAGACTTCCCTACCGTCTTAATACACTGATCAGTATTGCCAGCTATAGCCGGTGTTCTGCCGATTAGTGCCCCCCTGGCGGATTATGCCCCCCCCCCCGTACTGCGCAGCTTGCCTCCCAAAATAGCGAAACATGTGGCCTCACGTTCTCGCTTTGCTTGGCCTCCTGGCTCTTTTTTTTAACATCCTCCCTGTCCACGGGGAAGGTAAGGAATGAGCCTGAATGTCGAAGTGTGCGCAGGCGCCGTCTAGGGCTACATGTTCGGCAATTTTTGAAAGCAAGCGCCACGCCTGCGCAGTACGGTGGGGGGGCATAATCCGCCGGGGGGACCTTTTTCAACAAGACACTGGCGGCACTGATCGAGCAACATTTACCTGACAGGCTGGTTGTACAGAGGTCAAATCGGTAAATTGACTTTTGCACAACCACTGTCCACATGCGTGGATTTAACTTTGGCCAGTCCCTGCTGTACTGGCCGAATGTCGATCAATGTATGTCCACACACACAATCTCACAAGAGATCTATCAAAACAAATAGCAATGTTCCTATCAACCAAACACTTTATCTTATGGTGGCCAAGCATGCTTCGATTTTATTATCCGTCCGATGTGTGATTCAATCAAAAGGATTAAATACACAAATCTGAAAGCCACCATTTCCCTTCCAATGGATACTTGCTTTAAATCAGAGATTTGATCAAAGTGAGTCAATCGGTCAGGACCAAAAAAATTATCGGTTGCACCAATTGTAAGTGCTGAGATACTTTATTCATTAATAGGATCAAGTTAATGGATTACGTGCTGAAAAAGAGATGCGATTGTGAATTATAAACATGCACTATATTGTCAAAAGTATTAGGACGCCTGCCTTTACAGGCACATTAACTTTAATGACATCCCAGTTTTAGTCCGTAGGGTTCAATATGGAGTTGGCCCACCCTTTGCAGCTAGAACAGCTTCAACTCTTCTGAGAAGGCTGTCCACAAGGTTTAGGGGTGTGTTTATTGGAATGTTTGACCATTCTTCCAGAAGCGCATTTGTGAGGTCAGGCACCGATGTTGGATGAGAAGGCCTGGCTCGCAGTCTCCACTCTTATTCATCCCAAAGGTGTTCTATTGGTTTGAGGTCTGGACTCCACCCCAAACTCGCTCATCCATGTCTTTATGGACCTAGCTTTGTGCACTGGTGCGCAGTCATGTTGGAACAGGAAGGGGTCATCTCCAAACTGTCCCCAAAAAGTTGGGAGGATGAAATTGTCCAAAATGTCTTGGAATGATGACGCCTTAAAGCGTTCCCTCCATTGGAACTAAAGGGCCACGCCCAACCCATGAAAAAACAACCCCACACCACAATCCCCCCTCCACCAAGTAAGTCCTGACGTCAACCCAATAGAACAAAGTTTCTCAACTCCAGTCGTCAAGTACCCCCATTAGGTCAGGATTCAGGCTTTCCATTATTTTAAGAGAGCAGAGTCCAACGGTCGGGAGGAAGTAGAGAGAAGACATTGCTGGAAGTGGCAGCAGAGGAGCTTTGTCATTGGACCGTCTGGCACTCGGGACTCTGCTTTCTTGGAGTTGCCATTCATTTGGCTGTCAACAATGATAGAAGGAGGACATCATTGGAAGACTCATATCTTGAGTTCCATTACCACTGGATACACACTCAGGTAACTCACAACAGTAAGGTTAGTAGGGTCCACAACTATTGGTAAGAGTATTCATTCCCTTCATTTGTCTAAGTGTTTGAAACAATTCTGGGTGACCATCTATGACAGGGATAAGCAATTAGCGAACCTCCAGATGTTGCCAAACTACAAGTCCCATGAGGCATAGTGAGACTCTGACAGCATCAAGCATGACACCCAGAGGCAGAGGCATGATGGGACTTGTAGTTTGGCAACAGCTGGAGGTCCGCTAATTGCTTATCCCTGATCTATGACAACATAACATTTCAAGACACCTGTGATTTCATGCCATTCAGCGTGCACTTTTTGTGACTGCATGGACCATATGTCTGTATATGCATATGGACTACACAAGTGCTGATTGTAATAGTTTTGAGACCAATATTCTCCACCAAAGATCACCCTTTGGGGTGATTTGCATCACTGGTTTAGTGTGCCACACATATATATGTATTTTTATTTCAATATATAATTTTTTTGTGCTTTGGATTTATCACCGTGCCTTGGTGTTCATGGATTACCACTTATCTAGGGTTTCCCTTCTTACATTTGTTGTAATATTCAATTATTTCACATTTTTATATTATTTGGGTTGACACTAGTCACCTATTTCATTAGCGCCACACTTTATATTATGTTTTGTTCACAATTTTGTCTTATTTTTGTGTTGGCAGCTTGTTATGTTCCACATTATATATTTTGGTTGGCTCAGTATATCACCCCTTACCCTTTCCATTATTTTGCATGGGTGATTTGATCCGTTTCACTGCCTTAGTAATGACCACAGCCCTTTCAGCTGAGGGAAATATTGAAAATATGACCTGTTGGGGTGGGGGGGGGGGACTTGAGGACTGGAGATAAAACATTGCGATAGAACACCTTTTGGGATGAATTAGAGCAAAGATTGCGAGTCAGTGCTTGACCTTACAAATGGGCTTCTGGAGGAATGGTCAAACATTCCCATGGACGCACTCCTAAACCTTGTGGACAGCCTTCCCAGATGAGTTGGAGTTTAGGAGCTGCTGCATTTAAGCGAGCTTCAACCTCCCACTTCAGAATGCGGCACGATTTTGCGGTTTCCTGCTGCCCCGGTAAACCTAGGCCATTGTACATTAAGCTTCAAGTGCCACTAAATAGTTAAAGTGGAACCTAACGGCACCTGAGCACTACAAACTGAAAATGCTACTTTAATTCATTTTTAATATTCAAAGCAAATTCCCATATCCATTCCATGACTCCACGCTTTATTTTGCTCAGATATCACTTTGAAAAACATCCCTCTAGCATTCTACCCAAGGTCATCTTGAGGCTTCATGTAGCATTCCTAAAATCCATATGTCCTTCTCAAGCATGCAGGCAGGAGGGTGTGCTTGGCTAAAAATAAATAAATAAAAAAAATAATAAGGAAAAAAAAAATGCCCATGAAGGCTCGCACGATGTAGGACATAATTTTGTCCGAGGCCAGAAACCAGGAAGCAACTGAAAAAAAAGAGTTTAAAACCAGAATACGATATACAGTACCGGTACTTTCCCATCTATTTACCAATAGTAGCATAGGAATTAATAGTTCATGTCTATTGAGGAAGTTTACTTATTAAGTGTAGTTTTTGTGGTTTTAGGCTTGATATCAAAGAGCAAGACGGTATATATTTCAAGGTCAGCCATTACCCGATAAAATGCTGAAGAATTAGGATGGTCAGACATCACCTGTGTATTGCATGACGGCTTCACCTGTCCCCTGAGACCAACGGCCAAATTCACAGACAAGCATTTATTAGAGAACGACAAATTTAAAAGGCATAAATTACAGTAGGGTTTTTTGTGTTTTCTTTTATTTCTACTGGTATGAAGAAAACCAAAGCAATACTGGAGAGCTTATGCAGAGTATCAAACCATATTCCTGTATTGGGCGTTAAATGCCGGTGATCTGCCGTGCTGGTTCCAGGTATCATGGAAGTTCCAGCGCATGCGCAAACTGATGCGCTGAGATGGTTCCAGCTATCGGGAAAGTTCCTTCAAGCACTGCGCAGGTGCAAACTTGCTGACGGAAATCCCCGAACAGCAGCCGGCATCCAGGGCGACGTGGATTTTGAGGTAAGTGGCCAGTCGGCCTCACTGCGCTCGGAACGGCTCGCTTCGCTCGCTCGGCCTCCTGGCTCTTTTTTTAACATCCTCCAATCCACGGGGATGTTAAAGAATGAGCCTGGATGCCGGACGAGGTTCGGAGATTTCCGTCGGGAAGTTTGCGCCTGCGCAGTCAGTGAAAGAACTTCCCCCATAGGGGAACATTGAGGACAAGTCAACAGCCCTCCACCTTTGCAAATGCTCAGCTCTCACCAAACTACACCCCTCCTTCTCTATTAAGCACTACTGAAACAGCAAGTTACTCATTTTCTGACTGGGTAGGTTATGTCATTGCTTTGTTTTTTCTGAAAATGAGTTGACGTTTGTAGTACACCCACAAGGGAGAATGATGTAAAATAAAGTAGGCCGCAAAAGCTGATCTCTCCGGGACACAATATTAGCCCCTGGCTTATACATCGGTGCCCTGGCCTCAACACTCTGAGTCACTGACTTAGAACAGAGGACAGGGATTGTGACGCTTCTGTGACAGCAATTTAAAGCATGCTTGCCCTGGGTGTTTGTGACAAAGAATTAAAACCAGATACAGCCAGGCAACGAGCATTTCCAAAAGCAGGCCAGCAATGGCAGTGCCCATACTTTATTCACAACAGGTGTACGTTAACATAGGTCTGTGCCCAAACTATGTTCCTATTCTTAACCAGCACAAAATCAACCATCTCTGACCTCTCTGGATGCTTTTAGGGTTCATCCATCCGTTACGACAGGGAAAGGAAAAAAAATAATCAGTGGTTCAGCTGCAGACTTAACCCCCCCCCCCCCTGAACTCAAACACAGCGACTAGAGAGGTTTAGACACATGCCACGGGCTGCAATGCTTTTTTTTGAGGCTGTAGAAAAAAAAAAATAATGCCCCCCTGTTGTGTTCAAACAAATAGGACTGAGCCGCAGTTGTATTGCAGAAATTCCACATTCAGGGGCGTACATTCCTGAATGCATATAGCACTAGACTGAAAAAAGAGGGGGGTTTGGGGTTTTCCATGCGCCTCCATCCCTGTATATATGTGTTTTATGTCACAATGTAGAGTATAAGATTTCCTATCATCTGAGCCCACTCTTGCCACACAGAGTTAATCCAGCTCTGAGCAATCCTCTCTTATTGTTCAGTGAAAATTAACAGGACTTCCAGATAAAACCTGTCTAAATAAAAAGTCCTTTCCTCTCTCCTTGCTTTGAGTGACAAGTTATTTACATTTCTAGCTTGGGTATGTTTATCATTTGTTATGTTATGTTTACCATAATATGAGGTGATCCACAGTATAAAAAGTGAGAAATCCACCCCTCCCCCACATAACACATCCTGGTAATATACAATGAACTGTGGATCACCTCATATTATGATAACATAGCAGAACATATGATAAACATGTCCAAGCTAGATATGTAAATAACCTGTCACTCAAAGCAAGGAGAGAGGAAAGGACTTTTTATTTAGACAGGTTTTTATCTGGAAGTCTGTTAATTTTCACTGAACAATAAAAGAGGATTGCTCAGAGCTGGATTAACTTGGTGTGGCAAGACTGGGCACAGATGATAGGAAATCTTATACTCTACATTGTGACAAAAAAAAAAAAAATTTGGGTTTACATCCACTTTAATGCATCCTATGCAGAGTCCGGACCCCCAGCCCTCCCGCTTTCCTTACCTGAGCCCTGAATTCCCCTGGGCGCGATCCCGCATCGCTGTCTCCACGGCTTCTCGTCTCTTCATTGGATAGATTGATAGCAGTGCAGCCATTGGCTCCCACTGCTGTCGATCAAATCCAATGATGCAGCCACCAGGGGCGGGGCCAAGTCTCACACTCAGCGGCTATGGACACCGAGTGTAGGACACTGGCGCACGGTTGCAAGGTAACCCCCTCTGGAGAGCGCTTCCCAGAGGGGGCCATCTATTGCGGAAAAGAGCTGCGAGAGCCACCGTGTGACCCCAGAACAGGAGGATTGGGGCCACTCTGTCAAAAAGAACTGCACAGTTGAGGCAAGTATGACATGTTTGTTATTTTTAAAAAAAACGAACCTGAAAAAAACTGAACCTTTACAACCACTTTAAGCACATTATGGTCCTGAGGCCTTGTTCACTCCATATTCAACATGCGATTAAGATCTGCATTGATTAACCCAGACGCAACACAATGGTCACAGATAGAAATTGTTTTCTATGTGCCTTGTCATACCTTATCGCTGCGTTAATGTAGAGTATGTATTTGTATGTAGTGCAACTCACTGCAGGGCATGGTGAACAACAGGAATGAAGTTAAAGTGGAACGTAAGTACTTTTTTCAACTTTCCATCCATCAAATCCTCTACCCTTGTTTTAACTTTGGATTGTAAAACTTAATTTTTCTGCAAAAAAAAAACATTATACAGCCCACTTCCTGTTTGTCTGGTAAAAAGCCTAGGCTTATGACATGCACAGCTCACTCTCCTGGGAGTTTGCGAAGAAGGGAGGGGGGGATGAGTCATAGGAGAGCCAATGAGAGCTGCAGAGCTGGAGGTGTGCCTCGGTGTGTCAGTAAATCCAGGAAGTGAAAAAGGCAGCAGCTTCAGCTGCCCAGGTAAAATGGTTGCAGCCAGACTCAGTAGAGGGAGATTTCTGCAGCATATTTGGCAAGTACAGAATCACAATATATATAAAATAATATGTAAAAGTGGTTGGAGGGAAGCTTCAGAATGGCTAATGTTTTTATTACAAATTATGTGAGCAGACTGCAGGTACTATTTAAAAGCGAAAAGTAAACCGTGTAATGCACTGTAACACATTGCATCACCTCTCGCTGCCCCTACACAACGTATACCAGCGTGCACACATTTTAACATGTAAGCTGGTCTGAACAAGCCCAGAGAGCCTGACAGAAGCGTATCAGTAATGGAATACGTATACCCCAGCCACCCCTGCTTCTGAATACTAAATTACAAAAATGGTGTCATCAGGAAGATGGGTCATGGAACAGAAAGAGCTGTTCTACATGGACCGTGTAAAATGAATGTTAATTGCTTTACAATCACCTAACATATATGGTGGCAAAAGGGTGGGCTTTAATACCCACGTGCATTGCTGGGCGACCAAAGTTTATGTGCGCTCACTGCTCATTCCCAGCACACAAATTGAGCTGTCAAAGACAGCTCCCAGCTTGGACTAAAGATCAAGAGCCGACCGGACCTGTTTCCGATCATGTGATCACCGATTGACAATCCTTTTCCCCACAGTGTTCAGAACTGTTTAAAGGGACACCAGGGTGGGCAGGAAGGGGTTAAATCATCTATGGTAGGCACTGTATCATTAACTACATTAATCATGCTGCTTAAACTAGTCTGCTTTAGAAAAAATGCAATTTCTACACAATTTCAGTCTGTTCTAGGACACACAATGCAAAAGATATTTAGGATCTGGTACAGTTGTGTATCCGGTCCCAAGCACTTACTTTTCAACAGAAAAAAAGTTTTCCCTCTGGGCCCTACTCAAAATTGCCGTCCCTTTGTAAGCCCCAGAATTCACTGAAGTATCCCCCTGAGGGAAGTCGTTGTACTGACCACTTGGAGGATATGGCTGTTCGGTTCTCTATTTGGTTACTCCGTTATGGGGGACTGGTCATTACTTTGATGTGTACATCTTGTGCTCATGTTAGTCATCAATGTGTTGGAAGTGTAATTTAAAATCCATCGAGTTGTACTGGCTGCTGGTGAAGATGCATTGTAGTGCTTGTGGTTACGGTTGTAACTGATGTCTTTATACTATTGTTGAAAAGAAATAAAAAATTTGAGGGGGAAAGAAAAAAAAACGCACAAAAACATTTGAGTGGTTAAGTCCATCACTTTCTGCCCATTAAATCGAAATGGTCTGTGTAACCGGGGCTAAGGCAGGGAGGTGTCCTTTGCCTACACACGCTGTTAAAAGATGCCCGTTTAATATTTCAGGCATATATGGACACAATGCCACAAGTGGCCATATTTACATTTGCAGTTGACAAACTAATCCTCATTTGTGTTTCGGAGGAAGAGTAGACCTCTAGCCTATAAAAATTCAGCCTAGCTTTGAGCCTAGTACACAAGGGCCAAATGTTGGGCAACATCGGCCAATTCAATAAAAACGGACCGACATTCGACCAGTTTGTATGGCAGCCAGTCTAACAAAAGTTGGCCGTTGGGTCGGCTTCTGTCAGACGAGCATGCAAAAAAAAAAACAGCAGCCAACCGGCTCCCGATTAGCGCGCTCACCCAATGGCTGAGAATGCGGACTGTATAGTTCCGGCAGGAAGGCCGTCCCCTTATTAGAACAGCAGGGGAGAGCGACATACCAATGCTGAAGCTGAGACGTGTACCCGGTCTTATGCCGCGTACACATAACCGTTTTTAATGTCCTAGAAAAAACGCCATTTTTCTCTACGTGATTCTTGTCAAGCCTGCCTTGCATACACACGATCGTGAAAAAAAATGCTCGAGCAAAGAGCGGTGACGTACAACGCGTACGACGGCACTATAAAAAGGGGAAATTCCATTCAGATGGCCCCAACCTTTGGGCTGCTTTACCCGATTTCGTGTTGGTAAAAGTTTGGTGAGAGATGATTCGCGTTTTTCAGTCTTCGTGCTTTTCAGTCTGTTACAGCGTGACGAATGTGCTATCTCCATTATAATTGCTAGTTTTACCAGAACGAGTGCTCCCGTCTCATCACTTGCTTCTGAACCTTTCGCTTTTTTTCCTGTCGTTAAAGCGTACACACGACTGTTTTTCAAGGATAATTTAAAAAAATTGCATTTTTCACGTCATGAAAACCGGTTGTGTGTACGTGGCATTAGGGTACCCATCTCATGGTCTTGACAGAACTGGATGGCAATCATTTAGTGTCTATGATTACAGTGAATGAATTTTTTTTTTTATTATTCTATGACTGATAAAAAAAAATATCCCTGTGTTGGAAAGGTCCCCACTGACTCCTTTCAATAAAATGGTAAATCTTGAAGTGGTTGCCACATACTACACATTTGTGATTGAATATGTTTTACTGAATTATTAAATAAAAAAAAAAAAATGGAGTTGGCTTTATTTTTTGAATGAAGAAAGGATTGATTATTCTGTCATGTGCTCCTATTGGAAAATTGTAATTGAGACACAATAAAATAAAAATCTGAGTTTCTAGCCCTTTTAATTCATACAACCACTCTCTCCAATAGGACTATAAACACAGTGTATGAGATAAATATACTAGAGCACCGGGGAACAAAACTATTTCATTTTTGACTGTACTGTATACAGTGCAAAAAGGTCACTGGCTGATTTACTTTCATGCATTTCAGAAAAGGACAAATTCCTGTCTATCAGCAATCATTCGTTACACTGTACAGATTGTACATAATCTGCTGACAAACACAAATATCAGTGTCATTTAGAGTAATCCATACTGAACCATATTCCCCGATAGCAATGGTGTGCGCCATCAGTCACATGTAAACTAATGTCACCAAATATCCCTTTCCCAGTCCACTAAAATACTAGGATCCTTATTAAAATAAATAAATTAGCCTGCTTCAAAATAAGCAGACACAGACAAATATTTAGTTTACTTGTAAACAGAGGATTTTCTTCATATAACATGGACTGGTAACATCCATTGTCTTTAAATCATAGGGACGGTCTTGTAAACATTTTCTGTCCAACTTACAGGCCAACCAGATAAAAGGTCACATTATTTTCTTCCTGCTTTCAAAGATCCCTCCATATGCACCACAGAAGATACCTGCAGATATGTCTACATCATTAAATTCTACCTTCAACACAGACAAATCTCTGAATGCCGCATAGAATATCATATTTATATACGTTGCGCCGGGTTACTTTCAAGGTAACCGGTGCTATTGAAATTTAGATTATAATCAGAGTGTAAGTGACTGATTTCAATTTCAATTCTAGAGAGGGTCTCTGTTTCAGCTTGGCTGTGCTGTGGGCTCATTCTGTGGTGCTGGGGTGTTGGAGGTTTGGGTGTTCTCTCCCAGCGGCCAATCAGGAGGTTTTGAGCCTCGCTAGGCATGCTGGGAGAGGGTACTTATGAGACAGACGTCATTTTGTGGGGTTGGCCTTCCGGTGTGGCACCCACCTTCAGGGTGGCCACATCACGGCGCTCCGGTGTTCTGGCCTACCTGGCCGGAGTGTGCGTGCCACTACCATGCAGTGTTCCTGGTTTCGGGCCTAAGTTGGTCCGGAGCATTTGAGCAGGACGGGGACCCAGTGGTCGACTGGGTTCCCACAATTGAAGATCCCAAGCGAGTTTAGCTGTTCGGTGGAGAGTCCATCTGAGGAGCGCCAATGAGAGGCTGTCGGTCCAATAGGATTCTGACGAACCCCCGGGGATCGAGGTGACCGGATACTGAAGGATTGACTCCTCTTTCAGTCGGTACCTGGGTGACGTTAAAAAAAAAAAAAAAAAAGAAGAGGATCCAGGCGTAGCTTGAAGTAGTACAGGAACCTTTTCTGAAGTCGGGGGCAACGTCAGTAGTGTGCATTAAGACGGCTCTCATTCACTTCAATGGAATTTCTTATGTCCAGCTACTTGGGGCAACTTCAGGTCTGACAAGTTGGATCCCAAGTCGCTGTAGGGTGAACCGGCACTTAATATACATGTCTGGAAACAGATGCGTGTCTGGAAAAGCCACCGTTTTTAAAACAATATAAAGTTAAAAAGCAAGTAACTATTGAGCTATTGACCAGTTAAGAAAACCGAATGCCAATAAACATTATATGGTCAATAAAAAAAAGAAAATACGGTCTTTAAAATCACTGAGATATTATACTTCCCACAGACACAAATAGACAAAGAGCATCTTTCATATAGACCATTGTCCCCAACCATATGAGATGATCAAGTTATACCAGACGGTTCACCAATCCACAGCCTGCAAGGCAACATGTTATACCTGAGCTACAGAGTCTCTTGAATCCCATCAAACTCAACTCAAACCAATATTATATTAAGCTGCCCACATAAGTCAAAGGTCTCTTGCACATTGTATGAGCATCAGACAATCCTGGCAGAGAAAAGAAAAGACGGGCTATACTGTATATCTGCTCCGCATATTTGTGAGTATGCGCACACAAGAAGGAAACGTGACATTTGCTAGTATTTGTGTGCATTTGCAAGTATACACACAAAAATACTGACCAGCAAATCAGATTTCTGGGCGTTTTCTGCCGATAGTCGTTAGCCAGCGACTGTTTAAGCGCCTGTGTGTACATTGAAAACAATGGGCTGCATGTAGATTATTTAAAAAAGCCTGTATGCTTGAAAAGTGAGCATTTTCAGGCAGCAGTGTACAAAAAGGTCAAAAATGAAGGAAGGAAGAAAGGAAGAAAAGAAGAAAAGAAGAAAGGAAGAAAGGAAGAAAGGAAGATTGCAGATACTTTTCAAAGCTCCTGCCCAAGGAACCGTCCCACATGTGCCTTCCAGCCATATTAAATATAAATGTTAAGTATTCCTTAAATTTCTGTCCAACAATTTTCTCTGTTCATTTGCTGCGCTTTATCTCCTTCTATGCTTTTTAAGATGCAAAGCAGATATTTAGAGAAGTTCACATTAATTCATCAAGGTTCTTCAGTGTGGAATACATTTACAGGTCATCAGGTTTCTACACAACATGGAAAAAAACACAAAAAGGAAAAAAACTTCCACCTCCTAAAACATTTTCATCAGAGAGCGGTCATTACGACTGCTGTAAATATTCAAAACAAATCTGTTAAACTAGCAATAGAAGAACATCCCTGCAACAGCATGGCTTAATGACTGCAATCTGTTAACAATTTTCCTCGGCGTGCTGATATTCTTTGATAGCTGCAACATCCACTAATCTCTGTATGTTTATCCAATATGATGGATTTCATACAGAGAAAAAAAAAAACATATGGCGATATTAAATATATGGAGCCTGTGGCTCACACTTTTATAGTATTTACTGAACACTAAACTGCTATAGTAGGACATACAGAAAGCACTGGCAAATGCCAATATTTTTAAATTATTTCCAGGGAAACCGTTGACAGGGCCAGTATACATATAAATGCTTACCGAAAACAACTTAAACACAAGTAAAGATTAGCATGATTAGCAATATTAGCTAAATTTTTACTTTTTTTTTTTCCCATCTCCACAGCTTTAGTGACCCAACATACCTGTAATGATGTACATTCCACATCATGCAGGCAGCTGAATCCGAAGCAAATCTTCACTGCAAGGAAGCCCTGTCCTCTTCCTGCCCCTGCACTGAATTCAATAGAGAAAGTTTCTGACAGGATTCCGCCCAGGGCCCTCAGGTGTGTGGGCTACCGGGGTGGGGTACCCACAGGAGACACAGCAATGAAAGATCCCTTCCCCACCGGCTCCGCCAGCAGCCGATGTTCAGGAGCAGCTTGCATATCTATTGGGTGGAACTTGAAAAGTGGGTGCGGCTGGCCTCGTGCCTGGCCTGCCGCCTTCTGCTCTTGTGCATGCAGGAGGCTGGGCACTAAAGACTGTGGGAGCTCTGGGAGAGAGCAAGAGAGCTAATAGACGTTAGTTCTGTGTGACAGAAAAGGGTGTCCATTTTTTCTAGTAGTGGCTGCCAATCTGCTGGATAGCCAAATGTTGCATAACCTGTCATGCTCAAAAATCACTATACTACCCTAGCCCACCCCTATACTACCTTAGGCCGCCCCAATACTACACCAACCTAGCCCATCCCTATACTACACTACTCTAGTGGCATATCATCCATGGGTGAAACATGTTCACTGCACACAGGCCCTGCAGGGTGGGGGGGCCCACTGTGCCGACACACTGCACCTATGGATGCCCTAGGGTGCCAAGATGGGGGAGCAGTAACATGGTGGTATGTCCTATAATTTTGCATACAGACAAGTGCTGTTGCATGCAAATCTGACTTCCTGATAAATGTAATTTTAATCATCATGATATAAAATAATGGATGGGGGGGGGAGCTTTTGGTGGCCACAATTCTTTTTTTTTTGGGGGGGGGGGAACGAGATTTCATTCTTGGACCCAGGCAATGGGGCAGAGAGCCCTGTAACTTACTGATCTCCAAACTGTGGCCTTTTGGTAGCCTTTAGCCAGGCCTTTGTGCACTATTTCTCCCACTGACTCCAACAGTGGGGCAGAATTCCTGCCGCTCACACAAACGATGGGGCACTATTGCTCCCACTAGTATCATGGATGGGACACTATACCTCTCACTGAGCCCATCAATGGGGTACTACTACTACTGACCACCAACCTTGAGGCCATGTTTATTCTCACGGTGCTGGGCCCAGGACATTTTCTATCTCTGCTGGCCACAATCTGGACCATCCAATGTCTGAAAAACAGTAAACTGGCCCATTCACAGATCATGTTACAGACCGTGAAAGAAATGAAAGAACTTTTCCTAAAAAAGGAAGAGGAGGGGGAAGGGGTAGGTTCTCGTTAACTACTTTTTCTATTCAATTTAGCATGGAGACCCAAAGCATTTAACACTCTGCGCACCAAATGTTCAGAGGGGCAAACCCTTCAGTGAAGATTCCTACCGTATTCACCAGCCTGCACAAGATGAGATATACTTCTTTATGGGAAGTTAGGTTAACAAAGCTGTAGGACTTAAAAAAGCTTATTTTTTTTTTAAAACTGAACTTCAGCCCTAAAGGTAAACTCAACCATATAGGTGCTATGGGACAGGAAGAGTTGAGAAATGCCTGTAATCCTCTTAGCAGCACTCAAGCCTCTTACACACAATGAGAATATCGGACGAATGATCGTCGTTTTTTTGAGGGTTTCCCCCCCCCCCTACTTTTGTTTCCGAGTATGTGTGGTCTTGGTTTTACATTTTTTTTAACAGATGCTCACCATACTGATTAAAAACGAAAAGCATACATTCTGACATCTTAAGAGAAAATGTTTCACGTTCGTCCCTTCGGATAATTTTGCACCAACGGTCGTAAAACGGCTCTTGAAAGTTGCGTACCAACGATCAGATTATTGTACGATTGCATTGAAAGTGTTATTTTTTTGTCTGATATTCTGATTGTGTGTACTAGGCTTCAAGCAAGTCCAGAACCAGACCTTATTGCCAATCTGCAGTTTACAGAACCGTGCTGCATTATTGATCTGCACCAGTAAAGTAAGGACAAGTCCAGAAATTCTGCCATTATTGATCTGTACTGTTCAGGTAAGGGCAGATACAAAACCATGCAGTACTGCTTTTCTGCACTGTACTCTGAATAAGGGTCTAGGACCTGGTTCTGCTGTCTGGATCACATAATGAGCTAAACAAAGCAAGTTTCCATCAGCCTCCAAGCTGCACTACAAATGTACTTAATTGAAGTGTTATGAAACCCTGGTTACCAAAAGGAATATGTATCGCCATACCACATATCTTGGTATTGCCCTCCCATCTGTACACTCAACTTTGCCCTACCTAATCATCATCAATATAACCGTAAAGATATATAGAGAAAGCCTGTATATACATATTTATGTCAAGACATCTTTGCTAGGACATTGGGGCTTCAATTGTGGCATTATAAATAAAATTGTATTTATGTAGAACAGCAGTACTTACTTCCATCATATCTTGCAGTTAGTCTATACAAGAATTAGAGCAAGGGGGAGGTTTTGAGGCTCTGCATGGAGTACTCCCCACAGATTGAAGAGCGCTAAAGAAAATTGAAACCAGATTACGAAGAAGATTTTGAAAAGTCAACTATTCTTACAGCAGAGACTTGCTAAAGAAGGGGGGGGGGGGGTCTTTCCATTTACTAATTATTCAGAGAGGAAAACTATATAGAGCAAGTGGCTGCTGTAATGTATATTTTTCACCCCTGAACAAGAAAACTGAACTAAAAGGCAAAACATGCACAATCTGAAAAAAAAAATTAAATATATATATATATATATATATATATATATATATATATATATATATATGTGTGTGTGTGTGTGTGTGTGTGTGTGTGTGTGTGTGTGTGTGTGTGTGTGTGTGTGTGTGTGTGTGTGTGTGTATATATATAAAAAACAAACATTACTTTTCGGTCCCCGTCATAATTTTAATCATCTTTAAATCTAAACGGGTTATCAGAAGGATCCTATTAGATGGACTTAACACTACCCAACCATTCATAAAGATATTAAAAGAAAAAAAGAATGGTCATGTCTACTTCAGGAAATTTCAGCAAGACTTCACTTTGTGAGGCCAAGGGGAATAAACATCAGGCAGGCGCTGCAATATGCCAAAAACCTAATACTGATACATCAGCTTTGGTGAGCCCATTCTTTTAAAAACAGAATTTGTCATAACTGTACCTGAACAAGAAAATGTATTGTTGGTTCTGCATTACTAGAGGTGTGTAGGCTCTTCCCCACTCCCATGTGACAAGGCCTGCCAGGAGTAACGCTCCTGCTCCTCATTCCAGCATTCTGGTTTTGGCTGTGGCATTCCCCTTGTCTGTCCACCTGCAAGGTGATTGGGGTTGCCAGTCACTTGGAGACCAAACCCGATTTAAGCCAGTCAAGCCTGTAGTCTCATGTTTTTGATATTGCATTTGTTACACGTGCGCCAAGCTGCCTGGTGTTCTGCCCTGCTATGCTAGTTTGGATTCCCTCGTTGATGACCTTGGACCAGATATTGACTATTCTCTAATCTCGCTCTGCCCTTTGACTATGGATCAGACCAGGACTATTCAGAACCTTGCCTGCCTTGTACGTTGACTGTCATTGAACCACTGTCTACCGACCGCAAGTACAGGTTTGCTGTGTTCTGTTTGCACCTGCCCCAGAGTGGTGTTCAGGCACTAGAGAACGTATGTCATGGGGGCAACAGAGTACCAGTAGGCTTGCTTGCCTTATGAGAAAGCGGGCTGCTATAAGTAAACACCATAGAAGCCAGCTATAATGCCTGACCACCTGCGTTAGGGGGAAAGAATGACATTGTCCAAGCCTGTAAACTGGCTGTTCAGGCACCCAACACTGCACTTATAATAGAAAACAATGTGTCACATGATACACCCATACCTAAAGAAAATGTTATTTAAATTTCTCTAGTGAGCAAACTACAAGCAAAACATGGGCATAAGCATAGCACAGCATAGATTCACTTTACAACCAATACAAAACAAAAATATATACATGGGAAGGTTTTAGTAAAGCGGAGGTTCAGCCGATTTTTATTGTTTAAAAGTCAGCAGCTACAAATACAGTAGCTGCTGACTTAAAAAAAGGAGACTTGCCTGTCC
This sequence comes from Rana temporaria, assembly GCF_905171775.1. Taxonomy (NCBI): domain Eukaryota; kingdom Metazoa; phylum Chordata; class Amphibia; order Anura; family Ranidae; genus Rana; species Rana temporaria. The sequence goes on from NC_053489.1 coordinate 140,764,561, forward strand.
AGCGCGCCCACGATGTCAGCAGCCGAGGCTGAGCAATCGCTCGGTCCTCTGCTGCTTCCGCCGCCATCCTCGATGAGGCAATCAGGAAGTGAAGCCTGACGGCTTCACTGCCCGATTACCTACTGCGCATGCGCGAGTATCACGGCGCGCCGTCACTGGTCCCCGCTCTCTCCTGGGAACAGTGTTTCCCAGAAGACAGCGCGGGGGGGGCGACGTCACAGGCTGGACTCCCTGCGGGGATCAGACCCGGAAGTGGTGCAAATGCCTGTCTCAGACAGGTACCTGCACCCCCCTCCCCCCTGAAAGGTGCCAAAAGGTGTCACCGGAGGGGGGGGGGATCCAAAAAAGTGGAGGTTCACTTTTTGTGTGAACCTCCGCTTTAACCAGATGATCCGTTATTGTGTTCAACCTACCACACAGCAGAGTCAGGTTGTTACCTATTTTTACTGCTGTAGTTAAGCCACAAAATGAGGTCAAGGAGAAGCAGGTTACTGGTGAAGTAATCATTCTGTTTTCACCTCCTAAACCTGTTCAAACAGTACTTTGCAAAGCAATAGAGCCCTGCCTGTCTCAAAACATTTCTCCTGGGACATAACTTGATAACATTTTTGGTTACATCTGCTTTTCAGAAGGATGAGATTACAAAGTCGAAAAGTTTTAGATTTAACAAATCAAAAAAACAGTACTACACCTCAAACCCATCAGCCGTTTCAAGAATTTAAGCTACTCAGCTTATATAAAACCTTCTCTTCTAAGCAACATATGCATCCTTGTTCTTTTTTTGTTTACGACGCAAGTAAAAAGGTAGCACAAAGGAAAAAGGTTTAAAATATTTATAAGGCAAGATTGTCTCTGATATGGTTTGAAACTTGATGATAAAGCATTCACAGACCTGTGTTGTGGGACTATTTACTTTGTGCTTACCACAAGCCTGTTCTAAAACATCATCCATTTACTAAATGAATACCCAAGTGTTGGGAGTTACAGTGGCCATTCGATATGGGACTTTCAGTTGGAAGCAAGACCATCTTAGCATTGCTACACAAAGGCAAAAGCAGCTTTTAAATACAAAACAGATAAACAATTCTATAAAAACTTTTAACTTTTATTAAAATGTTATTGTTCATGGTATAGCCATTGACAACCAAGATACATTAGTGCTAGTAAAGAATGCCTAAAGACTTAGCATGATCCTAAAGGTGTTCCCCACCAGCTCCGTAACGAAAGCATAAACAACTCCCGATGTCTCGACTTTGGTCATGATAACTTATTAGCAGGTTCTCAGGTTAAAAATTATCCAAACAACCCCTGTGCATTTTTAATTCCTCATACACAAGAAAATGTGCCACTTAACACTTCACTACAGTTTGGTTCCTTGCCACAGGTTTTATTTTAAGCCTCCTTTACAGGAGGGACATTTATGATAAGCAGCCCCCATGTATGTCCCCATTAACTTGGCCAGCAAGCACATAAGCCTATAAGTGGCTTGTGAGCCAACCAAGGTTTGACAAAACAAAACGCGATATTAGATTAAAATAAAAAAAAAATAATAAAAAAATAAGATATTGGGCCAGATCCACGTAGCGGATCGTAATTTTCGGCAGGCGTAGCGTATCGTATTAACGCTATGCCGCAACTTTTAGAGGCAAGTGCTGTATTCACAAAGCACTTGCCTCTAAAGTTACGGCGGTGTAGCGCAAATCTGCCGGCGTATGGGCACGGAATTCAAATGTTAAAGATGTGGGCGTGTTTTATGTTAGTTTTACTTGACCCGACGTAAATTACGTTTTTTCTGAACGGCGCATGCGCCGTCCATGGGGGTATCCCAGTGCGCATGCTCGAAATTAACCCGCAACAAGCCAATGCTTACGACGTGAACATCATTCTACGCAAAGCCCTATTCGCGAACGACTTACGCAAACAACGTAACATTTTCGAAATTAGAGCCGGGAACGACGTCCATACTTAACATAGAGTACGCCTCATATAGCAGGGGTAACTTTACGCCGAAAAAAGCCCTACGGAAACGACGTAAAAAAAGCGCCGGCCGGACGTACGTTTGTGGATTTGCGTATCTAGCTAATTTGCATACTCGACGCGGAATTAGACGGAAGCGCCACCTAGCGGCCAGCATAAATATGCACCTTAGATCAGACGGCGTACTAAGACGTACGCCAGTCGGATCTAGCCCAGCTTCAGGTGTATCTTGTTTTGTGGATACAAAACAAAGATACGCCGGAGCAAACTGGAAGTTACGCGGCGTATCAATAGATACGCCGTCGTAACTTCTTCGTGGATCTGCCCCATTGTTTTTAGAAAAAGAGACTTACCATGTCTCTTAACCTCATTTCCGTCTCTCTGCAACCGCCATTTAATAATATCCACCTCCAACAGAGCATGAACTGTACAACACATTTCTGCCATCTCAAAAATGAGAATGGAGCCAGGTGCCAGGACAATGTACGGTAAATACTGTATGCATGCATACGTGTTAAAATCAGTGGCCAATGATTGGATATGAGCAACATGAACACAGAAGAACTTAGTGGCAGATGTGGACAGAGCTCCTCTAATCCGCCATCTCTGGGGAAATAAAAGCAAGTAGCAGAACTACAGTTTTATTTTAAGTATATCTAAAGCTAAACATTAAGGAATTTATTTTTTTGGACAGTGAGCAGAATAAAATTATGAATAGTCACCGGGAACATTAGGAGGGAAATCTTCCAATGGAGACACTTGCTCTGGTAACAACTGTCTATGAGAAAAATGTCCCCAACTTTGGAGAGATCTCTTAATTTCCTGTTCTGCACACAGGACAGGGAGGAATATCGCCCCGATAGAGGTTTTTACCAGTGTTCATTCCGTCAACGAAAATATTTGACACAATTAACACAATTTTTAGTCGACTAAAACTAAACAATTCAGATGACTAAAACTAAACCGAAATTTGATGTCAAAATGAACGCTGCACTACCACATAAGTAGTTTGTCAAAAAGCAATATTTTGGTTTACGAAACTTTGTTTTATTTATAAAGATGTTATATCTCACAATGGCTAAATCTGTGTCTGTAGTGAGTGTATAAACCTTAATACCATGAATAACATGCTATTACATTTTTACTTCAGGGGTATATACAGTAAAGAGTTTGGCAATTCTAGCAAAATGCTTAAAGTGTAAATCTGCTTTTGCAGGGGGAAAAAAAATTGCACTGGAGAATTTAGTTGAATAAAACTAAAACAAATCAGATGACAAATACAAAACATAAAACTAAAATGGCATTTTAGTCAAAAAAGACCAATGCCGAAATTTCCAACAACAAAATGTTTTTGGCCTGAAGTTCCGATCGTGTGTAGGGCCCCTTTGGACATTTTCTGTCGGAAATTCCGACAACAAAATCAGTTCTCGTAAGTTCCGAGGCACAAAATTCCATGCATGCTCTGAATCAAGTACAAGAGGGAAGCGCTCGGTCTGGTAAAACTAGCGTTCGTAATGGAGATAGCACATTCGTCACGCTGCAAAGAGCATTAACGGACTGAAAAGCACAAAGCTAAAAAAAAAAAAAATCGTCTCACAAACTTCTACTAACATAAGATTAGCAGAAGGAGCCCTATTGTGCTGTACGTTACCGCGTTCTTGACATTCACAATTTCTGACAACATTAGTGCGACCGTGTGTATGCAAGACAAGTTTGAGCCAACATCCGTTGGAAATTTATCCATGGTTTTGACTATTCCCTATGCCATCCAATATAAAAAAAAAAAAAAAAAGTTTGAGCTTTAGATATACTTTAAAGATGTAGGGCCGGAGTCAGGTAGCCCTGCGTAATATTGTGTGGGCATAACGTGTGTCCGATACGTTACGTTGCCGTAAATTGGGGCGCAAGTTCCGTATTCAGAAAGAACTTGCGTCCTAAGTTACGGCGGCGTAACGTATGTGCTCCGGTGTAAGCCTGCCTAATTCAAATTTGGATGATGTGGGCGTGTTTTATTTAAATTTAGTGTGACCCCACGTATTTGACGTTTTTTATGAACGGCGCATGCGCCGTTCGTAAAAGAATCCCAGTGTGCATGCTCGAAATTCCGCCGCAAATCGTCAATGCTTTAGACGTGAACGTAACTTACATATAGCCCTATTCGCAAACGACGTAAAAATTTCAAAATTCGACGCGGGAACGACGTCCATACTTAACATTGCGTACCCCTAATAGGAGCAACCTTACCCTGAAAAAGCCTAACGTAAACGACGTAACAAAATAGCGCCGGGCGTACGTACGTTTGTGAATCGGCGTATCTACCTAATTAGCATATTCCTCGCGTAAATCGACGGAAGCGCCATTTAGCGGCCAGCGTAAATATGCAGCCTAAGATACGACGGTGTAAGACACTTACGTCAGTCGGATCTCAGGGAAATCTATGCGCAACTGATTCTATAAATCAGGCGCATAGATACGATGCCGCAACTCAGAGATACCACGTCGTATCTCCTACCTGAATCCGGCCTGTATTCTATAGCAGTCAACAATCTAGACCAGGGTTTTGCAACTGGGGTGCCGCAGAGTCCTAAGGGGTTCCGTGGACACATCCGGGTCTAAGCAATGCTCGGCGTTAACTCCCGTGCAAAGTGACTCTGTAAAGGAGAGAGAGCACAGCCCGCAAGGCTCTCTCCGCCTCCCTGCAGCCATTTGTACTTTTGGCGGCAAAGCAGAAAGCTGTGCAGGCCGCCAACCTGCATCTGACCAACCGATGACGTCATCAGTTATTAAAGGCCATGTTTGGCAGCACTACAGCTTTCTGCTTTGCCAACAATAGTACAAAGGGCTGCAGGGAGGTGGAGAGAGTTATGCGGGCTGTGCTCTCTCTCCTTGCAGAGCCACACTGCACAAGTTAACACACACACACAGCATGGGAGTTGAGCACAACCCACATCTGTGCTAGGAGGGAGGATTTGAGAGCATTCTGCTGCCAGAGGGGATTGGAGTGGGGATTTGGGAACGGGAGGCTTTGTGCTGGGAGGAGGATTTTTTTGGGGGCTAGGAGGAATTTGGGGGGGGGGGGTATTTAGTGGAGTATTTGTGCCAGAAGGGGGAATTAGGAGGAGTTACAACCTAAGATTACTGAACTTTACCTCACAGACTAGATTTTAGGGCTTGTTTACACCAAGTGCAGCGAGGTAACATTCTTTTTTAACTCCCCCATGCATCCAGCAAATGCGTGTACGTTAGCGCCTATTAAAAATGTGAAGTGCACGAACCCGCAAAAAAAACCCTGTGCTTGGAAGCACCTCCTGGTATTATCGAGCCCTCAGACTGGAGTGCCCACAGGATTGTGCACAGTTCTAAAGGGTGCCTTGACTGAACAAAGATTGAAAAACCCTGATCTAGACAAATCTAGGGGCAAGACAGGTCACACCACAACTACTCAAAGATACCACTATCAGCTTATCTTCATCCATCACCAACTGTTACATGGGAAAGTTCTGTGAATTCTAAATTACTGCTTCTAAGGGATACAAATGCATTACTTGACAGTAATGCATGGATAATTCTGAAAACATGCAACCCCAAAATAAAAATAACATCTACCAGAATGTGTGCAAGAATCACAATGGAACATTCATGACTCATCTTAATGACATTGCCATTTCTTAATGAACCAACACAAATTGTGCATTACATACATACCAAGAAGGAATCAAACTAAAAGAAAAGCAGACAACCTCAGAGCTTACATAAGCTTTTCTGTTTTTAGTATATACAACCCCTGTGGATATCAAAACAGAAAGCCTACCAATAAATCACACAAAACACTCTGCATACATACTGCTTTGTGCAATTTATTTCATAAGATTAAATTAAATCGTACGTACCTGTAAAAATACAACAGTTTCAGCTCACAAGGGAAGTACACTCTTGCAGCTTCATATGGAGCAAAGTATATTACAATGCATGTTCACCAGCATCCCCCTTCATCAAATTTTTATTAAATAAGCTGAGCCCACCCATCAGTGATAATATGCTCTTTACCATGAGGTCACCCTGCTGAAATTAATTACTGAAGCAGCTCATCTGAAAAGGCTTTGCAGAAAAGCGGTTCTTCATATATAAGAGTACACCTGTAAATATACGGTATACATTGTACACACAATATTTTCATCTACAGATTGCATAAGAAAAATGGGCCCATACTACTTGGCTCAACACGAGGCAAAATACCCAGCACTAAAATTCTGTAAAAATCTAGGTCTGTGCTATGACGTACTATATTTAGATAACAGAGGCCAAGGACAGCCCATCAGGCTTCACGGGCCAAGGACAGCCCATCAGGCTTTCACGGGCCAAGGACAGCCCATCAGGCTTTCACGGGCCAAGGACAGCCCATCAGGCTTTCACGGGCCAAGGACAGCCCATCAGGCTTTCACGGGCCAAGGACAGCCCATCAGGCTTTCACGGGCCAAGGACAGCCCATCAGGCTTTCACGGGCCAAGGACAGCCCATCAGGCTTTCACGGGCCAAGGACAGCCCATCAGGCTTTCACGGTGGGCCAAGGACAGCCCATCAGGCTTTCACGGTGGGCCAAGGACAGCCCATCAGGCTTTCACGGTGGGCCAAGGACAGCCCATCAGGCTTTCACGGTGGGCCAAGGACAGCCCATCAGGCTTCACGGGCCAAGGAAAGCCCATCAGGCTTCACGGGCCAAGGAAAGCCCATCAGGCTTCACGGGCCAAGGACAGCCCATCAGGCTTCACGGGCCAAGGGCAGCCTATCAGGCTTCGCGGGCCAAGGGCAGCCCATCAGGCTTCACAGGCCAAGGGCAGCCCATCAGGCTTCACGGCCCAGGGCAGCCCATCAGGCTTCACGGCCCAGGGCAGCCCATCAGGCTTCATGGGCCAAGGGCAGCCCATCAGGCTTCATGGGCCAAGGGCAGCCCATCAGGCTTCACGGGCCAAGGGCAGCCCATCAGGCTTCACGGGCCAAGGGCAGCCCATCAGGCTTCACGGGCCAAGGGCAGCCCATCAGGCTTCACAGGCCAAGGAAAGCCCATCAGGCTTCTTGTTAAAATAGGTTTCCAAAAACAGGAACGAACTTGTATAACAAAAACACGGCTTGCAAAATACACATGCCAGAACAGTTTTGTTCAGTGAAAAATAGGCCAATTATTTCAGTTGTATTGAATTTCTCTGGGGACTTTTGTCTACGGGTTTCATAAAATGTTCAGTATTGAACTAATGTGGTATTTAAATTCATCAATGTCTACTATGTTTTGGCTACGGGTAGCTTAAATTGGTTGCAAATCCTTTACATATACCCAGTAAAGTGACTATCCCCAGGCAATACACAGAGATGAACAAATACTCCTATGCAAGTTGTACATGTTTATCTGCATCATTCTCTTTACATCTGTTCAAAGTGCTGAATTTATAAGGATTGTCAGAGAGTTCAGAAAAAAAAAGGGGATGGAGAGCTTAAGTTACATTCTGCATAGCTTAGTGAGGAGAGATCCGAGAACCGATTATAGGGGAAGGGAAGGGACACCCCACCCCCCCTTCTCACAGGAACAGAGCTAAGGCTGTCAATCTGCTGGAGCTCCTTCCCCCTGTCACCATTTATAGCTAGGTGTCAGGAAAACTTGTCACAAGCCATTCATCCTGACAGAGGAACGAAGCAAGACAGAAATTACACTTGGTGCTTTTAACTACTTGCCGCTTGCGCTATAGCCAAAAGACAACTACAGTGCAGGCCTTATTTGCCAGGAGGGCGTCCATGGACCCTGTGGGTCGCGCACGCTCTGTGGTCACTGAGTCTGCGACTCGATTGATCACAGATCAGAGTAAGGGGTCGATCCCGGCCCCTTACCATGTGATCAGCTGTCAGCCAATGACGAAACAGAAGATCGTAATCAGTAATTATTTTCCCCTCCTTACACTGTCAGCGCGAGAAAAAAGACAAAAAACAAAGACAGATCATCGGCTTCTGTCAGAAAGACATCGGTCCCTCACACAGAAAGTCACGGCTGCATTTTCTGTGCCCATTAGTGCCAATGCCCACTGTGCCACCTATCTGTACCCACAGAACCACCTACCAGTGCCACCCATCAGTCCACATCAGTGAAGGAGAAAAATTACCAGTTTTCACAATTGTATAGCAAAACATGTTTTTAATTTTTAATTTTTTTTTTCGGTCCTTTCGTTTTACGTCGCAAAAAATAAAAAAACTCAGCAGCAAGAGGTGATCAAATACTACCAAAAGAAAGCTCCATTTGTGTGAGAAAAAAAAAATTAATTTGAGTACACTATAGCATGGCCGTGCAATTGTCATTTAAAAAGAGTGACAGCACTGAAAGCCGAAAATGGGTTTGGGCAAGAAGGGGGTTTAACCACTTCAGCCCCGGACTATATTGCTGGTCAAAGACCAGGCCACTTTTTGCGATTCGGCACTGCGTTGCTTTAACAACAACGACAATTGCGCGGTCGTGCGACGTGGCTCCCAAACAAAATTGGCGTCCTTTTTTTCCCACAAATAGAGCTTTCTTTTGGTGGTACTTGATCACCTCTGCGGTTTTTAGTTTTTTGCTCTATAAACAAAAAAAGAGCGACAATTTAAAAAAAACATTTTTAACTTTTTGCTATAATAAATATCCCATAATATATATATATATATATATATATATATATATATATATAAATTCTCCTCAGTTTAGGCCGATACGTATTCTTCTACATATTTTTCATAAAAAAAAACGAAAAAACGCACTAAGCGTTTGATTGGTTTGCGCAAAAGTTATAGCATAAGTTATAGCATTTACAAAATAGGGGATAGTTTTATGGCATTTTTATTATTATTTTTTTTACTAGTAATGGCGGCGATCAGCGATTTTTATCGGTACTGCGCTATTATGGCGGACACTTCGGACACTTTTGACACATTTTTGAGACCATTGGAATTTTTATAGCGATCAGTGCTATAAAAATGCATTGATTACTATAAAAATGCCACTGGCAGGGAAGGGATTAACACTAGGGGTCGAGGAAGGGGTTAAGTATGTTCCCTGGGTGTGTTCTAACTGAAGGGGGGGTGGACTGACTTGGGGGAAATGACTAATCGCTGCTCATACATTGTATGAACAGACAATCAGGCATTTCTCCCCCTGACAGGACCGGGAGCTGTGTGTTTACACACACAGCTCCCGGTTCTCGCTCTGTAACGAGCGAGTGCCCGGCGGTGATCACGCCAGCGCGTCGGCGTCAGGGGCGTGCGAGCGCCCCCATTTTGCTGCTCGGCGATATGACGTATAGCTACGTGATCTCGCCCATCAGAGCCGACCTGCCACCATATAACTGCGGCGGCTGGTCGGCAAGCGGTTAAGTGCCCAGTAAGCAAGTGGTTATTTAAGACAAGTACACACTATAGAAGGATATGCTTTGTTCCCATTTCATGTCTGAGGTTTACAACCACTTTAAGGGCTTCCAGATGCCTCTGTCCAACCAGGCCAGTGGGAACATTGACTGACCAGCATAGAACTTCATTACCTGCCATCATATAGCATCGGTCATGCCCCGAGTTACACTTGGCAATGAGGGAAGTTGTAAAAAGAGGCAGCGATAGATGGCTATTCCAATTACTCCAGAGAGGAAACCATATGGGAGGGAGTTTTCTAAAATGTCCAATTGACCAAGGCCTCAGAGTGATTGACTGATGCAAAGAAAGATATAAAATGGTAATCTAATCTGGCACAAACCATCCAGGCTGGGAAACGATTACCTCACTTCTGTGTCTAGTTGTATTTTGACTTTACTATGAGGCCTCATGCACACTGGATGTTAAAACAACGTTATAGAAAGGCCAGTAGCTTTTTAAATTTTTTCAGCTTTTCTCAACGTTTTTCAATAGCGTTTTTTAGCGCTTATTAGCGTTTTTCCGCGTTTTTTTTCTGAAACAAAAAAAAAACACTAACTCTTTTTTAATAGAGCAAAAATGCTAAAAAAACGCTGGTGAGCAAAGTTTTTGAGCGTTTATCGGCATTAGAGCGTTTTTACAGTTGAAAAACGTCTCTCAGAACCCACTAGTTATGGTGTTTTTTTTACTGCTCAAAAACGCCACTGCCCAAAACTGCTGATAACAGCCCATGTGTGCATGGACACTAACGAGGTTCAAACTTTGGTGGAAAACTTTTCCAGTGCTGGGTTGAGACCGAAAATCTGATCATCTGCAACAGTTTTTCTTAAATTGTTTTATGGGTTTACAAATGTTTTGAATGAAATGCACTGCAAGTACCGATATGGCTCAGGTTACTTGAAAACCTGTGTTTGCGATTAAAAAGAAAAATTGCACTGTGTTCAGCCTAGCTTGTAGAACAATTAAACCAGCTATTCTATAATGAAGCATCCCAGTATGTAAAGACAATTCACGTCATATTTTTGCTACACAAATAATTGCTAAAGTAGTTTTTGGCAGAAGACCTGGCATCGTCATACGAGAAGACTGTCTCTAGTGAACAGAGTTTGGCACCATCTTCGTAGACACACAGTGAAAACACTGAAGAGGCCTGTGCTGCACAAAGACTGGCCTCATTAATCTGTCTGAGAACTCCCTCTCATGACCATTAATGGAAACGCAAAGAGTAAAAAAGGGAAAAAACACAAGCTAGCAGTATGCAAACAACACTTACAAAATGTATTTTACAGATGCGTACCCTTTCTTTGTAGCAAGACATGTCCTGTTTTAGCTTTAAAAAAAAAAAAAAAAGAATACTAAATAGACACAAGTCTACAGGTCACTAACACAATCTTTTCTGCAGAATTTTGATATGGTGAATGGCAAATTGGTTGCAACAATATGTTGGATGCTACCATCACTGGTAGCATATCACGAGTTTTTTTTTGTTATGACAAAATATATTCCACCTAGGTTTAATGCGGTTGTCAAGACATATATACATAGTTACATACAGTAGTTAGATTTAATAATATAAAAAAACAAAAAAAAAAACAAAAAAAAAAAAAAAAAACACGTCTATCTATATAATCGATCGATATACATACATACATACATACATACATACATACATACATACCTCATAAGTTTACATGCCCTGGCATGATTTCTTGGCCATATTTTAGAGAATATAAATTCTAACAAAAACTTTTTTTCAAATGGTTAGCGTTTGGCTGAAGCCATTTATTATCATCAATCAACTGCGTTTACTCTTTTTAAATCATAATAGAAACAGAAACTATTCAAATGTCCCTGATCAAACATTTACATACCCTTGTGATTTTGGCCTGATAACATGCACACAAGTTGACACAAAGGGGTTTGAATGGCTATTAAAAGGTAACCATCCTCACCTGTGATCAGTTTGCTTGCGATTACTGTTATGCTGGCCATACACTCTATGAAAATTCGGCCGAAATTTGGGTGTTCAGAAAGATCTTTCGTTTTTCGAACATTTAATGGGCACAAAATAGAAAATCGTTGGGACGTTTTTGAGCCGAAAAAAACAAAGAAAATTTTCTGCCGAACGAACGATAAATAGGAAGGTTAATGTGTTTCCCGTCCGAACTTTCTGCACTAGGAATATATAAAAAAAAGGAACAGAATTTTTTTTATTTATGTTCACTGAACGATTTATCGGTCATTACATGATGGCACTATCGTTTGCGCTCACGAACGTTCGTTTTTTGAAAGTTCGTTCGGACAATTTTTCGTGCATTAGTATAAAAGGTTAATGAGTTTTTGGACTCCTGACAGACATTTGCATCTTTTATCCAGTGCTTCAATGACATTTCTGGATTCTTAGTCAAGGGGAAAGCAAAATAATTCTCATAAAGGATCTGCAGGAAAAGGTAGCTGAACTGTATAAAACAGGAAAGGGATATAAAAAGATATCCAAGGAATTGGGAATGCCAATCAGCACTGTTCAAACTAAATCAAGAAATGGAAAATGAGGGGCTCTGTTGAAACTTTCAGCCACAACTGCCAAGAAAATTGTTCGGGACGCAAAGAAAAACCCACAAAATAACTTCAGGTGAAATACAGGACTTTGAAAACATGTGGTGTGGCTGTTTTAACCACTTGAGGACCGCCTCCTGCAGATACACGTGGGCAGAATGGCACGGCTGGGCACAGGCACGTACCTGTATGTCGTCTTTAAGTGCCCAGCCGTGGGTCGCAGGCGCGCGCTCGAAACCTGGTCCGAAGCTCCGTGACCACGGGACCCGATCGCCACAAGAGTCCGGTGATCGGTCCCCGGAGCTGATTAACGGGGAGAGCTGTGTGTAAACACAGCTCCCCCGTTCTTCACAGTGGCAGCATCATTGATCGTGTGTTCCCTAATATAGGGAAACACGATCAATGACATCACACGTCCAGCCCCACCTCCCTACAGTTAGAAAAACATATGAGGTCACACATAACCCCTACAGCGCCCCCTAGTGGTTAACTACTAAACTGCACTGTAATTTTCACAGTAAACAATGAATTTGTATAGCATTTTTTGCTGCGAAAATGACAATGGTCCCAAAAATGTGTCAAAATTGTCCGACGTGTCCGCCATAATGTCGCAGTCACGAAAAAAAAAACGCTGATCGCTGCCATTAGTAGTAAAAAAATTATAATGAATAAAAAAAATGCAATAAAACTATCTCCTATTTTGTAAACGCTATAAATTTTGCGCAAACCAAATCGATAAACGCTTATTGCGATTTTTTTTTACCAAAAATAGGTAGAAAAAAACGTATCGGCCTTAAACTGAGGGGGGAAAAAAAGTTTTTTTATATCTTTTTGGGGGATATTATAGCAAAAAGTAAAAAATATTGAATTTTTTTCATAATTGTCGCTCTATTTTTGTTTATAGCGCAAAAAATTAAAACTGCAGAGGTGATCAAATACCACCAAAAGAAAGCACTATTTGTGGGGGAAAAAAGGACGCCAATTTTGTTTGGGAGTCACATCGCACGACCGCGCAATTGTCAGTTAAAGCGACGCAATGCCGAATCGCAAAAACTGGCCAGGTCCTTTACCTGCATAAAGGTCCGGGTCTTAAGTGGTTAAGATGCACAATAAGGAGGCACTTTAAGAAATATGGGCTGAATGATCGAGTCGCCAGAAGAAATCCATTACTATGCAAATGCCACAAAGTATTCCGCTTACAATATGCCAAACAGCCCAGAGACAAGCCTCAAACCTTTTGGCACAAAGACATTTGGAGTGATGAGACCAAAATTTTGCTTTTTGGCCACAACCATAAACACTACAATTGGAGAGGAGACAACAAGGCCTATGATGAAAGGTACGGAGGTTGATTCACTGATATTTTGGGGGATGTGTGATCTACAAAAGAGGCACAGGAAATTTGGTCAAAATTGATGGCAAGATGAATTCAGTATGTAATCAAAAAATATTGGAGGAACATTAGCATTCATCAGCCAGGAAGCTGTGCATGGAACGTACTTGGAAAATTCCAACATAATGATCCAAAACACAAGGCCAAGTCGACTTGACATTGGCTACAGAAGAATAAAGTGAAGGTTCTGGAGTGGACATCTCCGTCTCCTGACCTCAATATCATTAAGCCTCTCTGGGAAGATCTCAAATGTGCAGTTCATGCAAGACAGCCCAAGAATTTACAGGAACTGGAGGCTTTTTGCCAAGAGGAATGGACAGCTTTACCATCTGAGAAGATTTAGAGCCTCATCCACAAATACCACAAAAAGACAAGCTGTCATTGATGTTAAAGGGGGCAACCTTTGATCAGGGTCATTTGGGTAGTTTCTGTTACGATTTAAAAAGGAGTAAACACCGTTGATTGATGACCCCTTATGTCAGGGTTTGACAAATTTGCTTGGAATCTAGGAGCCAGCTAAAAAAGTTAGGAGCCAGAAAACGCACCCCGTCCCGACGAGCTCGCGTGCAGAAGCGAACACATACGTGTGCAGCGCCCGCATATGTAAACAGAGTTTAACCCACACATGTGAGTTAGAATAGAATTTTTTTAACGTCGCCTATAAAGATTTTAAAGGGTAAAAGTTTGTCGGCATTCCACGAGCGGACGCAATTTTGAAGTGTGACATGTTGGGTATGAATTTACTCGGCATAACATTATCTTTCATAATATATATAAAAAAAATATATATATATATATATATATATATATATATATATATATATATATATATATATATATATATATATATATATATATATATATATATATATATATATATATATATATATAATAGGGATAACTTTACTGTTTTATTTTTTAATAAAACAAAAAAGTGTAATTTTTTTTCCAAAAAAGTGCGCTTGTAAGACCGCTGCGCAAATACGGCATGACAGAAAGTATTGCAATGATCACCATTTTATTCTCTAGGGTGTTAGGATAAAAAATATATTTAATGTTTGGGGGGTTCTAATTAGAGGGAAGAAGATGGCCGCGAAAATAGTGAAAAATGACATTAGAAATGCTGTTTAACTTGTAATGCTTAACTTGTAATACCAACAGCCACCACCAGATGGCACCAGCTCACACAAGGAAGAGCTGGGGAATTCAGAAGGCCGCAAAGCCGCGGCCTCAATTACCGGACATCACGGGCCCCCCGCGATAAAGCGGCGGGGGCCTAGTCCGCCGCGATCCTGGGGAAAAGGCGCTCCGCGGACTAGGCCGAAGCCGCGGCCTCACCTAAAACATCCTGCCCACAGCGTTCCTGGGAAAAGGCCGCGAGCCAGGATCGCGGTGAGCTGCGGGCAGGATGTTTTAGGCGAGGCCGCGGCTTTGGCCTAGTCTGCGGAGCGCCGGTCCTATGGAACATATTTTTTTTTTACCCACCTTCCAAGCCAAGTCGCCATGGTGACCTGGCGACGGGGAATTGTCGAGCCCTGCCTTATGTATTTGAACATGTCGATCATCATATCACCCCCAATCTCCTTTTCTCAAGAGAATTCAGTTCCTCCAATATTTACTCAGAGAGGAACTCCTCCATGCCTCTTATCAGTTTGGTTGCCCTTCTCTGCATGATCTCCAGTTCTGATATCCATTTTAAGAACTGGTGCCCAGAACTGAACTGCATATTCCAGATGAGGTCTTACTACTAATCTGTACAGGGGGGGGGGGGAGGATTTTTGAACTAACCGTAAAATCCATTTCTCTGAGTTCATGGACTGACACAGCAGCATCTTGACCTTAGGGTATTGTCCTCCTGTTAGGAGATTGACTAGGCAGAAAAAGAGCATGTTAAGTGTTAAAAACACATCACACAGTACCTCCCAGGGGGGCAGTCCCCCTGGGTACATCCCTGCATCTTGCAGCTCAGTTCGTAGAAAAGCAGTACAAACTAGGGAGGGGTAGGTGCTGTGTCCGTCCATGAACTCAGAGAAATGGATTTAACGGTGAGTACAAAAATCCTATTTTCTCTTCCGTTCATGGATGGGCACAGCAGCATCTTGACCTCAGGGATGTCCCCAAGCAGTGTCAAAAAAATGAGGGGTGGGGAAAAAAAAACACAGCAAACAAACCAGAGCTCCTCAACGGAGGAGGTGCAACCGTAAACAACCGCCTGCAAAACCTTGCGGCCGAAGGAAGCATCCGAAGATGCACTCACATCAACCTTGTAAAACTTTGAGAAAGTGTGGACTGACGACCAGGTCGCCGCCTTAGACACCAGGGAAACAGACGCTTGATGGCGGAAAGCCCAAGAGGCACCAATCGCCCTGGTTGAATGAACCGTAACCGGGAAGGGAGGCGCTCCCGTCCCCTTAGAGCTTAGGCCTGAAGCACGACCTGCCTGATCCACCTAGAAATGGTAGCCGACGAGACCGCCAGACCCTTCTTAGGACCAGTCACTGACACGAACAGTGAATCCGACCTCCAGAACGGAGCCGTAGCAGACAGGTACACCCGTAGGGCTCGGACGACGTCCAAGGAATACAACACAACCTCTTTGGTATTTGCCGGCCGAGGACACAAGGATGGAAGAACAATGTCCTCATTAAGATGAAAAGCCGAAACAACCTTAGGAAGGAACGACGGCTGCGGACGCTGCAACACCTTATTCTTGTGGATGACCAAATAGGGAGCTTCGCGAGACAAGGCCGCCAATTCACAAACCCGTCTGACCGATGAAATCGATAAACCAAAAAAAAACACCTTCTGGGAAAGAGTCAATAAGGGAATCTCCCCAATGTTCTTAAACGGGGGCTTCTGAAGCACAGAGAGAACTAAATTTAAGTCCCACGGAGGCAGAGGACGACAAACCGGAGGGGCCACATGCCGAACCCCCTGCACAAACGTACGCACTAGAGAGTGTGCCGCCAAAAGAAAACAGCCAAGGCTGCAATCTGCCCCTTAATCATACTTAAGGCGAGTGTCTGGTCCACTCCACGCTGTAAGAACAGCAGAATCCTGGAAATCACATATGCGCAGGGATGCCACATCATCTCCTCACACAGAGATGTAAGCCTTCCACGTACGATGGTAAATCTTCCGGGAATTAGACTTCCGCACCCGCAGCATGGTAGAGATCACCGAGTCTGACAGACCTCAGTCCCTTAGCACCTGGCTTTCAATAGCCATGCCGTTAAAGCCAACGACTGTAAAGCAAAGAAAATAAAAAAATAAACAATAAATCCCCAGGCCACATGGGCCCACAGGGAGCCATGTCATTCTCCTGTTCTAGGCAGAAAAACACTGAGCTGCAAGATGCATGAAGAAGGGATGTACCCAGGGGGACCGCCCCCTGGAAGGTACTGTACTGTGTGATGTGTTTTAACACTTAACATGCTCTTTCTGCCTATTCAATCTCCTAACAGGAGGATAATACCCTAAGGTCAAGATGCTGCTGTGTCTGTCCATGAACAGAAGAGAAAAATGTGTTCTCTCTCTCTCTCTGAAATCTATACCTTTCAATACAAGAACATTTTGCTTGCTTTGAAAACTTTCACTTTGGCATTGCATGCCAATATTAAGCTTATGCTCTACCAAAGCCCCCAGATCCTTCTCCATTATGGATAACCCCAGTTGTACTACCCCTAGTATGTATGATGCATGCATATTCTTAGCCCTCAAGTGCATAACTTTACAATTATAAACATTAAACCTCATTTGCCACATAGTTGCCCAATTAAATAGGGCATTGAGTTTGGCTTGTAAATTGGAGACGTCATGCAGAGAGCAACCACAAAGCTCTTCTGTGGTCCCTGTTGGCACTCTCAGCTCCTATTCTCAGTGTGCCCCCACGGTGGTGCACCTGCAGGCGCACTCCCTGGTCAGGAGTTGTGAATCTAATGGTAGACACAGCATGGCTCAGTCCCACCCTTGCACCTTACACTATTTGATTGAACCGAGCCTGTAAAATGGGAAAGAAAGAAGCAGTACTGCTGCAGACGGGCACAGTGCTGGACCAATACAAGTAATCAGGTAAGTATTTAGGGAGGGGGTGGGGGCAGGCCCGTCGCTACAGGACAGGCAAAACAAAACAATTGCTTGGGGCCCCGAGCTGGCCTGGGGCCCCCAACTTCCCCTTCCCAGGATGTAGCCGAGCTCCTCTTCCTTCCACCTGGAGTCATGTCAGTCTGGCCGGGTACCGCGCTTGGTACAGAAGATTCAGTTTCCTGTTCCCGGCCAGACTGACAGAAAGTGCACTATCTGATAGGGGACTGGGGAAGAAGCAGGGGAAAGAGGAGCTCAGCCACGCTACAGCGGCAGCCTACAGGGAAGAAGGGGAGGCAAGAATAGAAGAAAAAAAATTTGTGTAGCGATAAAGTAGGCTTTGCATGCGGGGGGGGGGTGCTTGGGGGCCCCCCCATTTTGCTTGGGACCCCCAAATTCCTTCAAAACGGCCCTGGGTGGGGAGGAAACAACTTTTGGAAGTTTTTTTTTACATTTAAAGTGGAGTTAAACTCAACTTTACTTGTACAGACAGGTAAGCCTATAATAAGGCTTACCTGTAGGTACAGTGAATATCTCCAAAACGTGCATGGTTAAGGAGATATTCAGACAATATGTTGCCGGTGACATCATCACAGAACCAGCAATACACACAGCCGGAGCCCCGCAAGGGAGACCGGTGAAGATAGCAGTGCTGGGGAGCCATGACAGCGATGCACTGGAGAGCTCCGTGTACAGGTAAGTCTGTTATAATATGCTAGTATGCAGTGCACACTAATATATTATGACAAACCTGCAGGGGGCCCAAATTTTTTTTATAGTGGTTTAATACCACTTTAATGCAGGCAATGCATTAAGGGAAAAAATACTTCCAGCTTTGGGTTAGGTTTAAGGGTTGGGTTCAGGTTTAGGTTACTAGGTTAGGTTGAAGTTAAGAGTTCAGTTTATAGGTTGATAAAATATTAGGGAAAAACCATAAGGGAATCACTATATTTTAAGGTTTTTAAAACCGCTCCATCAGATTTTTACTTGATGAACAACTTCTCATACGAATAAAAATGTAAAACATTACCAAGGATTCCCTGTGCAGAGACTAAACACAGAGTTGTGCATGAGCAGCTAAGTGTACATTCTAATAAAGATTGAGAACAGGCAGGTAAGTTTGTTTTATTGCAGAAGAGAAATAGCATACATAGCATCCTCTGTAATAAATGGTCTGCTTGCTCGCAATTTTTTATTTTTACACTTTAATTCTGCTTTTATGCCAATGACAGGCTGCATATGTCACCTTACAAAGACCAGTGACTGTAATAATTTTCAAAAGGCATTAAGCAAACAGTATTAAAAAAAAAAAAAAAAAAAGAAAGAAAATACAGAGTTGACAATGTGCTTGAACTTTTGCTCACCGACATCCAATTTGATCTTTTGTTATTTTTTAATTAGCCAGTAGGGATGAATAAGGTACATGAAATGTATGAAAAGGATATTTTCTTATTAAACAAAGCAAGTCTTTTCCCAGCCCATTGAAAGCATAATATTGCTGCAAAAGGAAATTGGATATTGGATAACACTAGAAATGTCTTATTAATATTAGTGCTAGGCAAGGTTCCAAAATCAGCTGCATTGCAGCAAGCCATACATTTTACCCTTAACAATCCAAAAATTGATACGACGTGCATAAGGTGCGCCAAATCACCCAGTGCAATTTTAGTCAGTCTATAATTAAAGAGATTTTTATGATTTGCCGATTCAGAGTAACCATTTCTCACTATAAAAATATAAAACCCCATAAGCGATTTCATTTTAACAGGAGTCTGAAGACTTTTTTTTTTTTAATTTTCTGCAGAAATATGTTAACAGCCTAATTTATTAATCCGATTCACGATAAGTAATTTGTACATGAGTAATTTTTTTTAATCATTATGAATTTTAAGTAAACAAATCACTCAGACGTTACAGTAAAAATACACCTGAAATTTATTTTAAATGGGATTTTAGCAATCTTGCATGTATGTTGTATGATTTTTCACGATTAAATTTCAAGCAGACAATGCCAGATGCTTTTACCAATGTGGCTCAGTTAGATTCAACGCATCATTTTTGGCTGACAATCTGGTGCCTCAAATGTCTGCACCAATATTTTGATATATTGCAGAATTTATTTATTTTGGCACATTAAATTGAAGGCACATTCAGCGCTAGAATAGGAGAGATAATCTAATTTTCATCTTGACAGTATCAACCACATGGATACTATAAATTATGCTTACATTCAGCATAAAAGGCTTCGGGCACGAATGAGGAAAGTTTAGAGCTTAAAGTGTGTCTAAACCAAATATGGAATATACTGCAGCATGCTAATCCTTAGAGAAGGTGGCTACACCAATTTAAAATGTATGTATGTATGTATGTATGTATACACACACACACACACACACACACACACACACACACACACACACACACACACACACACTAAAACCTTGGTTTGAGAGCATTTTGCAAGACAAGCAACATTTTTAAATACATTTTGACTTGATATACAAGTAGCATCATGTCACAACCGAGTATAAAAGAGGACCAAGGCGCCTCCAAGTGTAGAAATATGGTTACATTTAATGAAGGTACAACATTTAGTAAGTCACATGGTTGACGATTAAAACAGGCACATCCAAGTATGCAGGAATCGGGGTAAATCTGTCCACATGGACCATCCTCCGCACTGCCATCGACGTTATCCCTTCCACGATGCGCTCCACAAGAGCTTAAAGTCACACTTTCAAATTGCTCTTCTGCAGAGTAGTCTTCCTGGCCACGATTGCAGACTGACAGCAGTGAGAGCCGGCGGTGCAGAGGATCGTCTATCGACAGGATATACCCCAGATGCCTACATACACATAAGATGTGCTTTTTTTAATCATCAACCATGAGAGTTGCTAAATGTTGTACCTTCATTAAATGTAAGTCATATTGCTACACTTAGAGGTGCCTCTCTTCTCTTTTATACTCTGTAGCTCTTCTAGATTTGGCATCTAATCCCCTTGTGGAGGTGGCCATTTGTGGATGGACATTTTATGGAAACACAATTATCACATAATTACTATAATCTTTTTATATGGACTATAAACTGAAGAAGGACTTAAGAATACATGGTTGTGGAAGGCATCATCTGAGTTTCCATTATTTCTTATGGGGAAATTCACTTTGAATTACAAGCATGTTTCTGGAAAGAATTATGCTTGCAATCCAAGGTTTTACTGTACAGTTATCCATAAAAATAAAAAACACACAAAACCTTCCAGTAGGCCAACCTCAAGGGTTAATTGCTTAGTCAAGGGGGCAGGGCTGTATCATGGCCTAGGCCAACAAGGCCCAGGACTAGGACAGCACATTGCAGGGGGGCAGCATGGAAAGAGTCTGTTAGTGTAGCGCCAGTCTTATGGGGCGTACTGGACAGAGAGGCAAATTAGTCTAGTGCCCCCATAAAGCAGCTACACCGCTTCCGGCCAGCATTCCGCAACTGTGGGGGGGGGGGGAGCTTTTAATTTTGACTGTCCTATTATCCTGAACCACAAACGTTCCTCACTGCGATATGTATTTTCTGCTGCACCATTGGCACGGTTATATCTTCTTAGTCCTCTCCATAACATTTTCAGAATTTTGTACCTAAAGTAGAACTATAGGCAACACTTTTGTTTTAGGGAAGGGCGGGTCTTAAACAGCAAGGGGTGTGGCCTTGACAGGAAGGGTTGGGTCATATTTAAATTAGGGGGTGCACGAGTTTAGTCGGGCCTAGGGCAGCACAAAACCTAAATACACCACTGCTAGGGGGAATATTTTTTTTTTAAACTTGTGCCCGGTTTCAGCAGGGTCCATCCAGCACAGCGACTGCCCCCCCCCCCCCCCGCTGCTGCTTTGCAAACTGCCACCAGATTTGTCATTAACCATGTGACTAGAGCTGAGCTTTGGGGTGAAGAATTCTCTGCAGGAGAGAGGGGTTAGTAAAATTGCCTGTACAATAACCCACCAGGCAGAACAAGCATTTAACCTTTACAGTGCAGGTCACAAGGGCAGATATTCTAATTTTCATGGAGTCGAGTTAACCATGGAGTGCGACAGGCAGTGCTGGCTGTCACGCTCGGCAAACCAAGTCAAATCTGCAAATGGCAAAGCAAAGGATTATGGTCATGGCAGGTGTATAACCACTCCAGCTGCAAGGTATTTACTGTAGGGGGGACGGTACAATCGGGGACCAACCCCGTGTTTAACACCCTTGTCAACCGGGCCTAAGTGTCTTCTAGTGCCTACATCAGACTGAATGACTAAATCACCTGAGACTTTTCCCACCCATGCAAAAAAGGGCAGAGATTGATGTCAGGCAACAAATTTAAACAAAAAAAAAAAAAGAATGGGTTGCATTAACAATTTTTTATTTTTTTGCGCCTTCTTGACTTCAAGCTGGCAATTCCTATCTGTTCTTTGTTAATTAGACTTCTGACACTTGTAATTTAAGACTGCAGTCCTTTGGGAATAACAGGCAAAATTTCCTCACCATAAGTTCCCAAAATGAAAAGGCAGACACTCTCTCAGCCTGATGTTCATTAGAATTTTAAATATGCTCTAATAGACGGAAATGTACACTGCAGAAAATTACTGCTATCATTTAAACAAATCAGTCTCTGCAAAATGTGTGGAATTTCAATTACATTCGCAAAACCACAACAGAAAGATGGAAATTTGCTAAAACCTAAAGATTGGACATAATTAAGCGTGCAATAATGTAATATTACACAGTTCAATCAGGATTCAGTATCCCTCAGTCACAGATTAACATTTCCAAAAAGACATTTATTTAAAGAAATAAACCCCAGATGACTTCCATGCTGTATAGTGACATTCACTTTGTACAGCATTATCATAAAGGAAGCTCAATGGCAGACATTCAAAAATTGGAAAACATCAAATCATTAGAATAAAACAAATCACTATCTACTTCTCCACCTAGGCAGGGCATTATGCCAGCTCAATGGCCCATTGCTTGGATCTCTATCCTCCGTCCCCCAGCCAGCCAAGCTGAAAAATGTCTAACTTTTACCATTATTCTTTTAAATGTGCACATCCAACAATAAAACATGCATCACTATCAACTTCTCCATCCAGAAAGGTATCACGCCAGCTACCTGGGTCCTGGTACAAGTTCAATGCAAGAGCCTTCTCCCCTAGCCATACAGGCCCAGGGCGGTCTTTAATGTTGATTGGAACCTGAGCAAAACAATTCTGGGGCCCCCTCCCTGCTCTGAGACATACAATAAATATCAGCTAGACTTAAAATCAATTTACTGTGTCAGATCAGACAGTGATTGTGATAAGTTGCCAGAGGTTACAGCATATTACCACTTATTAACTGGTTGCTAGAGGTTACAGCACACATTACGGCTCACTAATTAGTTGCTAAAGGTTACAGCACATGATTTCCGCTTGTTGATTGGTTGCTAGAGGTTACTGTACAGTAATACTGCTCACTGATTGGTTGCTAGGGGTTACAGCACATCATATCTTCACTGCAGAGGGGCATGATATACATATGAATGCCGCCTTTATTTACACATGAATGCTGCCGGCCTCAGCTATTTACTAGTCACTATTTACATATGAATGACAGTTATTTACATGTACACGCAGGGTCTGCAGGTGAGTCACCTGTACACAATAGGGCAGAGCTGGGCAGCATTAGCAGCAGCACTTCACACTGAGATATCAGGACACAGCACAGGACTAAAAACTTCAAGGGACAAGGGAATTTAAACTGGGATAGCTGGCAAGTATGAGGCAGCTGCTTTGGGCCCCACAACAATGACAGCTGCCCCTTTTGCCTGCCTTAAAGACAGCACTGTACAGGCCCAATCCCCCCCACCATTTTCTGGTTTACAAAAAAACAACGAATATAATTTCTCCACTTAGTTGCTGCTGCAAAAGAGCTTAAACCACAGAGAAGCCCATATACTAAGCTCATAATAAAATATCCTCCTACCTTGGTAGAGACAATAAAATGGAAGCATTAGACAGGGCTTCACTTACAGTATTGGCAAGTTCCAGGTAGCTTCCTCCAACATTGTTGCCGAGACAGGAGCTTTGAGAAAGAAGCCTTTGTAAAGCTGCTTGCGTTGTTGCTTTACCCCCAAATTCCAAAAACTTCTGCATGATGGTATGATTCTGCGGGTCAGGGCTCTGGAGGTCTCGTGCTCCAGAATCATACTCCCAACTCTCTCTAGCTCCTGATAGAGCTCCTGCATTATAAGGAACAAACGCAATTAGTAATGTTGGCCGTTTTGTGCAAGCTATGGTTTTTATGGAGGAATGTGCGTTTTTGTCTGAACTAGGTAAATAAATCGGTCCTTCCAGGTATATAGGAGCATACGATATACTCATTAAGCAAGGCTTGGACCTAAACAACTAAAAACGCCAAGCCTCAACACTTTCACACGAGAAGGATTAACCCTGTTTAAGCCCCGAAAGGGATAGCAGTATGGTGAGCGACAGAGCAGCAAAGGATTGCATGAAGGTAAATCCAGTGGGGCAATTCCTCTTACAAGAGACCCTGTAACTTTGCCCCATCCAGTCTCCTTAAACTAAAGGCTACTTTGCTAAAAATGTTTCTATGCACAGCAATTTTTTATTTAAATGAGAATACTTATTTGAAACACCGCTCGCGCATGCGCAGTGGGTGCCCGGCCGTGAAGCCGAAAGCTGTCACGGCCGGGTGCTCACACTTAGAATGAAGACGCCGGTCGGAGAGGGGGGGGGGGAAGAGGAGCGAAGCCCACGGCCGGCACGTCGCTGGAACCATGGAGCAGGTAAGTGTCCATTTATTAAAAGCCAGCAGCTACACTTTTTGTAGCTGCTGACTTTTAATAAACATAAAAAAAGTCTGGAACTCCCCTTTAACACAGTCTGTGTTAAAGAATCCCTCTCGCAGAGCTATTGTGTTCTCCCGGTGGGTGGGCATTGGAACTGTCTGAGGGAACACAGCGATTATGACTAATGGCTAGAGCCACTGGCAATAATTGCATCCTTAAAATCCAACATGCTTGTTGTACTAAAGTGGATTGACAGATCGACTTGGGTACAATAAGCATGTCATACATGCTTTGAATCTTGGCTGGTCCTTGCTGCACTGGCCTAGAATTGAACCATCTATGACCGGCTTTAGATAATATATAAAAGGTGAATTTTCTTCCTGTACACATACAATAAAGATATTTAGGAAAGACTGGGTGTTGTTTGGATTCATGACTTTCAGACTGTTTATACCAGCATAAGGACTCTGATGAAACTACTGTAGCTCCAAAATAAAAGAAGTAATCAGCAAAATGTGTTTGTGTGTCACTACATTGGTACATTAAATGTGTTTAAAACTGTGCAAAAGTTATACTGTTAAAAAAAAAAAAGTACAAAAAAGGACTGAGCTACCCTTTAACATACTTCCAAGTGCCTTACTGTTCTACCATGCTTGACACCATATAGCCTGTTAAGAAAAAGTCCTGGCTGCATCCAGATTTTACTTCACACGCCATTTGGCCCAACCATTTCTATGACCGTTTCATATTTGTGGCAGCCCCTAGCCATTCAGGAGTAAATGCTTAAAAAGGAAAGTATTTTAGTAGGTGAGTGTCACTCAAGGAGGTGGAAGGGAGCATTTAAAAAAAGGACAATTTTAACTGGCGCTAGCCATAAAAGGTTTGAATTTCCAAAAATAATTTAAAATCTCAAACTGTCAGGCGGCTGCATACTTTCAGCTGAAGTTGCTGTTTGGGTATTCTCACACCTGCAAAGTAAAGTTGCCTTTAAAAGTGTCATTAAACTCAATGCAACAGATTTGTATAAATCATTAGGAAAGGAAATGCTACAGTCTAT
Source organism: Rana temporaria (assembly GCF_905171775.1). Taxonomy (NCBI): domain Eukaryota; kingdom Metazoa; phylum Chordata; class Amphibia; order Anura; family Ranidae; genus Rana; species Rana temporaria. Next base: position 140,789,858 of record NC_053489.1, read on the forward strand.
AGGTCTCAAAACAATCTTATTACCAAGTACTTATTTTCTTATGCTTAATACTGTGGTCACAAGAGGTTTGGGTACTTGCTCTGTACTGCAATGCAAGAAGGGCGAGTGGAGAAAGCGTAGGCAGATTTTGTGCTGATTGATAACCTCGGTCATACTCCTGAGCCTACATAAGTAAAAGCGGGAGGAGGGAGAAGGAGGAGATGTCAGGGCACCTGCTGGAACTACCCCACAAGATGACAGTCACGTGGGCCGATTTCTAGACAAAGAAACAAGAAGAGCACCGCTTCTGAACAGGGATCTTTCAGGGCATGCACACAGAGTGGGAACAAAGGATAACCAGGATTAACTGCCATTCTGTTGCCACTCTGAATAGGGCAATACAGTGAAATAGCAGAATCAACCAGGTACTTCATAACAATCACAAAATGCATAATTGAAGAAGTTGTGCAGATCTGTAGAATTAGCATTTTTACACAGTGAGGGAAAAAAAAAAAAAAGTAAAAATTTTGTACGTTTGCCCACTGACAAAGAAATGGTCAGTCTAATTTTAATGGTAGGTTGATTTTAACAGTGAGACAACAAAAATAGCCTGAAAAACACATAAAAAAAAAAAAGTTATAAATTGATTTGCATTTTAATGAGTGAAAGTAGTATTTGATTCCCTATCAGCAAGATTTAAGGCTTCCAGGTGGCTTCTATACAGGTAATGAACTGAGATTAGGCGCACTCCTAAACTCAGTTTGTTACCTGTATAAAACACACCTGTTCACAGACACAATCAAATACCAATCTCTCCACCATGACCAAGACCAAAGAGCTGTCCAAGGATTTCAGGGACAAGATTGTAGACCTACACAAGGCTGGAATGTGCTACAAAGCCCAATCGCCAAGCAGCTTGGTGAGAGGGTGACAACAGTTATTTGTTTCTTCCATTTGTGAATAAATCGCATTAACCGTCAATCTCCCTCGGTCTGGGGTTCCATGCAAGATCTCACCTCGTGGAGTTTCAACGATCACGAGAACTGTGAGGAATCAGCCCAGAACTACACGGGAGAAACTTGTCAAACTCAAAAAAGCTGGGACCATAGTCACCAAGAAAACAATCGTTAGACTATGCCGTGAAGGATTGAAATCCTTCAGCGCCCGCAAGACCCCCTGCTCAAGAAAGCACATGTACAGGCCGTCTGAAGTTAGCTAATGAACATCTGAATGATACAGAGGAGAACTGGGTGAAAGTGTTGTGATCAGATGAGACCAAAATCAAGCTCTTGGCATCAACTCAACTCGCCGTGTCTGGAGAAGGAGGAATGTCGCCTATGCCCCCAAAGAACACCATCCCCACCACCAAACATGGAGATGAAAACATTATGCTTTGGGGATGTTTTTCTGCTAAGGGCACAGGACAACTTCAAGGCATCAAAAAGGACAAATTTACAGGGCCATGTACTGTAAAATCTTGGGTGAAAACCTCCTTCCCTCGGCCAGGGCATGAGGGAAGGAAGTTTTCCAGGAGGTTTCATGGATGGGTATTCCAGCATGAAAAATTACCCAAAAAACATGGCCAAAACAACAAAAGGAGTGGCTCAAGAAGAAGCACATCAAGGTCCTGGAGTAGCCTAGTAAATCTTCAGGCCTTGATCTCATAGAAAATATGTGGAGGGAGCTAAAAGGTTTAAGTTACCATACGTCAGCCTCTAAAACCTTAATGACTTTGAGAGGATCTGCAAAGAGGAGTGGGAGAAAATCTCTGCTGAGATGTGTGCAAACCTGGTGGCCAACTACAGAAACCTCTAACCTCCGATTGCCACCAAGTTGCAAGTTATGTTTTGCGAAGGGGTCAAGTTATTTCCTCATTAAAATGCAGATCAATTCATAAACTTTATTGAAATGCGTTTTTCTGGATATTTTTGTTTTTCGGTCCCTCACTGTTAAAATAAACCGACCATTAAGATTATAGACTGATCATTTCTCTGCCAGTGGGCAAACGTACAAAATCAGCAGGGGATCAAATACATTTTTCCCCCTCACTGTAATGAGGACAAAATAAAAAGTGGGGTTTAATAACACCAAGACAAATCAGTCTTCGTAATGAGTACTTTTTCTGAAGCACTTATTTTTAGTGCCCACCTGCATTATTTTCACTGTGACGGGAATGACTTGCTGATATTAAAAAATGCTTATTTTGTTAAAAAAAAAATTGACAGGAAAAAAAAAAAAACACACACAAAAAAAAATTGGCAATCCTCAACTTTTTTTTATGACTAAAGCGTCTTAAAGATTTAAAAAAATGCAACCGCAGCAGCACCATAATCCAAATACTAGTAGCATTTCATTAATGCACAAAAGCGTAAGACCCACCTAAGCTGTGATCACTTCCAGTTGGCCAGGAGGTGATTCGATCACGTAGTTTTTTGTTTTTGCAGGAGTCATCAGACAGGTCCACCTCCTCCTTTCGGATTTCACGCACAAGCTGCATACGACATTTGCTAAAATCTTGAAATGATATCTTCCCATGTTCGTCGGCCCCAAGCTGATGCATGATTTCAACCACCGAATCCTCCATGTTCAGCTGGCGGCAAACCATTAATAAATCATTCCTGGAAAAGAGATTAAACAGGGCTTTGTCACGGTGCCAAAAAACTGTTGACCCCATTCAGTGCATGCTTTCAAACAAGAGCTCACACTGACTGTGTACATCTTAGAGGCCTGCAGTTCTATCAATCTCACAGGTAAACATCACAGTAGAAAATTCTGCACGACTTATCTATTAACAGAGCAAGAACTGAGATAGGTTTTAAATCCTATATTGATATAGAGTAACCGCCAACAATTATTTCAAATGTTGGCATGCCTTCATGTTTAACCACTTGCTTACTAGGCACTTAAACCCCCCTTCTGCCCAGACCAATTTTCAGCGCTGATGCACTTTGAATGACAATTGCGCGGTCATACAACACTGTACCCAAATGAAATTTTTTAAATTTTTTTTATTATTTATTATATTTTGTTATAAAATGTTGCAAACAGGTAATTTTTCTCCTTCGTTGATGTACTCTGATGAGGCTGCACTGGTGGGCACCAATGGGCTGCACTGGTGGGTGGCAATAATGGGCACTGCTGAGACATTGATTAGGCGACACTGGCAGGCGGTGGGCACAGATGAGGCAGAATTGCCTCTTCCTCTTCGGGACCGATGTCCCTTGCAGACAAGCCGGTGATCTGCCTTTTTGTCCCCTTATGCCATTAGGGTGAGGAGAAAAAAAAATACAATTACCGTTCCTTTTTTTACATCACGTGATCAGCTGTCAATGGCTGACAGCTGATCACGTAGTAAGGGGCCGGGACCGGCCCCTTACACGGATCTGTGATCACCCGAGTCTCCATGACTCAGTGATCACAGCCCAGGGGGCGCACGTTGCGCGTGCAAAGGGGAGGACGTCCAGGGACGCCCTCCCGGCAATTGAGCGACGAGCTGTAGACGTCTTTCGACTACAGCGCGGGGGCGAACTGGTTAACTACAGTCGAGCTGGAGCATATAACTAGACAATGACTGATACTTTTTAAAACTTAAAGTAGACAATATCCATAGTCTCCAAAAATAATCCATAAGCATCCACCACTTAAAGTGGTTCTAAAGCATCATTTTATTTCTTTTTTTTTTTACCTTTACCACCTATGCATGAAGGTCCCCCCTAATCTTCACCTGAGCCTCATTGCGATCAAGCAATGTACATGACAGCCTCGGCTCTCCAAGGACTATCTCCCCTCTTTGGCTGAAACAGCAGCGGGAGCCATTGGCTCTCACTGCTGTCAAATCACAGCCAGCGAGCCAATGTAAAGTGGGGCTGTGGCAGAGTTGTGGCTCAGTGTCTGAATAGACACGCACAGAGCAGCAGCAGCTCTGCTCGGGTGCCCCCACAGAAAGCGGTTTGCTCTTGGTGCACTCAGCAGAAGGGAGGGGTCAGGAGCACCAGCAGGGGACCCAAGAAGAGGAGGATTGGGACTGCACCGTGCAAAACCAATGCACAGAGCAGGCAAGTATGACATGTTTATTTTTTTAAAAGAAAAAACTTGACTAATTTTTTTTTTTCATTAAAATGGTTTGCGAGTGTGTTTTTCTCATCCTCTGCAAGCTCTTTAACTCATTTCCCCCCGTTTGGATAGCGCAGTGCGTGTTAATGTACACTGCTCTATGCATACTACAAATCTTGAAGTTCACAGTCCATCTTGGGAACTAGAACAGAGGATGGCTACATTACTATACACAAAATGTAGCCACGATCTAACAGGAAGGCAGATCACATAAAAAAAAAAAAAAAAAAAAAAAAAAGAGATTTTTTTTTTAAACCCGAGTTTAGTGTCACTAACATTTAGGTAGAAATTGGTATCGCCGCTGACTGGTCTGCCAAAGGGGTTTGGGTTACTGACATTCAGGCAGAGCTGGCCAATCAGGACCACTGCCTGAATAATGCTTCCCATTAGCAAAGGTTGGAGGTCTCAGCCAATACTCTCTCAGAGCAAGTTTTTCATACGTTTAAGCACTTGACAACCGCACTATAGCCAAATGATGGCTACAGCGTGGCCAGCTAGTTCTGGGAGGCTGTCATATGAGGACCTTCAGTGATTGCGCCTGCCGCCGATCACAGATGGAGGTAAAGAGCAAATCAGTGGCTCTTTATCACGTGATCAGTTGTGTCCAATCACAGCTGATCATGAATGTAAATAGAAGGCGGTTCTCAGCACTCCTTTCCTCACGCACAGAGTGAGGAAGGGAGCAGAGAGACGATAACCAGCTTCTGTAAAAGGGACATGTACACCGATAATCAGGGCACGGATTATCAGTGTCCCGATTATCAGTGCAGTCCCAACAGTGCTGCCAATCTGTGCCCACCAGTGCAATAAAAACCACAGTGGTGATTAAATACCACCAAAGAAAAGCTCTATTTGTGTGAAAAAAAAATGATCAAAATTTTGACTGGGTAGTGTTGCATGACCGCACAATTATTCAAATTGCGTCAGTGTTGAAGGCTGAAAATTGTCCTGGACAGGAAGGGATGACATCCATCCAATCGACCCCCCCCCCCTTTTTAAGTACTGCATTCACTTTTTGAAATTTTCCCTCTCGACCACCCCAATATTATCATGAGGCTTATCTCCTCTGGCCTTTTTAGCTGTGCTCTACATACACTCACTCTAGCATCAGCAGAATATCATTGTTCTAGTCCAGGTCCATGATTTTGACAACATTTTATTATGTCTGCTCAATGTGTGCCGGCATGGTGATTAAAGAGTCTTCGACAGTGGGTTAGGTGGCGGCTTGACACAGGAGGACAACTGGGAGACCACTGTCCCCTATAATTGGAAGTACCTGAGCAAGCACCTTTAAGCCGATCACCAGGTATTCTTAAAGCGTTTGTTAACCCCCCCCCCCAAAAAATGGAGCCTGCTCCTTTAAAGCATGTCCCGTGTCATTTGATCCCTTCCAACACCTAAAAAACCTGGCTGATCCTGACAGTTTCTCCCCACCCCTCTGTAAAATTACTACAGTGAGTCATGGCTGCCGAGACCAGACATCGTGGTCAGTTTATATGCCTCTGTCATCAGAAGCCTGCTATCTGCTCTCCTCTCTGCTCCTGGATCCTCCTCCCCCTCCCCTCTCTGTGTGTGACCCACCCCTCCCCCCTCATGCTGCTCCCATAACACTAGCCTGTATGCACCATCAGCACTGCCTCCTATTGCAGTGTCCCCCTATTTAAATTATTTTTAAAATATAAAATGCTGAAAATACCTAAATTTAAGAGCAAAAATTACCATCACATGACCAGCCAGCTCTCTCCACCCCTCCCAACATCAGCAGAGGAATCTTAGCCCCACCTGTGCATCTCTGAGAAGAGAAAGGGAGAAAGCTGGCTGGTCATGTGATCGCAATCTCTGCAGTGAAATTAGGTATTTGTAGCATTTATTTTTTATAAATTACACACACAGGGGGGGGGGGATACTGCAATAGGAGGCAGTGCTGATGGATTATACAGGTTAGAGTGGCTTAACAACCATTTTAAACAAAAAGCTACAGTACATATTTAAGAGACTAAAAACAATTATGGAAAATACATTAATGAATTAAAAGTGGAAATTAAATTTTAGTGAGTGGGTTTTGAGCCACTTTAAAGATTCCATCACCGTATTTTCTAACATCTGCTAATAACATTTATTTTTCACTATCTCTACTATATCCACTTACACTAGTCTCCATTGCTGCAGGAGACTATACAGAGTTATCAGCGTGTTTATATCACAGTAATTCAACACTTGCTGGAGTAGTAAAACCTGTAGAGAAGCAAAATTGCCATAAAATTTTAGCACTACATAATCCTCCCCCCACCACTTTTCCATAGCATATGGAAGAGTTGGTCTGTACCCCCAAAGACATTTCCTACTTACATTGAGATAACACTGCAGAATGCATATGACAGCATGAGATTTCTGGCAGGATCAACAGGTATTAAGCACTTATCAGATGGAAAAGACAACATTTCAAAGTTATATCAACTTTGACCAAAAAAAAAAAATGTCATTGTTTGGATTTACATGCGCTTTGATTGGATCAGTGCTTTCCTTCCTCTCCCAGTTTGTGGGTTTGCCCAAATAAATGTTGCGATTGTTTAAGAGCCGGTTCACACTGGGGCGATCCGACTTCCAGCGCGACTTCCAGAGGCGATTCCGACACGACTTGAATTGTGAACCACAGGGCGATCTGAGGCGATCTGGGGCGATTTATAATTCGCCTCCAGGACAGGGAATGTCAGAAATGGCCAATCAGAGCTACTAAGCTCTTCTGACATCATTCTTCTTCCTGTTTGATTTCTTCTTCCCTGTTCCCTGTTTTCCTGTGTCTAAAATGCTCTCTGTGCGTTACCTAATGGCAGCTGTCATAACAGCTGGTTTGGCAGTATTGACATGCTATTGAGCTAATGTTGTCAAGGATCTATTGCTGTTGTCATGTGAACTTGTGTTCCGATCTGGGATCTATTGTTGTTGGGGGACCTGTTGTTCCTGCCAGGGATCTAGTGTTTTTCAAGGATCTATTGTTCTCATGTGAACTTGTGTTCCGATCAGGGATCTATTGTTGGGGGATCTGTTGTTCCTGCCAGGGATCTAGTGTTGTCAAGGATCTATTGTTGTTGTTATGTGAACTAGTGTTCCGATCAGGGATCTATTGTTGTTCTTGTCATTTGAAGTAGTGTTCCTGTTAGGGATCTACTTTTTTGGGGAATCTATGGTTCCTGTCTGCATCTACTATTGCCAGCATGGGATATACTGTTCCTGCCAGGGGATCTATTGATGCCGGTGTGCTCTATTGTTGCTGTCTTCAAGAGGGAGTTCATGCCGCCATTCTCTGTGCAAACAAGTGGCATGTATGGAACTACAACCAGCATGCCTAGGCAAGAAAAATAGACATATAATAAAAAGGTTAAACTTACTTTTGGCAGTGCGGTCGGTCTCAGACAATATGCCCCAATCCTCAAAGGTCAGGCGAGAAATGTCCAGCCAGGCATTGTCCCTCTTCATTTGGTCCTTGTAAAAGGGGTCCCTCTTGTCGTAGAGGCATGGTCTCTCTTTTACCAGCCTTATAAGGGACTCATTATCCACGGCCTCTTTCCTAACTCTGGCAGCCGTGCTGCAAACAGAGACAACGTACTAAGAAAGTGAAAGTAATCCGTGCCAAGAAGGTGGGGGCTGCCTGGGGACAGGGGAGTACCTGGTGGCTTCTGGGTAAATTCCTCTCTGCTTCTGGCAAAATCGCCTCACTATGAACAGGGATCAGACTTGAAAGCTACTTCCATTGAAATCAATGGGTAGGAATCGCCTACAAGTCGGATTGAAGTCGTACAGGAACTTCTTTTGAAGTCGGATCGCCTTGAGTCGTGTGTATTAACACCACTCCCATTCACTTGCATTGTTTTTCTTGACAGCACGACTTGGGACGACTTGAGGCGATTTCAAGTCGGATCCCAAATCGCCCCAGTGTGAACCGGCTCTAAGAGTTTCGTTTTTTGTTTGTTTTCCTACCACGTTGGTGGGAATCACTACCGTAGCACCATTGAGGTATACTGAGAATGCCAAGCTTAAATGAAAGCATTTATCAGCAAGACAGCTCAACTATGAGCTAACCACACTTGGGCAGATTCTTGATTAACGACCAGGAGTTAGATTCTCAAAACAACTGTTGACACCTATTGTGGCCACATGCCGCCTTTTTCAATTCACACACACTTTACCCCAGTGGTTTTCATTTTGATCCAAATACATTTTGAAATGGCTTATAACTTTATTGCACTTGACATCACTTCACCAGAACTGTTGTATTCAGCACAAACGGTTCAGAAATGTATTTTCTGATAATAGGTTGGTGGTAAAGCATATGGGAGATGAGTGACAAACTGACAACTGATATTGGTGCGATTGTACAGGCGATAATGGTTACAGATTCAGGACTAAAGCCCCTTTCACACGGGCCATCCGATCAGATCCACATGTTAATTTTTCAGGCGAACCTGATCATTGTACTCTACCCTATGGAGCTGCGGATGACAGCAGTGATATGTCAACTGACATACCCTGTGATCCGATCTTTTCCGCCAAATCCAGACAGATAGTGGTCCTATTTTCTATCCGTCTGGCGGATAGGCTATGAGCAGATAGAAAATGGACAGGCGGTCCGTTTTCACCAGATTTTCCCATAGGAGGAGAGTGGGTGTGGTAAATCTCTGCTCTGCATAGTGAGCGGAGACAGACCTGTCTCATCTGCCTGCTTAGCAGAGCAAAATCCCGCTAAGCAAGTAAAGTCTGCCAAACTGAGACGCCCCTATGAAAGGGGCCCAAGGGGTTAGAGTCGATTTGGTTCTATTTAACGCTGCTTAAAAGTTAGTGCACATGAGGTGCTCGCTGGATTTCTGGCAGATCAACTGGTATTTTTTTTCTATGTGGCAGAAGCCAGTGTGACAGGCTGCAGACAAATTTTTTGGGGACCACCATCATGGACGCTGGACATTATATGGCTTATTCCAGGGACATTCTCCACTGAAGACTTGATTTTTAAGACCTTTTTATTGTGTCTCTACAAGCTGCAAACTAGCCCTATACCAGGGCTCAGCAAATACCCTGCTAATATAACCTCTAACCTTATTTGGACATCTAATATAGATGGTTGCCTCCACGTTTACCGCTTTTGCAGTTGACCCTCATGCTAGTAATACAGTCTCAGAGTCTGCTACTACAATATAACCCTTGCTTAAGCTCCTGAGGAAGCACAACAGCATGAAACATGTAGCGATAGAACAACCTACACCAAGCCTTCCTAGATAATGCACCAATGGAATATGGCGGTCACACAATTTTGACTAGGACAAGGCTTTACTATGGTGGTTTAGTTGTGGATAATGGCTTAATATGGGTAGCAAGTTGATATGATTTTAATTGTATTGGAGTTTTAACAAACACTAACAAAACGTATGACACTTTTAAAACAAAAAGGGTTGTACTATGGGCCATGATTTTTCCTCACTCTTATTTTCTATGTGCAGGATTTAAAAAAAAAATAAAAAATTGCCAGGACATATACTTTAAGACCCCATTCACACCTTCGCGTTTTGTCGCATGTAGCGCGACGCGAACAAACGCCAGAGGGACGAAAAGCAATGAAAGTCAATGGGGATGGTTCACATCTGCACGCTGATGCGCCTGACGCGCATCGCCTGTAGTCAAAAGAAGTTCCGGACCCTTTTTTGTCGCGCAATACGCGCGATATGCGCGTATTTGAGCGTTTTTGGTTTTCCATTGAAATCAATGTAAAACGCCAGATACGCGCGTATTGCGCGACAACAAGCGTTTGCTACGGGCGTTTTGTCAATAGAACTTGTCGCCCATGCAGAAGATTAAAAAAATCTACCAACATAGCAACAAGTGATGAAAAGATGATAGTTTTTCCTATTGGCTAAAAAAAAAACGTCTAAGTACAAAAACGTCGGACAACGCTGTATGCAAACACGCATATTAGCATGAATACGCGCGAAAAAAACGCCGAAAAAACCCGCCGGAAAACGTCGCTATTGCCTACGCCTAGGTGTGAATGCAGCCTAAGGCCCCATTCACACCTAGGGGTTTTTACGCCTGAAGCGCACTGCTCACAAACGCCAGAGGGGAGAATTAACATTATTCCCTATGGTGACTGTTCACACCTGAACGCCTAAACGCCCAAACGCCTGTCGCACGAAGCTCAAACAAGTCCCGGACCTTTTTTTGTCACGCGTATCGTGCGGTTTGGGCGTATTTGAGCGTTTTTTTCCCCATAGAAAGTAATGGGAAACGCGCGAATTGAGCGTATCGCGCGACAACGGGCGTTTGCTTCGGGGCGTTTCGTCGCTTTAATTAATATTACTTGTCGCCCATGCAGAAGATTAAAAAAATCTACCAACATAGCAACAAGTGATGAAAAGATGATCATTTTTCCTATTGGCTAAAATAAAAAACGCCGAAGTACAAAAACGTCGCACGACGCTGTATGCAAATACGCGCGACAAAACGCCCAAAAAAAACGACCGACGCTCAGGTGTGAATGCAGCCTAACACTGTTTTACAGAGGGTGGGGCATGCTTAAACAAATACACTGCCCAATAAATGAATATATTTCTCATAACTTTTGCTTGAACAGACAGACAAAGCTTGGAAAATAAAGCATGCTTTGTCTCAAGTATCAGTATCTCAGGGTGGGGTGTTAAACCTATATATTACATTACTAGTGTGGCACACTACAATGAACAACTGTTTAGGAGTATAAACGTACACCACTTATACCAACCGAAATCCCCTGGGAAAAAAAGGCTCTATAATAACTTGGTGAACATCACTGAAAAAGACAATCAGAGCAGAATTGATTGCCACTAAAGGTTTTATTGTTTAACCACTCTGCAACAACGTTTTTCATTTTTCGCACACATTAAAAAATCTGCATTTTTGTATCAGAAATTTGCTATTTTGTGAATATGGCAACTGCAAGTGTCTTTGTCACACATTATGTGCACAACTATTTAGCAAATCTATATTTTTTCCAGGAAAAAAACAAACCCAAGATCAGTTTGGCTGCATTCATACCCGAGTGCATCGTTTTCTTGGACGTTTTTGTACAGGCGTTTTGGAGGTCCAAAGTGCACCAATGTAAAAAGCAGTAAAACGCCTGTAATCTGCCTAAAAAGAACTTCATGTACTTTGGAGCTTCAGGCAACAGAACGCTCAGATGTGAACAGGGGCTATTTAAATGAATGCAAATTAGCCTGTTGTGCTTTTTGGAACTTTTGAGATGAGCGTTTTATAAGCTGAAAATGCTCAGGTGTGAATGCAGCCTTTGTGTTTGTTCTTTACAAGATAAAACATGATACTTTGTTGAGCAAACTATCCCTGGAGGTGTCTGCAACATGAACCATGGATTCGGCATTGCTGAAAGATTGGACAAAGCAGTGAAAAAAACTGCAGTTCAATATTTTATTCCCTTTTCACACTGGAGGTGTTTCTCAGGCGATTTAGCGCTAAAGATGGTGCCTATAAAGAGCCTCAAAAAAGCCCCAGCTGCAATTCCAGTGTGAAAGCCAGAGTGCTTTCATACTGGGGCACTGCGCTGGCAGGGAGTCAAAAAAGTCCTGCAAGCAGCTTCTTCGCATCTCTTTAGGGGCGGTGTATGCACCGTAAAAGCGATTGAAAAGCGCCGCAAAACCCACGGTAAAGTGCCGCTAAAATTTTTTAACCGCCGACGCCCAGGCACTTTAAGTGTGAAAGCACTCTAAGGCTTCATGTACACACTGCATACTTTGACCAACGGCCACGAAAAAAAAATAAAAACAAACACAGACACACAAAAATGCATGGTCATTTTGACACAGTTTGAATTTTCTGGCAGCCGACAGTCAAAACGGTCGTATCCTAAACGCGATTCTTCCACGTTCAGGAGAGGAAGGTTGACACTCATATAACGGCAACAGCTCCTAAACTCTGGTAAAAGCCTATGTGTACATTAAAAAAAAAAAAAAAAAAAGTGCCCAGTTCTGGAGATCTCACTCACAGAAAGATATTGAGAAAGATAGAATGTGTCCAGAGACGGGTAACAAAAATGGTGAAAGGTCTGAATGATAAAACATATCAAGAGCAACTTCAAGAGCCCCAGTTTCAACTCAGAGATTAAAGACGTCAACAGCTACAAATACTGTGGGAAGTTACTCAGAGAGAGGGGAAAAAAGTATTTGTCAGTGGGCAAACGTACAAAATCAGCAGAGGGTCAAAGAAATGATCAGTCTATAAATTTTAACAATGGGTTTAACAGTGAGACAGATTAAGAAAAACGCTTTTCAAAAAAGTTATAAATTGTTTTGCATTTTAATGGGCGAGATAAGTATTTGACCCCGTCGCAAAACACAACTTCGTAGAGGTCAGACGTCATTTCTTGTAGTTGGCCACAGGGTTTGCTCACATCTCAGGAGAGATTTTGTCCAACTCCTGTTTGCAGATCCTCTCTCCAAGTCATTAGCTTTAGCTCCTGCCACATATTTTCTATGGGATGAAGGCCTGAAAACTGGCTAGGCCACTCCAGGACCTTAATGAGCTTCTTCTAGAACCACTCCTTTGTTACTTTGGCCGAGTGTTTTGGGTCATTGTCATGCTGGAATACCCATCCACCACCCATTTTCAATGCCCTGGCTGAGAGAAGGAGGTTCTCACCCAAGATTTGACAGTACATGGATCCCATCCATCGTCCCTTTGATGCTGTCCTGTCCCATTAGCGGAAAAACACAAAGCATAATGTTTCTACCTCCATGTAGGATGATGGGGATTGTGTTCTTTGGGTCATAGGCAGCATTCCTCCAAACACAGCGAGTTGAGTTGATGCCAAGTGCTTGATTTTGGTCTCATCTGACCACAACACTTTTACCCAGTTCTTCTCTGAATCATTCAGATGTCGATTAGAAAACTTTAGATGGGCCCGCATATGTGCTTTCTTGAGCAGGAGGACCTTGCGGGCGCTGCAGGATTTCAGTCCTTCACAGCGTAGTGAACTACATTTTTTTTTCTTTATTAGCGACTATGCTTCCAGCTGCCTTGAGATCATTGATGAGATTCTCCTGTGTAGTTCTGGGCTGATTCCTCACCGTTCTCATGATCATTGAAACTCCACGAGGTGAGACCTTGCATGGACCCCCAGACCAAGGGAGATTGACAGTTTTTTTTGTGTTTCTTCCATTTGCAGATAATCACGCCAACTGTGGTCACCCTCTCACCAACCTAATTGGCAATGGTCTTATAGCTCATTCCAGCCTTGTGTAGGTCTACAATCTTGTCCCTGACATCCTAGGACAGCTCTTGGCCATGGTGGAGAGATTGGCATCGGATTGATTGCTTCTGTGGACAGGTATTTTTTATACAGGTAAAAAGCTGAGATTAGGAGTACTCCCTTTAAGAGAACACTCCTAATCTCAGCTTGTTCCCTGCATAGAAGACATCTGGGAGCCAGAAATGTTGCCGATTGATAGGGGATCAAAAACGGATTTGCATTTTAATGAGTGAAATAAATTTATCGTTTTTCTGTTATTCTGTCTCTTACTGTTAAAATAAAACTATCATTTTATTTCTGAATGTTTCTCACTTACTATGAACAAAGAATGAAAAAAAGAAGAAAAAAAAAAGCCATACGACAATACAAAACAAAATATGTTTATACAATTCAAAAGAAGGGTGTAAATGTATGCAAAAACACGCATCAAGTGTGAACAGAGCCTAAAATTAAACTATGCTGCACACTTCCCATCCATTTACACCTCATCATAATAAGTGCTCTTTGTTTTAGCCTCCTGTAAGACCCACGGGCAATAAGCAGATAAAGTGCAGTGACAAATGTATTCTGAGCAGGAAAACGTGCATGCAACATAAAAGGAGCTATTTTTACCATGTGTGACAACACCAAATAAAACCTTTTTATCTTTATAGCCTCACTCAAGAACATGAAGTAGAATGAGCAAAACATGCCTCCACCACATTGTAACGGTGCATTAACACGTTGGTGCTGATTAGCCCACAGCAACTTAATGAAGGTATTTAAGACAGATTCACCGCTGGGAACCTCACTAGGCTACTAAATCCTCAGGATTTAATAGATGTAATGATGCAAACATTTACAAATTCCACAACACAAAGGCAGTGGCACATGGAATGCTGATTTTGAGCCCGCCAAAAGGATTAAATAGTTGAAGGCAGATGAAGGTGCTGACTATAGGCGATAAACCATACTTTCCAACTTCAGAACTTGAGAAAGAGGGATTCTTTGATGGAGAAGATATGCGGTGCACAAGGCGAAATGTAACCATGGCTACACTGTACTGAATATTGGGTTTGACTTACATGGACACGGTTGAATCTACTTGCAATATACACTTATCCACAAATACTGTAGTCCTTAAAGTGATACTATAGGTTCAGTATTTTTTTTTAAATAACAAACATGTCATACTTACCTCCACTGGGCTCTCGTGGCTCCTCCCCGCAATAGACAACGCCCTCTAGGAAGCTCTATTCGGGGGAGGTTACGTTGTTGGAGGGCTCCGGTGTCAAACTCGGCAGCCATAGCTGCCAAGTGTAAAACTTGACGCCGCCCCCGGCGGCCGCGTCATTGAATTTGATTGATAGCAGCGGGAGCCAATTGCTGCGCTGCCATCAATCTAGCCAATAAGGAGCCAAGGGGAGAGCGACGCTGGATTGTGCCCATGGAAATTCGGGGCTCAGGCAAGTAAAATGGGGGGGGGGGGGTAGGCACTGCATAGGATGCATTAAGGTGAAAAAACATGAGGGTTTACAACCCCTTTAAACATACAAAATCATCTGTCATTTCTGTGCTACGAGTGAGAATCTCAGACATACATAAACCTCAGGATCAGGTTTTTTGTCATATTTGCCTTTCCATACACAGACTATAGGCTTGGAACCAACACTTTGAGTGTCCCTTTAGTTTTGGCTTGAGTGGAGAGGGATTAGAACATCGTTCAGGTTTTTACTGCAGTCTGTGCCTTTGTTATGGAGAGTTACCCTCTCCAAGTGTGCCGTTTACCATTATCTACAAAAGTGAAAGCAAAAGGTAACTCCCAAATTTTGGGTTGACACATGAAATGTAATAGAGGAGACATCTTTTAATGGGGATACTAGTTCTGGTGACAACCAGATATTCACTCATTGGAGGATTTCCTCTCGCTCTTCCTGTTTTGGCTACGTGACAGAAAACCCATGGCAAAAAAACTGACAGGGGTTACTTAGGTACTGGCGGTGTTTTGTAGTTTGCAGTGTATGTAGATACATTGTGGTGGTTGCAGTAAAAAAAACAAAAAAAAAACGCACACACACTAATTTCCCTTTTTCTATTATCAGTTCAATGTCATGAATGGGAGGTGTCTGCAGTAAAGACTTACAGCACTGATCAAACGACCTGCCTGACGCAACAGAGCTTTCAAATTAATTCCTGAAAAATGCAAAGCAAGCTCTTTAGACAAAAAAGTTTGAAAACACCTATTTTTTTTTTTACATTTAAACACAGATCAAAAAAGCAATGCCCCAAGCTAAACTGCACATGAAGCAGTGTTCTCTATCTGCACTTAATTAATATGCTTGTTATTTTAAATATTAAAAATGGTTACATAATCTTTTCTTTGGGGGGAACATTCATTAATTCTGGAACTTCCTGAGTGCAGGGTAAAATGCGCTGTAGAGGAAAAAAAAAAAAGTATATACTTTACATCCACACGGTCAAAGTTAGAGCTTCTCTGCTATTGTATACAAAGTATATTGCCAACAATCAGCTGGACCAAAAAAAAAAGTGTGCAGTGTACACATCATTTGTAGTCAGGTACAGTCAATAAGTAAAACAAGGCCTCTTGCACACATACTTTATGTACAAATGTTTATATACTCAGGATCTGGTCAACATAGATCTTAAAAGTAAAATGTTACTGTGACCTTGCCTAAATGCATGTAAAACATGAGTATACATGTAGCGCTACCCCCACAGGAGCCGCTGGTTATAGATTGGGTGGCATGTTACCTCTGTAACTCCGCCGTCTAGGGTAGTTGATGAGAGCCAAAGTAATGGAATGTCCACACAGCAGCAGGTGTCTTTTCTTGTGCTTTTATTTTACCCAACACGGTAAACAGTAAAACTTGAGGTAGATAGCAAAGATGTATGAGGAGAAGAAATTGCAGATTCGGGCCTAACTGTACGGAAGCAGTCCTGCTTCCAACAATACTTTACTTTTGTCGCCACTCCAGCCGGAGTGGGTATAGTGTACCTGGACAGGCCTCTCACACAGACCTGGCAACCAGAATATCATTAGGAACTTTGAGGGAAAAGATCTCCGCCACAGACCCTCTCTAGAACTTAGATCATCGAGACAATTCTCCTTGGTAGAATTTGCGCTGAATCTCCCTCAGGTAGTTTTAGTTAGGTTACCAAGGGACAGGTGGCTAACCTCCAACCTTTCAATGTCCGGTTACCTTGACCCCCGGTGGATTGTCGAGGCCCTGTTGGATCGCCAGCCTCTCTTGGCTCCCCTCAGGCGGACTCCCCACCGAACAGCTATCTTGCCTGGGATCTTTCTCAGAATTGGAGACCCAGTTGAACACTTGGGGCCCCGCCACAGCTTCAAATGTTCCGGGCCAACATGTTCCCGGAACCAGGAACACAGCGTGGCACGCGCACCGAGGCCAACTCACCGGGCAGCCGTGATGTGTGGTCACCCTAAAGGTGGGTGCCACATCAGGAACAAGACGTCTGCTCCAGAAATACTCTCCCCCAGCATGCCCCGCGAGAGAAACTCCCTCACGATTGGCTGCTGGCAAAAGGCACTCCAGCCTGGACTCAACTGGCGCCACCCGTTGCCCCAGGGCGGTACAACACCCCAGCAACAACAGAATGAGCCCACAGTACAGCCCAGCTGAAACCGAGGCCCTAACAAATAATTACAATTAGAATCAGAGTCAATTACACCCCGATTATCCCTTAACTTTTAATAGCACCGGTACTTAGAAGTACACAGGCACTACAATACATATGGAAAAATCTTCTTCGTTTTGGTTACTGAAGCCCCCCCCCCCCCCCCCCGATTCCCTTGTGAAGAATAAATGCAATACCACTGCTATCTTCACATCCGTTTGTAACCAGATGTCCTTCCCCATTCTTTATGGGGCCAATATGGTCTGTCCTCCTTTTCTATGGTTTACATACTTAAAGAATTTCTAGGGATTTTTTTTTGCTCTCCCCTGCAATGCGTCTTTCATGTTATATCTTAGCCGCCCTAATTGCACCCTTACATTTCTTGTTGCATTCGTTATAAAGCCTGAATGCTGAAGATCCCTCAGCCTTGCATTTTTTTAAGGCCTTCTCCTTTACTTTATATGCATTTTAACATTGACGTTAAGCCATCCAGGACTTTTGTTTGCTCTTTTAAGTCCATTTCCCAATGGTATGCATGGGCTAATGTCCTTCTTTAATATGTTCTTAAAGCAAACCCACCTCTCCTCTGTGTTCTTTGTTCCTAAGATTTTATCCCAATTTATGCCTTCTGGCAAGGTTCGTAGTTTAGGGAAGTTGGCTCTTTTGAAATTCAGTGTCTCTGTATTCCCCTTATGTTTCCTATTTGTGCGATTTATACTGAAGCCAATTGACCTGTGAATGCCGTTTCTTAAATGGCCCCGTATTTCCACATTTGTGATCACGTCTATTTTTTGTCAATCAGTAGATCCAGTAACGCTATTTCTAGTTGGTGCATCTACCATCTGACCCATGAAATTGTCCTGCAAGACATTTTAGGAACTGACGAGCCAAAGAAGTCTATGACCCTCAAGTCGCATGAAGGTCAGCCCAAAGCAATGCAGGAACTACTTTAAAGTCGCAGAGATATAAACGGTACTCATTGGGAAACATGAGGTGCGACTTGCAATGCAACTCTGTTGTCCAAAGTTGCATGACAAGGGTTTACAACCACTTTAAAGCTCACAGCTACAAAAACGCTCAACCACAATCCCATGCTTTTAAGTTTTGCCTGCTCAAATATGAGCATGGAGGTGCATTGGCTACTTGTGAAGCAGAAGTAGGGAATGCCTGAAAAACATGCACTGTTGAGCCTAAAACAAGCCAACTGCTCCTAGTAACTAACTTTCCATTGGCTAAATACACCTGGGAAAAAATAGAAATAAAATAATGCAAAAAAAAAAAAAAAAAATGGAAAAAATGGTTCCAAAATTGCCTGTTGAAAAACTCACAGGTGTGAAAGCAGCCATATGGCTTGTTCCTTCTAGTCCCAGATAAAAGCACCATCTCTTGTATGGAAAGCATAGGGATTTGAAGTGAAGGAGAAAAAAAGAAAAAAAAAAAAAGTCTGAAACCCTCCCAAAAATATAAAACCGACAAATTGTAATTCATTCCTACCCTATCCAAAAAATAAATAAAAATAACAAAATTGGCTGGATTTAGACTTTAGTGCAGCTAACCAGATGGAAAGCCTAAAATAAAACTTAAAATTATCTAAGTTAAACAACTTTGCTTTAAATTTAAGAGAATGTCTGACAGGCTCGCAGATAATCTCTTACCAGATCATCTGTGCAAGTTTCTCTCATCATAGCTGCTTATTAGTATGAGATTTAATGGCGTTTTAGACCTTATGAGCATATAACACCAGACACCAAACTCCCTCAGCCAATGACTCAGGTATTCCAAACCACAATTTTTAACACTTGCCTGTAATTACAGTGAATATATGGTCTGTGCATTTATTGCTTAAAAGGAAGAAAAGGTCAATCAGGTTCCTAGCTTGACTGGGAGAAGACCTCATGTCCGTCTGTGGGGGGGTTAGGGCAAGCAGACAACCACAGGTTGTCCTCTCCATAGGGAGCTCACTGGTTAGACGGATGAGAAAAGTTCACATCAGATGGTCAGTCCAAGCACCAGCTTCTTTTTTAAACATTCCTGTGTTACGATTTTGAATAGGCTTCTCTATGCACATGAAAAAGACAAAAATGGTGCTGGCATGAATTTTTTAAATCACATTGCCTCAAACGAAAAAGGCAAACACATAAAAGGTAAAAGTTGTGTACATACATACTTTTCACCACTGAAGGTCGGAGTTGCCTTTTTTCGGAAGCTCGATTCACCTACCTTTATGCTCCTGATGAAGCGCCTTGTACGCGAAACATGTCGAGAGTAAAAGCAAGATTCACTACCACGCATATTGAACTCAGTTTCAAGAACTAAAAGTTTACACATACCCTCTGATGCTATACGTTCTCATATTATGAGTATCTGCATAAGTATAAGCTTTTTGAAAGATCTTTTGTTACATATACTGAGATCTTATGTTGACACGATACAGTTTTATGAAGTTGTGTATACAAGTTTCTTCATATATGCTTTTTACAAATAAATATTTATAGATTTTTTACATTAATTACTTGTACCGCCAAAAGTCCACTTTATTAGTCCAGTTCAATTCCCATTTTCATTCTCTGAAAAGAGGCCAAGTAAACAGGGATTCAAAAAAATAAAAGGGGCTGCTAATCTACTCTTTAATATAACAATGCTGCAATAATTAAATGCAGGGATGAACAAATCCCGAAGGCCAAATGCACCCAAACAAATGACAGCACAAGAGAGAAAACCCTTGTGGGTAGAGGGGAACAACAAATAAAGAACACGTTATAAATGCTCGCCATTAAAAATGGTACAGTATGTGCGGTGCATTATGAATTCATTAGTGTAAAATACATGTTTTAATGAGTGCAACCTTTACTGTTGGTAGGATCAGTCCTCCGAGGATCCGCTGCTGTGTATAATGATTATCCTATGGGGACTTCTTAGACAGTCCTGATAATGCACACAAAATATTTGACGCTTACAAATTTACATTTAGTGATTGCAAAGAAAATCTTTTATGAAGCTTCTCGGCCTTCAAGAAACGTCATTATCGAGAGGGGAAAAAAAAATGCTAATTTTACTCTAGAAATCTTAAAAATAACCATAAAATAATGTATATGCAATTACTTTGGCAAGCTGTAGAATTTACATATAAAGGTCATCATTAATCCAGCTCTAAAGGTTAATGGCAGGGTTCCAGTACAGCATGACAAGTTAATTTTAAAGTCAAAAACTTTTTGAATAGAGTGGCGAAAGGTTGGAACCAACTTGTCTGTATCCCCAATTGGGGATACAACAGAAAGTTAGGGGAATCTCACTGGAGAGAGGGTAGTGTTAGCTGCACTAGAAGATTTAGATGGACTTGGCTGAAGTTTCAAATACACTTTAAGTCAACAGTTTATAACCAGTTGCACCAAAAGTACCCCCCACCCCCCCCCTTTGGGATAAAAGGTGTCACATAATAATAATAAAAAAAAAAGTGGTCATTGCAAGCACCCCTGCTCATGTTAAATACATAGTTTGAACCTAGTACATAATCTGACACTTCCGGGTCTGGGGCACCCACTGCCAATCCGCTCCCACTGTAATACACAGTGAGAGCCCAGTGCCGGATGCTTCCACAGGCAGAATAGTGATCTGTCAGAGGGGAAGGCATTGATCCTGTGTTTCTGCCAAAAAAGAACACTGATCTTTGCCTTCCCTTAGTCTGCCTAGTGACATGACAGGTCACTGTTCCCAATGACAGGGAGCAGTAGATCCCTGTCATGCATACTAGCTCATTATGCCTTTGTCTTGCAATATTTTTTTTTTCGTGGGTACAACCACTTTAATAGCTCAGCTCAAAATGCCCCCACCCTCTATTGCAATGACTTGACAGCCTGCTAGCTTTCTAAGCTCCAATATATACACATACAGCAGGTACACAGGAAAGGGGGGAAAAAGCGGTCCAGAAACCTAAATGAAAAGTCTGTCCCTTTTTATTTATTTTTTTGAGGATAAACTTAGAGAATGAATGGCTTCCATGGTGCCTGCTGTTTTTGAGGTCAGCACATTTTAAAGCCGATTTTACCACTTACTAGAAATATGAAAATATTTGACTGTCTATAGTCTAGACCTAGGCTAGACTTCGAGCCCATTCACACAGGTCCGACTTCAGGTTGCCCCTAGTCGCACTGCATTAAGAAATCAATATAAGTGAATGGAGCGGTCTTAATGCACACTACTGCAGTCGCTCCGACTTGAAAAAAAGGTTCCTGTACTACTTCAATCCGACTTGTAGGCGACTTGTACCCATTGATATCAATGGAAGTCGCCTCCAAGTAGGATCCCTGTTCACAGTGAGGCAACTTTACAGGAAGTCGCCTCAGTGTGAACCTGTTCCAACGCAAGCCCCTCCCTCCCACAGGGGAACTCCACGCTAAATTTTCAATAAAAGAAACGGAAAGGGTTCCCCCTCCAAGAGCATACCAGGCACTTATCCAAGCACGCAGACCGGCCGGTCAGGAAAGGGGGTGGGAACGAGCGAGCGAGCGCCCTGCCCCCTCCTGAACAGTAGCAGGCGGCATGCCCTCAACATGGGGGGTGGGTGCTTTGGGGTGGGTGCTTTGGGGCAGGGGGGCGACCTGCAACCCCCCCCACCCTAGAGCACCTTGTCCCCATGTTGATGAGGAAAAGGGCCTCTTCCAGACAAACCCTGGCTGTTGGCTGTCAGGGTCTGCAGGCGGGGGGCTTATTGGAATCTGGGAGCCCCCTTTAATAAGGAGTCCCCCAGATCCCGGCCCCCCATCCTATGTGAATGAGTATGGGGTACATCGTACCCCTACCCATTCACCTGGGGGGTGAAAAGTGTCGAGAATAAAAAAAACAAAACAAAAACACACTAGACAGGTTTTTAAAGAAGTTTATAGGCAGCTCCGGGGGTCTTTAGACTTCTCCCTTCTGCCAGGCACCAACACCCAGTCTTCTGCGTCGCCTTCTTCCCTCTTCTTCGTTGTTGACTCAACGCTTCCTCCCGATGTAATGCCGGGCGCGCGGTGCACAACGATTTATATTGGCCTCTTATGACGCCACAGTCCCAACATTGAAGAGAAGAGGGAAGAAGGCGAGGCAGAAGACCAGGCCCCTGCTGGTGAAAGAGCTGAAAGAAGACATCGGTGGTGCCCGGGAGAAGTCTGTAGACCCCCGAAGTCGGAAGAAGAACCCCAGAGCTGACTAATAAACTACTTAAAAACCCTGTCTAGTGTGTTTTTATTATTGACACTTTTATCCCCCCCCCACCCGCAGACGCCGACAACCACGGACAGGGTTGTCGGGAAGAGGCCCTTATCCCCATCAACATGGAGACAAAGCACCCCCCCCCTCATGTTGAGGGCATGCCGCTCGCTCGTTGCCAACCACCTTTCCTGACTGGCCAGTCTGCGTGCTCGGATAAGGGTCTGGTATGGATTTTTTCGGCATAGGGGGTTCCCCTTGAAATCCAGACCCAAGGACCTGGTATGCTCTTGGAGGGGGAACCCATGCTGTTTTTTTATTTAAAATTTGACGTGAAGTTCCCCCTCCCGGGAGGCGACTTCAAGTTGCGCTTTAAGTCGTGCTGAAGTCACCCCAAGTCGCGTTGTGATTCATACTCAAGTAGTGTTCAAGTTGCCTCTCAAAGTCGCACTGAAAGTCGTGTTGCCCCTGTGTGAATGGGCTCCAAGGGGGTTATTTACAAAAGGCAAACACACTTTGCACTACAAGTGCAGACTGCACTTGAAATTGCACCGAAAGTGCAGTCACTGTAGACCTGAAGGGGAACATGCAAGGAAAATATACAACAGCATTATAGCTTGCACATGATTGGACGATAAATCAGCAGAGCTTCCCCTTATTTCAGATCTACCCCTCAGATTTACAGGGACTGCACTTCCAAGTGCACTTTGCACTTGTAGTGCAAAGTGGATTTGCCTTTTGTAAATAACCCCCTTAGAGCAGAGCAGCAGTCATTCTTTTCAACTTTCCATCTATCAAATCCTCTACCTTTGTTTTAACTTTGGACAGTAAAAAAAAAAATTCTGCCAGTAAATACCTTATACATCCCACTTCCCGTTTCTTGCCTGGTAAAAAGTCTAGGCTTATGACATCATGCACAGCTCTCTCTCTCTAGTGAGTTGGGGGGGGGGGGGGGGTAAGTAATAAGAAGAGGGCCAATGAGGGCTGGAGGTGTGTGTCTAAATCCAGGAAGTGAACAGGCAGCATCTTCAGCTGCCCACAGTTAAAATGATTGCAACCAGACTCAGTGGAGGGAGGATTTCTGAGGCATATTTGGCAAGTACAGCATAAATAAAATATGCAAAGTGGTTGGAGGGAAGCTTCAAAATGAGAAAGATGTTTTTATTACAAATTTTGTGAGCAGACTGCAGTTCCTCTTTACCAGCTTCAGCCCCGGGAAAGATTTGCCCCCTTAATGACCAGAGCATTTTTTGCGATACAGCACTGCTTCGCTTTAACTGACAAGTCCACGATTGTGCGACACTGTACCCAAACAAAATTATTGTTCTTTTTCCCCCCACAAATAGAGCTTTTTGGTGGTATTTGATCACATCTGCGATTTTTTTTTTTTTGTTTATAGCGTAAATTACTGTAAATACTAAAAAAAAAAAAAAAAAAAAAAAAAAAAAGACACCTTCCTCAGTTTAGGCCAATATAATCTACTGCACACTTTTTTTTTACAAAAAATAATCGCAATAAGCATAGATTGATTGGTTTGCGCAAAAGTTATATCGTCTACAAAATAGGGAATAGATTTATGGCATTTTTATTATAATTTTTTTTTTTTTTTTTTTACTACCAATGACAGTGATCTGTGATTTGTAATTGGGACTGTAACATTGCGGTGGACATATTGGACACTTGACATTATTTTGGGACCATTGACATTTAAACAGCGATCCGAGCTAAAAATAGCCACTTATTACTGTATAAATGTCACTGGCAGTGGTTAACACTAGGGGCGATCAAGGGGTTATGTTCCCTCAGTGTGTTCTAACTATAGGGGGTGGGGCAATTGGCTATCTAGAACTCTAGAACAAAGACAAAGATCACTGTTCCCAAGAGGGAGCAGTAGCTCCCTGTCATGTCACTAGGCAGAACAGGGAAATGCCTTGTTTACATAGGCATTTCCCCTTTCTGCCTCACGGCGATCGCGGGCCACCAGCGGACCCAGAGTTAGTGGGACCCATGAGCACGGTAGGTGGCTCACGTGTAGAGATGTACAGGTTTTGGCATGCAGCGGTTGGGAAGGGGTTAAAGTAGAACTATAGACAGAACTTTTTTCCCATTTTGGATAAAGGGAGGATTATAACCACTGTAAGGTCAACTTATGCCATCTGTATCCCATTGCAGAGATTTAACTTCACTTCCTGTCCCAACAATTACGAAGCGAGTGGAATTGCCTGCAAATAAGGGGGATTTCTTGGGGACCCTCAGGTCACCTGAACTTAGTGTACCCATTGGATGATTTCCCATCTTACTTTACTGAAACACCACAACATTTTGGATTTTCTTTTACTTTCAATCATAATGGTTAACAGCACAAATGGAGAAGGTGAATCTCCCTAATGGCGGCGCAGACAGCAATGGAAACATTCAGGTGTTCTAATCCCGCTCTACTCTAAAAATCCCAATAAGCGCATATTGATTGGTTTGCGCAAAAGTTATAGCGTCTACAAAATAGGGGATAGATTTAAGGTATTTGTATTATTTTTTTTACCGGTAATGGTGGGGTTCAGCGATTTTTAGCAGGGACTGCGACACTGCAGATCCGGTTGACAGATCAGACACTTGATGTTTTTTTGGGACTAGTGACCTTTATACAGTGATCAGTGCTATAAAAAAAAAATGCACTGATAACCGTGTGACACTGGCAGAAAAGGGGTTAACTCTAGGCGTGACCAAGGGGGTTAAGTGTGTCCCTTGTGATGTTTTTCTAACTGTGGGAGGAGTGGATTTACTAAAGGAAAAAAGAGATTGTGATTAAGCCTAGCTGAAACATAATCTCTCACTTTTCCTCCCGACAGATCAAGGGTGCGCTTTGTTTACATTGTCACACTGCTGATCTGTCTCTCCTGTGAAGGATCATTGGATCGCAGGCCGCCGGACTTGACGATTAGCTCCCGCTATGTCCAGTCGCAGCAGGAGCGGCACCCCCCCCCCCCCCCCAAACCACGCACACAAAATCACGTACATTTATTTACTTAACCGGCAGCACCATGTTATCTTTCACCATCACCTATCAACTCCGCCAGCCAGCAAAGTCTACCAATGTCAAACAACAACAAACATCCATTATATTTACAATCTAGTCCACATTATATCCTCCCTGCATTACATTATAATTCACCTGCTAGATCCTTCAGGATTATAGAGTATCATAGGGCATATGCAGAGGAAATCTGGTCATGTAGATGTAGTGAAACAAACACCAAGTTTGGAAGGGTCATATGCCTACACATACAGGGTTAAAACCATCAGCTACGAAGCATCAAGCAGGTGCCTCCATGTACATAGTCCCAGGTGCGATATAGCTGTAGCTGCATAAAAGGCCTACAATGGCAGGCAACACTCACAACTGAGATACTAGTAGCACACAGCAGTTGTCCCTTTTGCCTTTATGGATAAAGCAACCCAAGATACATAGGGCTCATCCACACAGGCTCAAATGTTCTGTAGCATAAAACGGTCTGCGTTTTCAGGTGACTATGGAGCAGCAGATGACAAGTGCAGTCAACCATAGAAGTGAATGTCTGTATGTGTTGGTACTTGTGTAAACACTGATGCTTGCATTGCCATTTACCTATGCATGAGTGTATGATGTATTTACACAAGCGAGTACAGCTATTCACTTCTATGGCTGGCTGCACATGCCACCTATGACTCCACAGTCACTTGAAAAAACATGATAAATCTTATGATGCATGACACAGGCAGAGGAGGCGCGAGCTTCCATAGGACGGGAAAAAAGGAGGCGCCAGCCTCTGTGGGACAGTGACAAAAGAAGCACAACAACTTCATGGGATAGGTACCCTCCTAGGAACTCAAGCAAAATGATCTTACTGCTGAATTTCCCAAACAACTCAAGAAAGCAGCACAAGATTCAGTTCACCAGCATCTCAGATAACTTTAGCATGCCAGCTGAGCTGACCAAGAATATGATTAGTGTTACTTGGATATTACTTTTTCCATGTCCACTTAGAACAAGACTTTAGGGAGTTTAGTTCTCCTTTACATAAATCTTAAACATGTAGCCAGTGAAGCATTGCCGTCTTTAAGTCTGGTGCCAGCCTAACGTGGCTTTATTCCAGAGCGGCCAGCAAAATACTGAAATCAGATTAACCATGTTCCTGTATACTAATTATACCAACTACAATTCTAGGATCACATTCATCAAGTACAGCAGTGGAATTGGGTGATATTTTTACAATAGAGTAGGACACAACAATCACTTCGCAAACCAAAGAGAAACAACACTTTTTGGGTTGGTCTGAGTTAGACCCTCTTCTGGGCCCATCAGATTACCAGGCCTAGTAAGTGGCTGCTCAGGCAAAGTAGCAGTTCTCCCATAAATCCGAAGTATCGAGCGTTTTCTTACAGGCACACTTGTATGAGCAGTGCACCTGTTTGTACTTTTCTCATTTGGGAAAAACTGACTTGAAGCCCTGGTTCACACTGGGTACGATTTGGAACGATTTGAGATGCGATTTGACATGTCAAATCGCATCTCAAATCGGTGGCAATTGTCGGCAATGGCACTGTCCTAATCAGTGCGACGCCGCATCTGCGATTTCAAAAAGTAGTTCCTGTACTACTTTTTGCGATTTTGGGCCGCGATTTACATTAAATTGCGTCCGAAATCGCGGCAAAATCGCAGCCGCGAAATCGCGGTAAAATCGTGCATTTTACCGCGATTTTTGAATTCGCAGCAGTGTGAACCTAGGCGAAAACACCTTTAACCGATTCAATACCAGGCACTTTCACCCCTCTCCTGCCCAGGTGTCCTTGTACATAGGGACACCGATCGGTCACCTCCCCCAGTCAGTCCCCTCCCCCCACAGTAAGAATCACTCCCTAGGGAACACATTAACCCCTTAATCGCCCCCCTAGTGTTAACCCCTTCCCTACCAGTCATAGTTATACAGCAATCGATGCATTTTTATAGCACTGATCGCTGTATAAATGTGAATGGTCCCAAAAATGTGTCAAAAGTGTGCGCTGCAATATCGCAGTAAAAAAAAAAAAAAAAAAAAAAAAAAAAAAAACACACACGCAAAAGATCCCCGCCATTGCTAGTAAAAAAATAAATAAAAAAAGTTATAAATCTATCCCCTATTTTGTAGCTGCTGCTATAACTTTTGCACAAACCAATATACGCTTATTGCGATATTTTTTTTTTACCAAAAATATGTAGAAGAATACATATGGGCCAAAACTGAGGAAAAAAAATTGCTATAAAAAAAAATAAAAAAAATAAAAATTGGATATTATAGCAAAAAGTTAAAATATTGTTTTTTTTCTAACTTGTCCCTCTTTGGTTATAGCACAGTAAATAAAAACCACAGAGGTGATCAAATACCACCAAAAGAAAGCTCTATTTGTGGGGGGGGGGGGGGGGGGGGAATGATAAACATTTCATTTGGGAACAGCGTTGCATGACCGCACAATTGTCATTCAAAATGTGACAGTGCTGAAAGCTGAAAAATGGCCTGGACAGGAAGGGGGTGAAGGTGCCCTGTAGGCAAGTGGTTAAAGAAGAGTTCAGCGAAAGTTTAAAGGGGTTGTAAAGGTAAAAATAAATTTCCTTAAATAGCTTCCTTTACCTTCGTGCAGTCCTCCTTCACTTACCTCGTCCTTCCATTTTGCTTTTAAATGTCCTTATTTCTTAGACAGAAGAACAGGAAGTGAGGATTTCTCCTAACTACACGCAGTAATGCAAAGCTTTCTCCCTGGTGTGGCGAAAGCCTTGAGGGGGGGGGGGGGGCGAGCAGGAGTGTCAGGACACACTACTTTGCAGATAGAGAAAGGGGCATCCTGACACTCCTGCTCGCCCCCTCCCGCTTTACCCAAGCGGAACTTTTCCGGGTTTTCAGGTGTCATTTTATCTATAAAATTATGGCATTGTGTATTTTTGTGAGGCAGTGGTTTGCAACACTGTCTTACTTGAAGAAGATGCTGCAGATGAAGAAACACTGAGGATTCAGAAGCAGCAGAAGTGTTTCTGGAATGAGAACGGTGGAGAGAAAAAAAGAAAAAAAAAACAAACAAACACACAACACACACACTTCTACACTTTCATTATGGTCCTTGTCATTATATAAAGTATTTTTAATGTCTTTAGGGCACCTCTGACATGCCAGGATGTGTCGCTAATACTTGTAGCATTTGGAAAAGAATAATTCTTCTCACAATATTTGTAAATTACAGCTATGCTCTCAGCAGAAATTGCAATGTGGACAATTTTCCAAACTCTCTTGGTCGCACCATTTTACTGAGAAGAGGAAAAAAAAAAAAAAAAAAAACACTATTAACCAATCAGACTATAGGGAAACATTATGTCGTGATGGAGAACATTAATAGGGCTGCAACTAATGATTATTTTCATAATCGATTAGTTGGCCGATTATTGTTTTGATTAATCGGATAATAGCTTGGGCTACAACTGTAGTGCGTTTCTGCAAAAAGCACCAAAAAAAAACTGAGGTGTGAACCCCGGCCTGAGATGTTTAGTAACATAATGGGATTAAAAAAAAACTAAAATAAAGTACAAAAAGGGCAAATAATCACTACTGTAAGGGGTTCATTTTTTTACTGTGGGACAGTGAAAGTAATATTTACAGTAGCGATTTGCTTTTTTGTACTATAAAAGGGCTAATTTTAGTTGTTTTAACCCCATTATGTTACTGGCCGATTCATCGATTATGAAATTAATCGATTAGTTGTTTCGGCCCTAAACATTAATATGAATAATATAAAAAGGATAAAAAATAAAAAAACTTGATAATGGCCATCGCATATATGGTTTTCTCTAGTTCTTATTTTACCTATTCAATACCTGGCGCCTATATGGGAAATTTATGTAAACTTATTTGAATGACTCACTTCTTTATAAGGCTAAAACTAATCAACATAATGCAGGGTTTGACAAATTTGCTTGGAATCTAGGAGCCAGCTAAAAGTGGCCCGCCCCCACGAGCTTGCGCGCAGAAGAGAACATATACGTCAGTAGCGCCGGCCTAAGTAAACGGTATTCAAACCACACGTGAGGTATCGCCGCGATCGTTAGAGCGAGAGCAATAATTCTAACTCTAGACCTCCTCTGTAACTCAAAACATGCAACCTGTAGAACTTTTTAAACGTCGCCTATGGAGATTTTAAAGGGTAAAAGTTTCCACGAGCGGACGCAAATTTTGAAGCGTGACATGTTGGGTATCAATTTACTCGGCTTAACATTATCTTTCACAATATAAAAAAAAAAAAAAAAAAATTGGGATAACTTTACTGTTGTCTTATTTTTTAATTTAAAACAAAGTGTACTTTTTCCCCAAAAAAGTGCGCTTGTAAGACCGCTGCGCAAATACGGCGTGACAGAAAGTATTCCAAGGATCGGCATTTTATTCTATAAGGTGTTAGAATAAAAAATATATCGCAAGGTGGGGGTGCACGGAGACACGCCCCCTGCCGCGCGATTGCGGCGGCCACCGCGATGGCTGGTAAAGCCACGGCCTCAATTACCAGCGGGCGCGGGTCACAATTTCTTGTCGCAATTGCGACCTGGCGCCCGGATTTTGTCGAGCCCTGAGAACTTGAGAATGTGTGAGGAGCAATGCCTTGTAGGACATGTAGTCCTGGGCAGACGAAGGAAGGGATTCTAAAAAGGAAGAATTTTTGTACCTCGCTATAGGGGCAATATATTTTGAGGCTAGCGGAAGTACTAGCGGGGGACCACAGAAGAGGAGAATAAGGGCTATTCTGTGCAAAACTGCACAGGGCAGGTAAGCATGACAGGATTTTATATATAAATAGTATTATTAATAATTTGCTTTTACCACTTCCCGCCCAGCCTATAGCACAATGACAGCCAGTCTGTGGTTTTGATATCCTGACTGGGTGTCATATGACGTGCAGCAGGATAACATGCCAGGGCACGCAGATCCCATGGTATGGAGCCTCTGCCGGCTGATCATCGTGTGAACCAGGAAGGGCCGTAAGCTGCTTTCGGATCGGCGCCTCTACATATCGTGGGGGGGGGGGGGCAGATTGTGCTGATAATCACATGGATTATTAGCACGGCCCCCAACAGCTGCCAATCAGTGCCCCATCAAGATCATCTGTCATTTCCCACAGCACCCATATATGTGCCAATCTGTGCCCTTCAGATGCCAATCAGTAATGCCTGTTAGTAGCTCCTCATTAGTGCTGCCTATCCAGTGTTGCCTCAACAGTGCAGAAAACATTTTTATAACATAAACTAAGAAAAACTTTCAAAAATCATGGTCTTTTTTTAGCAAAAATAAATCAATAACTAAATAATAATAATAATAATTAGAAAGCCAGCAGGGATCAAATACCACCAAAAGAAAAGCTCTATTTGTGGGAAGAAAATAAAAAAAAATTGTTTGGGTACAGTGTTGTATGACCGCACAATTATCATTCAAAGTGTGACAGGGCTGAAAGCTGAAAATTGTCCTTGGCAGGAAGGGGCAAAAACTGCCCGGTATTGAAGTGGTTAAGGGCTTTGTGCAGAGACGGTCAGCATCTAAACCCAGAGAAGCTGATAGACTGGACTAGAGGCAATATAACTACTTCACAATATTTTTTTTTTTAAAGAAAACGTTTAAACAGTATTGTGGATTATATTTAAAATATCAATGCAAAAAAAAAAAAAAACAATCAGTCTTTAGTACTACTTTAAGGCTTCATTTCCACTGGCGTTTTTACAGCCACTTTTCTGAGCGTTTTTTACAGCTTAAAAACGCCTGTCCATGTTATTCTATGGCATCATGCCCACATAGACGTTTTTGAGCTGCAAATGGCATAGGCGTTTTTGAGCTGTAAAAAAAAAAACGCAGGACCAGGGCGTCCTGAAGCTCCAGAGTAGAGCTGTAAAAACGCCAGACGTTAAAAAACGCTCAAAAACGCGACCGCGGCATTTTTAAAGCTGCAGCTCACAAAATTTTTTTTTTTTTACAAAATAAACATGGACAGGCGTTTTTAAGCTGTAAAAAAGCCTAACAGTGGCTGTAAAAACGCCAGTGGAAATGAAGCCTAAAAGATTTATCTCCCCTTCTACCCTTCAAATTGCTTCATGTCTAAGGGCTCTTTTACACGGAGCGGACCGTTTCTGGGTCCGCTCCGTGTGTCCGCGTGGATCCCCGCTCAGCTGTCGGCAGATAGGGCGGTCCCCGCACACAGTGCAGGGACCGCCCTGTCCCTGCTCCGCTGTCCCCTATGGGGGACCGGATGCAGACGGACCGTCTGTCCGTCTGCATCCGGTCCGTTCCGCCGAACGGAAGAAAAATAGGGTTTCTTCCGTTCGGAAAAGCGGATCCCGACTGACGCGGACGCTAGCGGATGCTCCATCCGCTAGCGGATGCTCCATCCGCTAATGGACGCGTTCCCATAGGGATTCATTACAAGTCCGTTAACGGACTTGTAATGAGCGGACGAACGGTCCGCTAGTGTGAAAGGACCCTAACTCCCAATTAAAATACCCTGTATATTCTACCTCTGAGAATATTTACTTTACCATCACTGTTACACAGTATAAATAAACCCGTTATAGTAGTGATAATCAGCCGTTTTGTTAACTCCATTATTACATGTCATAAAAAAAAAAAAAAAAAACGCATGTTACTATTACAAAAAGTCTTATGCCGACCATACATGTATCGATTTTTGGATGAGGATATTTGTACGAAACGTCTTTGTACATTCGATGAATGGACAAATGACGCTTGAAAAATTACACTTGCTTTTAAAACATTAGAAATTACATTCATTTTAAAATTCGAGCAAAAACCACATAACTGTTCGAAAATTAGTTAGATCAAGAAAAGTTTTCTGTTCTGCTCCTGGTAACTGGTCAAAAAATTAATGTCAGCTTGACCCCAGTGATTAAAAAATTGAAGGAACGTTGTCAAAAAAAAATAATTTCCTAAGGAAAGATTCATCTGAAAAATCTGCAAACCAGCGTTTTAAGTCTGTTTCTATCAGATTATTTAATTAATCGAAACACACACACACACACACACACGCCATATTTATCGGCGTAGAACGCACACCTTAATTTTAAGAGGGAAGTTTCAGCAAAACAAAAAAAAAAAAAATATATTACATTTTTAAATAAAGAACTTTGAAGCAAAACAAGGGTCAGGGCCCCTCAATGCAACCTGATCAATGCCCATTTCAGGGGGGAGGCAGGATGATCGCCGTCAGATTACATACAGCGAGAATATCCTGTTTACTCAGCGGCCTCTTTAATTTAAAGTCCCGCCTCCTGGACCAGCTTCTCTATGATAGACAGAACACTGGTCCAATGCTGGCTCAGGAGACCGGACTTCCTATTACCTATTCCTATAAAAGGTAGTTTTGCTGCGATTTGCATTTTTGATTTATTTTTTTGGGCAGATTAAAAAAAAAAAAAAAAAAAAAAAAAAAAAAGCTTTTCTGCAGCTTCTCTATTGAAGTATATTGAACCAAAAATGAAAATGGCACCGTTTTGTTTTGTTTTTTTATGCAAAAGTCCTTGCCCTTTCCAAATACCGTATTTTCCGGCGTATAAGACGACTTTTTGGATGCAAAAAAAAGCATCCAAAGTCAGGGTTCGCCTTATACGCCCGTGACAGTCTCCGTGCTGCTGCGAGCGTCCATGATTTGAAAGCCACGCTTTCTTCCCAGACTGTCCTGTGATAGGCGGAACACAAATCTTCCCAGCAGCGCCTCTGTTCTGTGTTCTGCCTATCACAGATGCCTTCTCATCCTCGGACGAGAGGACATCCGTGATAGGCGGAACACAGAACAGAGGTGCTGCTGGGAAGATTTGTGTTCCGCCTATCACAGGACAGTCTGAGAAGAAGGCGTGGCTTTCAAATCATGGACGCTCGCAGCAGACGGAGACTGTCACCGGCCTGGAAGCCAGAAGCTGCAAAACGTGAGTGATGGCACAGTGGGGCATGTAATGTAATGGCACAGTGAGGCATGTAATTGCACAGTGAGATTTGAAAAAAGCCTGTTTCTGTCAGCGGTTGTTCCTGCTACCCCTCAGCTTCCAGAAAGACTAGAAGGAAGGGGGTAGTCTTATACGGCGAGTATATCCCAAAACCAAAATTTTTCCTGGAAAATTAGGGGGTCGTCTTATACGCCGGCAAATACGGTACGCAGCAGCTGAACAAATCATGGGTGTGAAAACATGTAAATAAACTGTAGTGTGTTTCTGCAAAAAAAAAAACACAACACAGAGGTGTAACCCAGGCCTGAGATATTTAGTAACATAACGGAGTTAAAAAAAAAAAAAAAAAAAAATCTATCTATCTATCTATCTCTATCTCACACACACACACAACTAATCAATTAAGAAAATGCTTTATAGTTGAAGCCTTACTTTAAAACTATTTTCACATTTGAGAAATGATTGGACTTTCATTTCTATAGTTGAGCTTGTATGTGCACTTATGTTTGGTGTATAGAGATACACGTTCACATAACAGCATCCAAAAGAAATTAAATATTAGTTTTGGATTGAATGACCTTTTAAGAACATCACCAATGAACACATCCATAAAAGTTGAATCAGGAGAGAGTATCAGATGAAAAGAAGCCAAGATAAAAGATACTTATACAAAATTTACCAACCCTTTTGATCAAAAGTTGGCAGATGGCACTAATCTGGCGTGACAATTTTTCTCTTTATATACATTTTTATTAGTATTCATACAGTGCATTTGTCAAAAGATAAAAAATCTGCTCACTAATCTACACCACCACACTCTGAACAAGATTAGAGGTGTCTTCTAGTACCCACAATTATAACAATCAGATCAAAAGCAAAAATGAATGGGGTAATAAATGTGTGTAGTAGAAAATTTAAATTTCCATCCCTATAATGTGCAGCTGGATCCTGAACCACACAATGAGGACGACAGACAGGCAGGCATATGGGATATTGTGATTGGTTCCAACAATGGTGGGAATTAATGGTTTTACAATGCTCAAACCTCATTTTAGCTCAATGGTAGCATCAGGTAGACACAATGCATGTTACTGGCCAGAAAACACAAAAACAATGTCTGAAGGCCATTTTCAAACTGATTTATAAAATGATATTGTGGGTAGAAATATTTTGTGCAGACGAATTGGGTCATAATTTTTCCAATACAAAGCCTACGTATGTTCAGCTTTCCACTCAGATTTAATTCCTTAGTCAGAACATAAAAAAATGGTTTCTACAAAACCCTGCCCCACCACACTGTTACTGCTGCAATAATTTTTTTTTAAACTAACTTTCTAAAACAAGTGGATCAGAAGGAAACATCCAGCCAAATGGCCACATAGGTTTCCAGACCCAACATTGCTTGACTGTTTGTTTTTGTGCACCTGAAGTCAGTATTCTATTAGAATTAGCCCAGAACCACCATTTCACTAGGAGGAAAATCCTTGCAAGGTAAAGCCATAATGTGCTAGTATGCATCGGTCTGCAAAACAGACAAACTTTACGTCAACAAAAGTCCGATGGTGCCTAGTCCGACCGCATGTACAGCAAGCAATCAGACTTTTGTACAAAATACAAATGCGCATGCTCAGAAGCAAAGACCAGCCGGAAGCGTTCAGTCTGGTAGAACTAGCGTTCGTATTTGAAAGAGCACATTCGTGACACGGCAAGTTCTGAAATGAAGAAAAGCAGCGCACATTCTCTTCTTCTTTATAATGTGATAATACTTAAATCTGCTTTGCTGGTGATACTGACGGAGTAAAAACAAATGTCTTTACTTTGGATTAATGCATTTTGGTTATATGAATCAAACATATTTTTATTTTTATTTTTTTGTGGGTCAAGTTAGCACAACCCCATTGCGTAACATGTCTGCTTGATGAACGGACATTCAGAAATGAACAAAATTGCACGAATGCACACAGACGAAACCTCTACGAACTCTCAATTAGCAGAAGGAGCCCAAAGGGTGACGCCGGAGAATTGAACTTCCTCTTTTAAACTCTCCTCAGTACGTTGAAACGTCACTACGTTCGTGTTTGTTGCCGAAAAAGTCAGAGCGTGTGTATGCTATGGGTGTGACCGGACAACTCCCATCAGACAAAAATCCAAGGGAAAGTTTGTTTGATGTCCAATCGTGTGTACGAGGCTTTGATGACCCTGCACATCATCAAAAGAACACCATACCCCACCATGCTTCACTGTGGGGTATGGTGTTCTTTTGATGATGTGCAGGGTTTACACAAAACATTTTTTGGAATTATGGCCAAAAAGTTGAACCTTGGTTTTATCAGACCATAATACATTTCCTCACATGCTTTTGGGAGACTTCAGATGCGTTTTTGAAAATTTAGCTGGGCACTACTCCATAACCCAGACATAAAAATATGGGAGATGGTCGTCACATTTACCACACAGCCAGTACATGCCAGATATTCCTGCAGCTCCTTTAATGTTGCTGTATGCCTCTTGGCAGCCTCCCTAACCAGTTGTCTTTTCATACATTTTGGAGGGACTTCCAATTCCTGGCAATGTCACTATTGTGCCATATTTTCTCCACTTGATGACGATTGTCTTCACTGTGTTCCATGTTATATCCAATGCCTTGGAAATTCTTTTGTACCCTTTGCCTGACTGATACCTTTTAACCACTTGCCGACCAGACACAGGTCGGCTCTCCGGTGTGAACCACTGTACCTGTACGGCGGCTCGTGCAGTTGCGGAAGGCGTGCTTTTGCTGAATGAGCGCGCCAACGGGTCAGGTGGACTCGATGTCTGCCAGCGACTGCCTAGTACAGACGCAGAACAGGGATTTGCCAGTGTAAAAAAGCAGATCCCAGGGAATGGGGCAGGGGACATGTCAGATCTTCTGTTCTAAGTGATCGGGAACAGTGATCTCTGTCATGTCCCAGTGAGCCCACCCCTCCTACAGTTACAACACGCTGAGGGCACACACCCAACCCCTTCATAGCCCCCTAGTGTTAACTCCTTCCCTGCTAGCATAATTTTTACATTGATCAATGCAATGTCACTGGTCCCCAAAAAGTGACATTTGGGGATCAGATTTGTCTGCCATAATGTTGCAGTCCAGCAAACAAACAAAAAAGGTAATCGCAGATCGTCGCCATTACTAGTAAAAACAATAAAAATCCCTAAATCTATCACATAGTTTGTAGATGCCATAACTATTGCGCAAACCAATAAATATATGCCTATTGCATTTTTTTTGCCAAAAACTATGTAGCAGAATATATATCGCCTAAACTGATGAATACATTTTTTTTTTTTTTTTTTAATTGTCACTCTGTTTGTTTATAGCGTAAATAAAAAAAAACAGGGGTGATCAAATACCACCAAAAGAAAATGTTGGGGAAAAAAAAGGGTGTCAATTTTTGGTTCGAGTACAGGGTTGCACAACCGCGCAATTGTCAGTTAAAACGATGCAGTAGGCATATTGCAAAAAAATGGCCTGGTCATTAAGGGGGCAAATCCTTCCAGTCCTTAAATGGTTAACAATAAGATCCCTCTTGCTTTGGAAGCTCTCTGAGGACCATGGCTCTTATTGTAGGATGCCACGAAGAAAATGTCAGGAAAGACCTACTACAACAGCTAAACTTTATTTGGGGTTAATGAGTCACTTTATATGATGGCAGATGTGTACTGACTCCTATTTAACATGAGTTTGAAAGTGATCATTTAATTCTCTACAGCGCTACATCCCCAGTTATAAGAGGGTGTGCACACTTATGCAATCCCATTTTATTTTTACTTACATTTTTTTTAACATCACAGAATCCTGACATTTTAACAGGGGTGTGTAAACGGTTTATATCCACTGTATATATTACACACATACAAAAGTGAGTACACCCCCTCACATTTTGAAAAAAAATATAAAAAAAAATATTGATTTTTGTGACAACACTGAGGAAATAACACTTTGCTACAATGTAAAGTAGTGAGTGTACAGCTTGTATAACAGTGTCAATTTGTGTCCCCTCAAAATAACTCACACAGCCCAATTTGCCATTTTCCCTCTCCGGTGTCATGTGACTCATTAGCGTTACAAGGTCCCAGGTGTTAATGGGGAACAGGTGTGTTAATTTTGGAAGTTCAACATGGCACCTCATGGCTAAGAACTCTGAGGATCTGAAAAAAAGAATTGTTGTTCTACATAAAGATAGCCTAGGCTATAAGAAGATTGCCAAGACCCTGAAACTAAAACCCTGAAACAGAGCTGCAGCACGGTGGCCAAGACCATGCAGTGGTTTAACAGGACAGGTTCCACTCACCATGGTCGGCCAAATAAGTTGAGTCATGTGCTCAACGTCATACCCAGGAGGTTGCCTTTTGGGAAATAGACGTATGAGTGCTGCCAGCATTGCTGCAGAGGTTGAAGGGGGTCAGCCTGCCAGTGCTCAGACCAAATTGCTCTGCATTGCTGTCGTCCCAGAAGGAAGCCTCTTCTAAAGATGATGCACAAGAAAGCCCGCAAACAGTTTGCTGAAGACAAGCAGACTAAAGATATGGATTACTGGAACCATGTCCTGTGGTGTGAGACCAAGATAAACTTACTTGGTTCAGATGGTGTCAAGCGTGTGTGGCGGCAACCAGGTGAGGAGTACAAAGACAAGACAAGTGTGTCTTGCCTACAGTCAAGCATGGTGGTGGGAGTGTCATGGTCTGGGGCTGTACTTCATTAAGGGAACAATGAATGCCAACATGTACTGTGACATAATGAAGCAGAGCATGCCCCCCCCCCCCCCCCTTCAGATACTGGGCCGCAGGGCAGTATACCAACACGATAATGACCCCAAACACACCTTCAAGATGACCACTGCCTTGCTAAAGAAGCTAAAGTTGATGAAATGGCCAAGCATGTCTTCAGTCCTAAACCCTATTGAGCATCCTCAAATGGAAGGAGGAGGAGCGCAAAGTCTCCAACACCAGCAGCTCTGCGATGTCATCATGGAGGAGTGAAAGAGGACTTCAGTGGCAACCTGTGAAGCTATGGTGAACTCCATGCCCAAGAGGGTTAAAGCAGTGCTGGAAAATAATGGTGGCCACACAAAATATTGACACATTCACTTAAGGGTGTACGTAAAGTGGTTGTAAACCCAACCACACAACTTGCACCTACGGGTAAGCCTAGCTTACCTGTAGGTGCAAGAAATATCTCCTAAACCACCACAGTTTAGGGGATATTTACAGAAATGACAGGTGCCGATGTCTACGGCGCATGCGCGCCATAGACAATGGTGCAGGCGCACTGAGAGTGCCACGTTTGAGAATGGAAAATGCGGGGTTAATGCCGAATTTTCGCGCATGTTAAGGGATCGGCATGTCCAGCGCGCATGCACAGGAGTGACGTCATCGCCGTTCTGGCCAATCACAGCGCTGGAGCAGCGATAACAGGAAGAATATCGGGGGAGAACTTTGAGGGCTTCGATCTCAGGTAAGTCGATCATAGAGAGCTAGTATGCTATTCGTACTAGCTCATTATGACTTTCTCTTGCAGGGTTTTTTTTTTTTTTTTTACAGAATCATGGCTTTACTTCCTCTTTAAGGGTGGCGAGTTATTTTGAGGGGAAATGTACACGGTTATAAATGCTGTTTATTCACTACTTTACATTTTATAAAACTGCAATTTCTTCAGAGTTGTCACATAAAACGATATAGTAAAATATTTCCAAAAATCTGAGGGGTATACTTTTGTGAGAATAATATATATTACACACATACACACACACACACTCCTAAACTTTGTGGACAGCCTTCCAAGCAGAGTTGAAGCGGTTATAGCTGCAAAGGGTGGGCCAACTCAATATTGAACCCTACAGACCAAGACTGGTCCAAAGGGATGCCAAGTTAATGTGCGTATAAAACAGCGTTTCTCAACTCCAGTCCTTAAGGCGCACCAACAGGTCATGTTTTCAGGTTTTCCATTATTTTGCACAGGTGATTTGATCAGTTTCACTGCTTTAGTAATTACCACAGCCGTTTCATCTGAGGGAAATCCTAAAAACATGACCTGTTGGGGCGCCTTGAGGACTGGAGTTGAGAAACACTGGTATAAAGGCAGGCGTCAATACTTTTGGTACATATAGTGCATGTCAAACATGAACATACACTTGAATGCTAAGGACAGGCTCATTTATGACCAACTAATAAACCAATAATACCTTGTCCCCCCCCCCCCCCCAAAAGAGACAGACAAGGAGGCCGATTGAGTTGGAAATGGGGCAAGGCCACAGCTTTAATTGAACTTCCCAAATTTAGTAACTTCGTACAAAGTAACAATGCCAATCAAAGTTATGCCCTGAGCATGCATAAAACAAACTCAGTCTAAGAGGACCGTTTTTACCATCCGTGCCAGAAAGGCATTAGACTGGCCCCAGAATTTACTATAAAAGGCAAAGCCTATAAAGCAACATTAAAGCGGAGCTCCACCCTAAAGTAGAATTCCGCTCATTTGACACCTTTCAGGGGGGTGCAGATACCACTTCCGGCCACACAGTCTGAGGTAGACTGCGGGCAGGACTTCAGATCCCCGCCCCCACCCCCCCCTGTGTTCTGGGAAACACGACTCCCACAACACAGTGGGGACCAGTGAGCACTGGGCAGAGGGACTCGCGCATTCGCCGTAGGGAACCGGGCAGTGAAACTGCAATGCTTCACTTCCTGGTTCCCTCACAGAGGATGGAGGTGGGGGCAGCAGAGTGACGAGTGATCACTCATCCTCTGCTGCCGACGTTGCTGGACTCCAGGACAGGCAAGTGTCTTAATACTAAAAGTCAGAAGCTGCAGTATTTGTAGCTGCTGGCTTTTAATATTTTTTTCGGCGGAGATCCGCTTTAATTGTTGGCAAGGTCAAAACCACTACACACAAGCAAGTGTTACACCGACCAGTGCCACACCACAGCCAACATCACATTGTTGGAAGAGATTAAAGATATTGAAGCGAATGTCATTTAAAAGAACCCCATTAGACCTAAAAAAAATAAATAAAAAATCCTTGTGGCAAGCAACGATGTCACCAATACTGCAGACAAACAGAGACCTGTGCATTCACCTTGCATGGAAACAGCGCCAAACACAAACCAGGTATGTGATGAGCACAGGTCAGACAACGGACAATTTTGGACCCAATGTTAGTTCAAT
The DNA here is from genome assembly GCF_905171775.1 of Rana temporaria. Taxonomy (NCBI): domain Eukaryota; kingdom Metazoa; phylum Chordata; class Amphibia; order Anura; family Ranidae; genus Rana; species Rana temporaria. Next base: position 140,830,249 of record NC_053489.1, read on the forward strand.
TGGTAAAACTGGCACAATAGTGAGCAATATCATGCTTAGTGGAGGAGATTAACTCTATAGACAGAGAAACCCCTATATCGTCACACACAACCCCCCCCCCAACTCAATAAGACTAATGGGACCCAGAACAAAATGTTCAGAGGTGTAATAGCAGAGTGTGTGTGTGCACGTGTGTGTCACCCACACACAATAGCCAGGAATGTCAAACATCAATACACTTTCTACATCAAATCCACCTTCGCATTTAAGTGACACTTGCACATCTGTCAGAATCATTTAAAAAGATGAAAAGATGCAGAAACCGTTAATGTGAAGCTGTATATGGGGGGGGGGGGGGGGATAAATAAAAATACCCCTCTGCTATACACAAAAAGGGGTTGTTTGATTTTGTGCTCCACTGCACACCTAAACATATACAACAACTAGAATAGCCTTCCAACCCTTCACATAATGTGGTGGCCCATGTGGTAGCACATGAAAGAAAGCCGTATCACACCTCATCACACAGGATAAAAAGAGCCAAGTGAAAGCCGTCACACCAATGCCACTCCGAGGATTACTTTTCGTACCGATAAGCATGTCATACCTTGAATCATTGCCAAAAAGGAGGTTATAAAGTAAAACCAAAATTACAGACTGATCATGCGCTATTTTTAGTGAATCCATTGTTGAAGCTAGCATACCAAATTTTTCCTAAATGTCTTATCAGGCACCCATTATGATTGTCAGTACTTGTGTCTTATTCACACTCTGCGTGTCTGCTGCAGTCAGGACATATGCATGCAGCACTGAACATAGGTCTCATGCACACAGGACGTTATAAAAACACCAGTAGAGTTAGCTATAGAGTTTTGCACCGTTAGAGGGTTTTTACAGCGAAAAAAAAAAAAAAAGCCGTGGCCGACTCATCTGTGCCCACCATTAATGATCGGTGGCACCTCAATCGGTGCACACGAAGAAAAAATAAAAATAATACCCATTTTCAAACTTTTAGAGACAAACGATGAAACTTTTTTAGCAAAACAAAACCCAGTGGTGATTAAATACCACTAAAATACCACCGCTCTATTTGTGTGGGGAAAAAAAGATAAAAGTTTAAAATTTGTGTACAGCGTTTCATGACCACGCAACTGTCATTCAAAGTGCGAGCGCTGAAAGCTGATAATTGGTTTTGGCAGAAAGGGGGTTTACGTGCCCAGTAAGCAAAAAAGCAGACAGCACCATCAGGAGATGAGGATTTGCGGTTGAACCCTTGAGAAAGTGCCTCGGCAACATAATCCTCAATGGCTTTATTCTCCGAGACAGACAAGAGGTAAACCCGGCCACGAGGGGGCATGGCACCAGGTTTAAGTTCAATTGCACAACCACACGACAGGCGTGAAGGCAAACTACCGGCTCGACCTTTGTCAAAGACATTGCTAAATTTGCAGTACTACTCTGGCAAAGAGGAGAGTGAAGAGGTGCACAAGACCATAGCCACTTTCTGAAAACATTATACTACATTGTGGCGACCAGGAAAGAACATCAGCATGAAGCCATCAAAAGAGGGGTTGTGCCTCTGTAACCAAGGATAACCAGTAACCACCGGGTAATGTGGTGAGGAAATTACTTGAAATTGGATTATCACATGGTGAAAAGCCCCCTACGGCCATGGTCAACAGAGCAGTCTTGTGAGTCACATGAGCAGGCTGTAGAGGTCTCCTATCAATAGCCTCAATGGTAAGTGGAGTGGCACGAGGCTACAGTAGAATCGAGTGCTTAGACACCAAGGGACCATCTATGAACAGGCCTGAAGCCCCAGTCAATTAGAGCCGTGTATCGATGGACGACTCAGACCAAGAAAGGGTAACCGGAACTAGAGGCTTATCCTTCAGGATAACTGGGGACACAACACCACCACCACCACAGGTCTGTCCCCAACAGGTTTCCTGGACGGTTAGGACAAGACTTTAAAAAGTGACCTGCCTGGTCACAATCTCTCCCTCCTCCAAAAGACCCTCCCCTCTGCAAAGAGGCATGTAAATCCCAACTGCATGGGTTCTACTTTACTGGTGGATTCGGTACCAGGAGGAAAGGGTGGACTGCAAAGCTCAGAGCCAAAACATACAGCAGGCTACTGCAAGCGCTTATTAACCCCTTCGAGCCAACCATAACTAAACTTACGTTCATGGTTTGAAGGTGTTAAACCAGGGTGATGTCTGCAGCCTGGTACCATTTTTTTTCTTCTTTTGTTTAAAGCCATTGGTTATCACTAAAAAGCTAACAACCGATGTGGTTAAAAGCTCCCGCTGCTCTTCCCGGGCCTCGCGTCCCACCGGGAGACCCCGAGCCACCAGCTGGTGCATACACCGCCTAGGCCGAGACCTGAACAAAGCTGGATTTGCCTTTGATCTGGTCTCCAATGTAAAATCCCAGAAGCGACATAGCTTCCGGTTTACTCGGCTGCCAATGGCGCGGATTAAAAAAAAAAAAAAAAAAAAAAAAAAATCAGTATTCAGACTTGCCAATTTTGCCAAACTGAATACTTTTAGGTGCAAAAGGAGGGATTTGGGGGTCTTTTAGACCCCCGATCCCTCCATAAAGAGTGCCCGTCACAAGGGATGTTTACATTCCTTGTGACAGCAATAAGTGTTTAGAATTATTTTTTTTCCCCTCCATTACCATTGTCCCAGCCCTTTTGAGCAAGGAGCCGAGTCGTCACCTCCTCATTAACACTGGGTGGCCTGAAGCAAGCATGAATTAACTTTGTACTACACTCCGCATCATCACACACTCCATCAACAAGTTCCTCTTTCACACTCACTTTGAGATCACTTCTCAAATAGAAAGATACTGCCACCTTTACGTTTTACCCTCCCCATCCAAAAAAAAAAGGGAAGGGGAGCATAGCCAGGACTTGTGCTGCTTCTCCCAGTCTGAGCTCTGGTGCTTTGCAATGTGCATTCTCCCCGATTTCCAGTTCATAAAAAAGGTGTCATTTCCTTTTCCAGGGGCCACCAATCTTGTACCTCTGTAGTTTTGCTTTACGAGCAGCAACATAACTATGCCACTGTCGATTAGAACAGCATAACTGTACTGATCGAGAAAAAGAACCCTGTTCTGGCCTGCCCATTAACACCTACCTAAATTGATTGGGAATGTAAATACACTTCCAAGCAAAGATAGAAGAGTAAGAACACCACTTAAGCCCTAAAATCCGACATCAGCGAGCTCTCCCCCCCCCCCCCCCAGGCATACCTTGCAGGGGCGGCCCATCCATTAAGGGTACACAGGGGCTACCCCCTGTCCATCGCCACCTCCCGTATCCACGCATCCAGCCACTTTCAGGACACCAGCGCATGTATTCCAATGTAGAGGGGCTGTTTTTTTGAAGCACCGAGCCAGAGGCTCCAATAGGCAGGCTTCAATATAGGGTGGGCTCGGGTCCCAGAGAGTACCCACCCAGGTGTTTTACAACAGCGAATCAATAATCGCTGTTGTAATACTGATCCTCCTACCGGCCAATCAGGAAGCAGGTTTTGACACCTGATTGGCTGAAAGGACAGGCCATGCTTTTGGACTCCTAGAAGGGGGTGGAGCTGTAAGCTGCCATGGAGAAGAGGACTCCAAGCCGAGCAGCTGCAGAGCACTGGATTGGTGACAAATCCTTTGGCGGGAAACATCTAGCCAATGAGCGTAACCTTTTACTTATATGCTCTCCTGTCACTGGGAGGAGTCAGCATTTACCTCAGGTCTGTCAGCTGGACTCACCTCCGGATTCTCCTCAGCCTTCCTTCTGCATATTTTGACCTGCTCTACCACCCTTCCTTCCCTTTAATTCCCCTTGTCACAGTCCCCCTTTATGTGGGTAATGTAGCCCACTTTGTGGGTGGACAGTAAGGGTGCGCATCTTCACTGGCCTCATGATTGATTCCGATTACCCTGTCCACGATTCAATTCGGCGATGCATTACGATTGCTGCGCACGGTTTTCATCTGTTATTACAAAAACTCTCTGCATGTAGCAAACAACTTAAAGGGGAGCTCCAGACTGACCCCAAAATACTACAAGAGATGGACAGAGACTGCAGACAATGATACTAGAGAGGATCAGAGACTGCGGACATTGTCCCCATAAAGTCCTGTCAAACGACAATGTATGCCAGGTCATAAAATTATGGTTTATGCATGTCTTAGTGATTGATTCACATCACAACTTCATTGATACCTTTTTTTTGTATGATTTTTAGTTTTGCTCATTACTGCCCCACACATGCAATGCATGGCTACATGCGTGTGGCAGTGATGAGCAAAAGCAAAAAATCATACAAAAAAACATTTCAAATCAATTAAGTTGTGATGGTAATCACCAAGACAATAAGGCATACATAAACCATCATTAATGTTGAAATGGCATACAACGACGACATCTCTGCTGGTCTCTGACTCCTGTCAGTGTTCTGCTGCCTGCAGTCCTCGGCCGTCTCGGGTCTCCCACAGCAGCCTGTACAGTGTGAGGTGAGCCAAGGAGGAAGGCTCTGGGGAGTCGGGACCGGGTCATCACTTGTCAGGAATTGGGGGACACTCGCTCCACGTGTCTCTCACATGGTGACAGGCGGGCGGGAATGCCGTCAGCGGGGGGCGGGAAAGGATGCGCAACTAACACCCACAGCTTCTTCAGCTGCATTAGCGGGGGGAGGGAAAAGAGGCGCGGCTAACGCCCACGGCTTCTTTCAGACTCAAAGGGCATATAGCGGCGCGCAGGTGACGTCATCATAAAATCGATTAATGCAAGTCGTAGCATCGATTATGCATCGTGGGTGGTCGAATCTCGATGCATCGATGCTACGATTAATTTCAACACCCCTAGTGGACAGTGGTTGGTACACGGTTACTTGTTTTATATAATATATTGCTACCTGAGTCTTAGTGACTAAGCATGTTGGTCTGTTAATGGTCAACAGCGATTCTGTTTGACATTAAAAGGTTAAAGTTCATTTCATAATTAAAATTGTTTTAAACCCAATAAAGGGTTCTCCACAATCCTTGTTGCCTTTTTTATTTTATATTTTAGGTATGATGGGGTGTACAATCCCATGAGTTTTGCAGCAATTTTTTAGCAAAAAAAAAACTTTACTCCGACAGCTTATGCGTCAGAAATGCAGAATATCCGTGTTTTCAGAGTTTGAAAGCTTTTATCAGAGTTGGAGCGTTTTTTTTTTTTTTTTATATATATATATATATATATATATATATATATATATATATATATAGCTGAAAAAACTCCTCTCAAAGCCCACTATTTTTTTTTTTTCCTCAGCCATAAAAAGGCCCCTGCCAAAAAATGCTGATAACTAAGGTGGGATAACTTGCTGGGGAGTTTACATGCTGCAGAAAAAAAAAAGCCTGAAGCCAAAAACAGCAGCTGAAAAAATGTGTGAAGCCCAAATGTTCGGTGGTGCCTGTCAGCCTGTTGATTTGTGCAGCCTTCACCAGTTCAGGTGGAAGATTAGGAACTACACAAACCTATGCCAAATGCCACACATACAGACACAAAACCAACACACACCCCATTACCCAAGCCAAAATTGTGACCAAAATCTAAAAAGGATAATTTCCTGCGGCAAGTAAGAAAATTGACAAAAAAAAAAAAATAATAATTATATAAAAATGTACCGATGTGAGGGACTGACCATTATATTCTCTTCTGAAAATGGACTTGAAAATCTATCTGGAACATTTACACTTTAATATGGAGATAATGGCTACATTTATAGTTCTGTGGGCCCGGACTGTTTGGAGCCAGAATTAACCGCCTCTTTACCTCGCTCCCTTTTAAGTCATTTTGAAGTATTTACAAAGCATTCCCTGTCTGGGGGACGTGTTACTCAGGAAGATACCTGCATGTAAATGAACTTGGAGGAAGCTCTTCCTTTGATGTGGAGTCGTTTTCAAAAGGGACATTATCAGAATGGGATAGGAGAATGTGAGAGGATGTGGAAAATAATATCCTTAGGCATTCATTTCTGCTAAATACTGGATTAAGTCTTCACGCATCAAAAAGCTGATTCTAATAAATGTGACCCATAAGAAATTTCTCACACAACTTTAGGTTCTGTAAGTCCATATACATTTTTTTTTATTTTCCGTACATATCACACAAAATCAATTTACCCATCAAAAAAAAAAAATCAAAAAAAAATCAATGTTCTCTGCTACATAGGTAAATCTAATGAGCGACTGATGCTTAAAGCGGATGTTCCACCCCAAAAAAAAAATTAAAAGCCAGCAGCTACAAATACTGCAGCTGCTGACTTTTAATATAAGGACACTTACCTGTCCTGGAGTCCAGCGCCGTCCGCAGCAGAGCACGAGCGATCGCTCGTCACCCTGCTGCTCCCCCCGCCATCCACGCTCAGGGAACCAGGAAGTGAAGCGCTGCGGCTTCACTGCCCGGTTCCCTACGGCGCATGCGCGAGTCGCGCCGCGCCCGCCGATTGGCTCCCGCTGTGTGCTGGGAGCCGAGTGTTCCCAGCACACAACGGGGGGGGGCGACGGGATGTGACGGAATGCCCGTCTTTTGCCCGTGAATGCCGGGCCGGAAGTGGGTGCAAATACCTGTCTTTCGACAGGTATCTGCACCCCCCTCCCCCTGAAAGGTGTCAAATGTGACACCGGAGGGGGGGAGGGTTCCGATCAGCGGGACTTCACTTTAGGGTGGAGAACCGCTTTAAATCAAGCTGGCAGATATTTTCTCTAAAACTGGTATGAAAAGAAAATTGAGCCTACACCAAGTAAGCATTTCTCTGGGGAAATCATAAAGCATATCCATGACACTCTTTAGAATTCTGTTGAACCTCCACACTGTTTGGAGACAGATACATGAAATTAGGACAAGCACTGACATTTGTCCAGGGGAGGCACACTCTGTCCTCAGTTCAGTGGAGCGCCCTCCTGACACTGCAGCGGCCAAAGGGATTTTGTTGCTGGGTGGGTGGAGCCTGATGGGGATTCATAGACATTAGTTCTCCCGTAAGGTCTGCTCACCTTGTGATTGACAGTAGGCGGGTTCTTCTTGAGTTAAATGCAACCACAGCACTACTTTATGAAAGTGGTGAGAATAAGAACTACCTTAATCGGTCACACATTTTGGAAAAGCTACCAAAATTGGCAGTGGGGCTTTTTGAATCTGGCTCAGAACTTTCCATACCACCAGAAAGTGGTGTAAATGCTTTATTGAATTCCACTCTCTAATATATGTTACAAAACAGTTACATAGTTAATCAGGTTGGAAAAAGACAAGTCCATCCAGTTCAACCATAAAACAAAAAAATATTGTAGAAACCAATATACCCAATTCTATACCCACAAATGATCCAGAGGAAGGCAAAAAGCCCCAGAAGAGCATGTTCCAATTTGCTACAGCAGGGGGAAAGAAAATTCCTTCCCGATCCCCCGAGAGGCAATCGGATTTTCCCTGGATCAACTTTACCTTTAAAGGTTAGTACCCAGTTATATTCTGTACATTTAGGAAATAATCCAGGACTTTCTTAAAGCAATCTACTGAGCTTGCCAGAACCACCTTTGGAGGGAGTCTGTTCCACATTTTCATAGCTCTTACTGTGAAGAAACCTTACCGTATTTGGAGATTAAGGGCCGGATTCACAGACATTTGCACTTGCGCCGTGTATCAGTGATACGCCACGCCGCCGTATCTTACCTGGCGGAATTTCGAATTCTCAGCGATTTTGCGCCGTAAGTTACGTCGGGGTAGTGTTTTACTGGTGGCGTATTTGAAATTGGGCGGGTTGGGGGCGCGATTCATTTAAATGAAGCGCGTCCCCGCGCCGAATGAACTGCGCATGCTCCGTTTTGAAGTTTACTGCCGTGCTTTGCGCGAAATGACGTCGCACCGACGTCATTTTTTGAACTTAGACGTGAGTTACGTCCTTTCCTAATTACGGACGACTTACGCAAAAAAAAAAAAAGAAATTTCAAATTTCGACACGGGAACGACGGCCATACTTAACATGGCAAGTCTATCTATACGCGGCAAAATAGCAGCTTTAACTATACGCCGGGAAAAGCCGACTAACGACGACGTAAGAGAATGCGACGGCCGTGCGTACCTTCGTGGATCGACGGAAAAAGCGAATTAGCATACCCGACGCAGAAAACGACGCAAAAAGTGCTGAAGTATTGCACCTACGATCCGAAGGCGTACGAAGCCGTACGCCTGTCGGATCGAAGCCAGAAGCCGTCATATCTTGGTTTGAGGATTCAAACTAAAGATACGACGCAGCAAATTTGAAAGTACGCCGGCGTATCAGTAGATACACCGGCGTACTCGCTCTGTGAATCTGGCCCTAAATCTGTTTTCCTCTAGACGTAAACAGTCTTGTGTTGACCATAAAGTAAATAACAGTAAGGTATACAGCGAGAGAAAAAAGGTATCTGATCCCCTGCCGATTTTCTACATTTGCCCCACCGACAAAGAAATGATCCATCTATAATCTTAATGGTAGGTCTATTTTAACAGTGAGCGAGACAGAATATAAAAAAACACAAACACACACACACATTTTTTTTCTAGAAATCGATTTACATTTTAATGAGTAAAAAGTATTTGATCCCCTATCAGAAAGCAAGGATTTTTGTCTTCCAGGTATATTCTCTATAATAGAAGAGCTGAGATTAGGAGCACTCTTCAAGGGAGTGCTCCTAATCTCAGCTTGTTACCTGTATAAAAAGACACCTGTCCACAGAAGAAATCATAACGATCCCAATCTCTCCACCATGGTCAAGACCGAAAAGCTGTCCATGGATGTCTGGGACAAGATTGTAGGCCCACACAAGGCTGGAACGGGCTACAAGACCATTGCCAAGCAGCTTGGTGGGAGGACAACACTTGGCGCGATTATTCGCAAATAGAAGAAACACAAAATGACCATCAATCTCCCTCGGTCTGGGGCTCCATGCAAGATCTCACCTTGTGGTAGTTTCAATGATCATGAGAACGGTGAGGAATCAGCCCAGAACTACACATGAGAGAATCTCTTTAATGATCTCGAGGCAGCTGGGACCATAGTCACCAAGAAAACAATTTATAAACACACTACGCCATGAAGGACTGAAATCCTGCAGATCACGCAATGTCCCCCTGCTCAAGAAAGCTGTACAGGCCCATCTGAGGTTTGCTAATGAACATCTGAATGATTCATAGGAGAACTGGGGGAAAGTGTTGTGGTCAGATGAGAGCAAAAATCAAGCTTTTTGGCATCAACTCAATTTGCGGTGTTTGGAGGAGAAGGAATGATGCCTATGACCCTAAGAGTACCATCCCCACAGTCAAACATGGAGGTGCAAACATTATGCCTTGGGGGTGTTTTTCTGCTAAGGGGACAGGACAGCTTGACTGTATCAAAAAGGGACGATGGCTGGGGCCACATACAATTAAATCATGAGTGAGAACCTCCTTCCCTCAGTCTGAGCATTGAAAATGGATGGGTATTCCAGCATGGCAATGACCCAAAACACACAGCCAAGTTAACAAAAGAGTGGCTGAAGAAGTACATTAACGTCCTGGAGTATCCTAGCCAGTATCCAGACCTTAATCCCATAGAAAATATGTGGAGGGAGCTGATGGTTCGAGTTACCAAACGTCAGCCTCGAAACCTGGAGAGAATCTGCAAAGAGGAGTGGGACAAAATCCCTCCTGAGATGTGTGCAAACCTGGTGGCCAACTACAAGAAACATCTGACCTCCGATTGCCAACAAATGTTTTGCCACAGAGTACAAAGTCATGTTTTGTGAAGGGGTCAAATACGCATTTCTTTCATTAAAATGCATTTGATTTATAACTTTTTTGAAATGCGTTTTTTTTTTGTTATTCTGTCTCTCACTGTTAAAATAAACCTACCATTAAATTATAGACTGATAATTTTTCAGTGGGCAAACATACAAAATTAGAAGGGGGAGATCAAATATTTTTTTCTCCCCTTACTGTACATTATAAAAAATTAAACAGTGTGAACAGTGATTAGTACAGATTTCTGTCACAGAAGAGGCAGGCCTTGTCAAAGAGGGTGTGATTAGCACAAGAGGTCAATCACGGATTGTGTGCCGATTGCAACTTTTTCCACATTTTTTGTTTTTATTTTGAGAGCTTCGATTCATGATCTGAATGCAATCATCTAGAAGCAACATACCAACAATCAAATGATAAATGGGAGGAAAAGGAGGGAAACCTGTTTTAAGCCCCACTTTCCCTCATGGGATCGTGGCAGCTCCCGTTTCATGCCCCCCCCCCACTGCATTGAAAGAGGGGCGGTCCATGATAGGTCATATGACCTGGAGTAAACCGGAAGCTAAAGGGGGTCCCTCAGAATAGGTTAATTTAGGACACATGACCCCCAGGGATTTTCTATAACTAGATCAGCTCACCAGGTCCGGGGCCAGTCGCCTGAAGTAGGATCCACCAGCGGAGCGCTCCCTCACATATTTGTCACGTCCTTATGTGGTTGGGTCCCTTTTGTTTTTAATACAAGAGGGGACAGTTGTGTTCAAGAACTTTCAAAGTTATTTATTTTGCAGCTATAGTCTTAGGGCCAGTTCACACCATAAAAGCACAGTCTGGATGCGTTCCAGTGCCCCCCCTCTTTATTCTTCACCTTACATAAAAAAGGACATTTATGTTCCAGTGCGTTTTTGGCTTGTTTTACCACGTTCCAGTGCAGAAACTGGAACTGAAGCGCACTGAATCTGACCGCACTGGTGTGAACTATGCCATTTTGAAACCATAGAACCTACTACCCATGCGTTTTTGATGCAGAAAAAAAAAAAAAACTGGACTGCACGTGGTATGAAGTGGCCCTTAGTGGCTGAGCTGTTTAAATGGTTGATTTATGTATTTAGTACAGTTGACATCTTAAAATATTTATAAACCAGTAATAATAGCCGCAGTTTTACTCAAACAAAATTATTTTTCTTTTTTTTTTTTTATCTTTCTTCTTCGACAAACCATACCGGAAAGAGACCTGATCTTCTCTGAAGCAATCAGTTTCCATTTAGTTAGTAAATAAATATCCCGTCTACATTTTCCAGCTTGGTACAGTTGGGTTAGGACCTTTACACGCAGGTGTCTTTGTTATAACTCTCCTGCTCTGTCAATTGATAAGATACAGCAGAAATTACAAACATTTTCCTATGCAATGGCAAATTTACTGATCCCATGAGCACTAGGGAAAATGTCAAAATGACAGCAAAAATAATGTGCATTCTTTGGCTGGCAGCTAAGGGCACAGGGAGCCATACAGCATAAAGGTCTGGTCAGGGAGAGATGAATATTTATCTCCACCCAGACAATCAGTTCACACAGGAGGTTCATCTATGTTGGCCTTAAAAAGGTGAAAACTCGTTCCCTGGATATCTCTGGCTACAATAGTTGGGAGTCCCAGACTTGCAGTAAGGGTGAAAAAAAAAAATTCTGAAAAAGGGAAGCCAAAACTCAAGATCTGCGTATGCATTACAGGTTAGTGTCTCAAAGTATCAAAGCCATTTGATCACGACACCATATACTTTCAAAACAAGTTTCCTTTAGAGCCTATTTATACTTAGTACTGGATGTGAATCACAAAAGGAATGCTGTGCAGTTCTGTGCAATTTCAGACCTAATCATTTTGAATGAGCTTAAATCGCACTGCACCAAAAGTAGTGCATGCACTACTTTTTAAAACGCTGCGTTTTGTAGCGGCTGACTTTTAATACAGCCGAAAAATGAGTGGAACTCCGCTTTAAGTATTGGATGAAAGTAGGGATGTCCCGATACCGAGCATTTCCCCGAGTAAGTACTCGGGGGAAATGCTCCGATGCCTCACCCGATACCTGGGCAGGCAGGGGAGTTGCAAGTCTTCTCCCCTGTGCTCCGTGCAGTCTTAACTCTCCCCCCCCCCCCCCTGTGGTCCATGCAGTCTCCCCCCCCCCCTGTGTAGTCTTAATAATAATAATAATAATATTATTATTATTATTAATAATAATAAAATTCACCCCCCCCCCAAAAAAAACACTGTAAAAAATATATATAAAAAAAAAAAAAATACCGCCACTGTCACATGACATTAAAAAAAAAATATCGGTACTTGTACTCAGTCTCAAAAAAGTGGAAAGTGGTATCGGGACAACCCTAGATGAAAGCATGCATTTACATGTACTGATGTGTATTTTGATGCACTTCTGGATGAAACGGTTGTGAAATATTTTCTGGACGTGAATTTTTGACCTGAAGTATCTTTGGCAGCAACAAAATTGCAACAGCGCATTTAAAATCACATCCAATTTAAGAATTTTTAGACAAATAAACCTTTAAATAAAACAGTTTTGTTGTTATTTTAGTTTAAATACCATTACAATGTAATCCAAAAGCATTACCTCAGACAGTAACAGACATACAGACATAAAGCAGAGATCTGGACAAAGTTCTTTTATGGCCCACAAAAGAGACCCAAGAGAAGTAACAAGGGAGACTTCACGGTCAGCTTTATGCGAGCCAAGAATAATATCTTGACAACCCTAGAGGACATAACACACAAGTTAAAGAATCAAGAAAAACAAATAAATAAATAAAATCATGATACTAATCCTAGGGTTCCATCATAGAATTCATGTAAAAAAAAATAAAAAAAAAATAATAAGGAATATTAAACCTATGCAGATCGATGTCTTTCATTTCATTCAGCAACAAGGCTTACAATACGCGCAAACAAATTGTAGCACTGGGAGAGCAAAAATAAACATACACAATCCATATACAACGAATAATTGTGGTCAAAAGTTTTGAGAATGACACAAATATACATTTTCACAACGCCTGCTTCTTCAGTATTTTTTAGATCTTTTTGTCAGGTGTTACTATCATATACTGAAGTAGAATTACAAGCATTTAAGTGTCAAAAGGCTTTTATTGACAACATAAAAAAGCGGAGGTCCGCGATGTTGGCACTGCAGCTGATGTTTCCATCAGCTGTCGGGTGCATGCCACCGCCATTGCGGGTAAGGGAACCCGGCAGTGTAGCCTTACATCTTCATGTGTGGAACCCTACTGCGCATGCGCGAGGCTCCACTCCTCTCTCCTACTGGCCCAGCGACAGGGGAGCTGAGCGGTGACGTCAATAGCCGTGGCTCCCGGAAATGGGGCGTCTCCCCCCCCCCCTTGTGGCACCGGAGGGGGGGGGGGGGAGGAGACAAATGAGCAGAAGTCCCACCTGTGGGTGGAACTCTGCTTTAAGTTTATGCAAAGAGTCAATATTTGCAGTGTTGACCCTTCTTTATTAGGAAATCTGCAATTCTTCCTGGCGTGCGTTCAATCAACTTCTGGGCCACATCCTGACTGATGGCAGCCCATTCTTGCATAATCCATGCTTGGATTTTGTCCGAATTTGTGGGTTTTTTGTTCACCCGCCTCAACGGGATTAAGGTCTGGGGAGTTTCCTGGGGAGATTAGGCTGAACTCCTCCTTATTAGGGTCTTTGTCCATAGCAAAAGTATTTCCTTTCAACTTGACCTCACTAGAGGATGGTCCTCACTGTGGCCACGAAAACATCTAACTACCATTCTAAGGTGACCACTGTTCTCACAGATGCCAACACTTAGGAGTCACTAAAGAGACCCGAACTAGTTGTTAACACAATAAAGTGATACGATAAGACAAAGTTTACAACACGTAGAAAATGTAAAAGCCAATCGATCGGACCTTGTGCAACTGTCTGCATCCTAAAGAAGCTACACAATGTCTGTACAAACTCTTAAGAGGAGGAGCCCAACTAAGGTCGACCATAGATGGAGAAAAAAAAAAAAATACGTATTTCCTGCAACCTCAAGTTGACAAGGAAATCCCTCCCGCCAAGCCATTGTGTTCTAGAACAGCCGCAAAAAAAACAAAAAACGCATGTAAAATCCTGCAGGCTGGTCATACCAAAATTGATCAATCAACTTGGGTACATTCAGCCTGTCCATTCACAGATTCAAACCATCTAGGTCCGGCTTAAGACCTATTGCCAGCAACATCAATTGTGTTAGGCTGGCCATATACTAAACAATTTTGTTATTTAATTTTCTTTAGATTTACCCTCAACTATGTAATGCAAGGGCCTGCCTGATTGCATACAAATTGAAAGTGTTTAGGTTTAACCCACCTATTATATGTTTTTTGTAAATCTAAAAAGGAAAGTTGTACAAGAAAATTGTATAATGTATGGCCACTTGGCCAGGCTTACACAACATTACTAAAGCTTGATGCGCACAATACAACTTTTGTTGTTTGACTGTAGATAACCACATGGAGGTGGTGGAGAGAAGAGCCTTGACTTCTTTTAGGAGAACACCACCAAGCCATTGTCTCAAATATGTGGCAAATACATGGGTTTAAATTGTACAGCGGACATACAAGTTTTTAGAGCAAAAACCCAATGGACCAAAATATCAAGTATACACTAACTGGCACAGAAAACACTACTCTTATTGAACTATATGTGTTACATCTCAAAGAGGGAAGGGGTGTGAACTTGGATATATTGGAGGTCCATGGGAAAATTAACCACAAAATATCTGCTTTTATACCGCCACCACCCATTGGAACACAAAAACTGGGAGTTATTGGAACTCTGCAACATTAGGCTTAGATGGTAACAAAAACACTTGTCTAGAAAGACCACAGACACCTCAGGAGGATTTTGAAACATTGTGGCCATCAAGACTGGGATTTTGTTAAAACATCCACAAGGTCAAGCAAAAAACAAATTGGTCCATCAAAAAAAAAGGAGGGAGAAGCAAAAACACGTGGAGAAAGACATTCTGTATGTAACTGGAGAGTTAGAAAAACTATTAAGATCTTTAACAAGCTTCACATTCCTTCAATACGCTCAAGCCTCATACACGCGATCAGTTTTCCCCCCAACGGGAAAACTGAGGAGAGCTTTTGGCCGGAAATCCGGACCTTGTGTATGCTCCTTGCAGTTTTTCGAGCCGAAAAACTGCCAAAAATCCGCGATGGAGCATACATACGGCCAGGATTCCCGGCCAAAACTCCATCGCAGTTTTCCTGTCGGGAAAACCAGCCGTATGTAGGGGAAAGACTGAACCAAGCAGGTTCTCGGCTTTCCCCTTGAGTTTCTCAGCGGCAAAAAGTCAGCCGGGAAACCCGATCGTGTGTACGAGGCCTAAGAAGCGTGTACATCCCAAAGACCCAACATCCAAACACAAGTGAAGGAACTTTCAGTGCATGTTACTCACCAACCTTCTTCATGAGACAGGGCTGATGTTTGGTCTAGCACCTTGGAGACCCAAATTCTATTATTCTAGTTTTCGCACTCTTGTAGAGATAAAGCAGTCACTAGAATTTGCTGTAGGGACACACTAGTAATGTAGCGGCTAGGAGGGATGGGGGGGCGTGGAGGAGGCCAGAGTCACAGTGTGCAGCCAAGAGATGCAGGCATCCAATACACCACAAAGGGTTGGATGCATAACATTTTAGTGGCAGCTGTTCCTCTAAAATAGAGTGAAGACAGAAATCAAATTAGTTAGCAATTAGAAATATTACAATTGTATTTTAAAATAGCATGCCTGTGTAACTTGCAACAGGATTTAATGCTCAACTCCAGTTCCCCTGATCCCCTTCCCGCAACTGTACAAAACCATTTTTCTAGGTCTCTTGGTTTTATGGCCATAGATGGCAAATCCTTGACTTCTTGGGCTTGCAGGAAATTGTTCAGATGGAAAAACAGCACTATCCAGTGGCAGATAAGACTTATGTCACGTACACACGACCATTTTTCCTTGTTCAATATTTTTATTGAGTTTTACAAAAAAAAAAATATATATAATAAGCAACATATTATGAGATACATCTATATATATATATAAAACTCAATGTCCAAGCATCACGTCCAAACGGCTAAAGATATTAACATGAAACTTGGCACACGTTACTTATATGTCAGCAACAAACATAGGATAGGTGGTTTAACCCTTACCCACCCCCATTTGCCATGGTCGGGGTTTTCCTTTAAAGTCCCATTCAACTCTATGGGAAATACATGTTACTTCATAACTTCCAAACGGCTGTACATATTTCGATAACACTTGGTCACATGTTACTTATATGTCCACTTAAACTATACCCATTTGTGAGGGTCAGGGTTTTTGTTTAAAGTCCCATGCAAATCAATGGGAAATGTATGTTCCCACATAACTTCTGTACGCCTGGAGATATTTCAATAATACCTGGTACACATTACTTATATGCCAAATAAAAAATATATGACAGTTAAATTAACCCTTACCTACACCCTTATATAAAAGATTGGTATATTTATATTACTATGATTTTCCTCCCCAAAAGGTTAAGATAGAAAGACCGGGCAACGCCGGGTATTCAGCTAGTATATAATAAAGTAGAGACATGTCTATATTTACGTAACTCTATGTAACTCAACAGGAGAGTAGAAAGAAAACTTAATGAATAACATAGTTGGATAACAAATGTGAGGACCCAATTATGGGTCAAACATTTGAGGGTCACACGACCGTTTCCTGTCGCTTTACCGACAGGAAAAAAATAAAAAAAATAAAGGCGCATTCTCAGAAGCAAGTTATGAGAAGGGAATTTGCATAATCAGCCCAAAGGGTGGAGCCATTCGAATGGAACTTTTCCTTTTTATATTTGCTAGAGCATTTCCCCCCCCCCCCCTCATGATCGGGTGTATGTAAGGTAGGCTTGACAAGAATCACGTTGAGAGAAACTTTTTTCCATGACATGAAAATAGTTGTGTGTACACGGCTTTACTGTAGGGACAGTGGTGGAAATAGGATGAGTATTGCAGCTAAAACTTATTATGTTTTATCCCAGGTCTTTCAACCAGGGTGCCTTGGCAAAATGCCTAAAAAAATTGTATACAAGCTGGCGAGTGGATAAAGTCTGCCTTTTAGTTACACAAAGCCACAGGTTTTCATTGTGCACCATTACAACGACCAATGGCATCACCAGTTGAAGAGGAGGATGCCAGTCGCCTATATAGCATCCTTGTTTGACCCCCTCACGTCCTTTTGTGGGAGTGAGGTCCTGTCTCCCAGAAATCTCACCTAGGTGACAAACAAGTAAGTTCAAACTCCCCCCACAGTCTCCTGGGACATGTGACTAGTCCCAAGAGGCTGCAGGACCAGTGTGGAAGTGAAATGCGTCTCTCAAAAGCGCAGTGGGGAGCCGGCTGTGAAAAGGGAGGAAGTCACAGCCATCTTACCACAGTTAAGATGGTGGCACCGGGGATCCAAAAAAAATGATCCGGGTAAAGACAGCACTGAACCAGCAATTGCCGTAAATCCACTTTGTTGCATTTACAGCAGGGCTCGAGTCCTGCGGGAACGCATGGGAACGACATTCCTATACTTCTCCCACAGCAGGAACGTCGCTCTCATTGTAATCAATGCGCGCCCGTCCATCCCTCCCTTGGTCCGCCTATTCCTTCTCCTCCAGTGGCCGCCGTAACAAAGTCCCGACTCTAGTGATGGGGTGCAGTTCACCCTAGCACCTGCAGAAGTGGGGGAGCCAAAGTGCCATAATGCTCCCTTCCATCCTCCCTCTCCTCGTTTGTTTTACACACGAGTCGGGCTGTCTGCTTGTCTTCCTGGACTCATGTAAACCTGAGTTGTAAGGTACGTGAGCTAGCTGCACAACCCCCTGAATTCCTTTTTCTTTGCCTCTACTTCTCTCTCATTTCTTAACCCCCCCCCCTGCAAACTGAGGGGGGGGCGTAATTGTGCAGACTGGGGGGTAATTGTGCAGACTGGGGGGAGGGGGGTAATTGTGCAGACTGGGGGGTAATTGGGCAAACTGGGGGAGGGGGTTGAGCAGACTGGGAGGTAATTGTGCAGACTGTGGGGAGGGGGGGAATTGTGCAGACTAGGGGTACGGGGGCAAGAGGGGTATTGAACAGACTAGAGGGAGTTGTGCAGAATGGAAAGGGGTGGAGAACTGAGAGCAGCGCAGAGGAAACTCCCAGAGTCTTGGAGAGAGGCAGGGCACACCAGGGAGTCGTGACGCGCGCGTGGCTGGCTCTGGTTGTGGGGCGAGACGCTGGTTTGCAACAACGACCCCTGGACCGGGAGCATCAGCCCCCCAGGAGGCCGTGCAAGGACCTGCTGAGATGACATCGCTAAGGTGAGAGACCCTGACACAGCTGACCCCCCACATCAGGTTGCATTGATGGGCACTGGTAAGGCTGCGTTGATGGGCACTGATCGGGCAGTCTCTGACCATTTCTTGATGGGCACTGATCAGGCTGAATTTGATGGGCACTGGTAAGGCTGCATTACTGGGTACTGATCAGGCTGCATTGATGGGCACTGATCACGCTTGGGTGAGTTCCCACACTTTTTTTCCCAGGACTTGACCCCTGATTTACAGCATTCAAAAAAATGTCCCAGTACCTCAAATGACACTGAGGGCAGCAATGTGACAAGCTCCTGCTGCCATTAAACAAACTGCTGGTAGGAGTGAGGCTCTTTTCCGTTTTGTGCGTCTATGGCTTAGAAAAGGAGCACACACAAACACACAGGTGATACTTTGTATACAGCTAGCAAGGGAGACATCTGCAAAAGTGGAGTCAGGGGTACACACGATAGGATATTCCAACAACAAAACCGTGGATTCCCCCCCCCCCCCCCGACGGATGTTCGCTCAAACTTGTCTTGCATACACACGGTCACACAAATGTTGTCAGAAATTGCAAACGTCAATGAACGTTAAAGGATTCCAAGCATTTTTTGTGCGTTGAATTGTTTACACACGGTCGGATTGGACAACTTTAGTTGTCAGAAAAGTTGAGAACCAGCTCTCAAATTTTTGTTGTTGGAAATTCTGACAGCAAATGTCCGATGGAGCCAACACACTCCGAACATATAACATTTGTTGTTGGAAATTCTGACCGTGGGTACACGGCATAAGCCTCCATTATTGACAAAGAACCAAAATAAATGAATAAAAGGGGCAGTGCAGGGACAGCGAGGCTGAGGCTAGATGTCCTCCCAACCAGTCATCGGAGCAGGCTCCGATTTGCTGCAATTTCTAGTGTATCCTGCGAGAAGCTTACAGTGTGCGTTGAAATTTGGGTACAAGAGAGGAGCATGTACAGGTGTGCAAGACAGACAGTAAGGCTTTAGGATTCACATGGGGACATTTACAAAAAGCCATATTTATAGAACTATGTGCAAAAATGTATGGAATACAAAGTTCAAGCACATAAAAAATTCATCAGTTCTGTTTGACTTGCAAAAAAAGAAATAAAAAATGTCCTGCTCTTGGCCGGTGAACAGAACAGCAGAGGAACAAAGGAGACTGGAATAAAGCACAGCTGGTCCCAAGAAAAGTATTCTGTACTGCCAAGTAGAGAACTACAATGCCTTGAAAAAGTATTGAAACCCCTTTAAATTTTAGCATTTTGTCATATTACAACCAAAAAACGTAAAGGTATTTTATTGAGATTTTATGTAATAAACCAACACAAAGTGGAACATAATTGTAAAGTAGAAGGAAAATGATAAATGGTTTTCCAAATTTGTTACAAATACATGAAAAGTGTGGTGTGTATTTGTATTCAGCCCCCTTTACTCGGATACCCCCAACTAAAATCGTGTAGAACCAATTGCCTTCAGAAGTCATCTAAATTTGTAACTAGAGTCCACCTGTGTTTATCTCAGTATAAATAGAGCTGTTCTGTGAAGCCCTCAGAACTTGGAATTTCAGGCAGAAATAGTCAGATGGGAGCTTTTCATTGGATATTCCATCCGTGTGTATGCCCTATCTGACTTTTTGTGCCAGAATTTCCGACGGACTTAGATAGAGTGCAGGTTCTCTATTTTTCCGTCGGAAATTCCAACAGTTTTCCTCGTAAGAAAGTCCAGGCCGTGTGTAAGCGGCATTTGTCGTGCACTCCACAAATCTGGTCTTTATGGAAGAGTGGCAAGAAGCCATAATGAGTCCCATTTGCAAGAAGCCATGTGGGGGACACAGCAAACATGTGGGAGAAGGTGCTCTGGTCAGAGGAGACCAACATTTAAACTTCTTGGCCTAAAGAAAAAGGCTATGTGTGGTAAAAAACTAACACTGCACATCACCCTGAACACACCATCCCCACCGCAACAAGATCATATTAAACTCCCCTCCCCCCCCAAAAAACAGTCCATGGACCCGTTACCTTTGGCACTCTTAATGCTGCATAAACACCATTTAGAAACCCAGCAGATAACAAGTTGCCCTCCTCTCTCACACAAACCTCCTACTACAGGTCTCATCCCATGCCTCCACCTTCTTTTGTACATCATGAGGAACTGATCACTCCACACCTTCTTAATACAGCCAAAGCCATTATCCCTCGTCTCTGGGGTCAACCTGAAACTCCTTCCATTAAAACATGGTTACAAAAGATTTCTGAGGTTAGCCTCATGGAAGAACTCACTCACATTGCAAGAGACACCAGTGAACAACACTCCCGAATCTGGGCGTCCTGGTCTTCATTCATCTCTACACAGTGCTATTTAGATATTATTTCTTCGCCCCCTTACGGGTCTGAAGCCACATGAGGCGGTCTTTCACCAAATTGTGACCCTTTATCCCACTCCCTGACATGGTTTCCCATTACTCTTGATATCTTACTAAATAAGTCCGATTAGTGATATGCTTGATACGATTGCCATGTGACCCAGCTCTCCCTCCCCGCCCTTCCCTACCCTTCCCTGCTTACCCATCCTACATCCCTCTAATCTCTTTTTCTCCATCTTTTTCCTATCCTCTTTTCTTTTTTTCTTTTTCTTCATCTATAGACAAATTGAAATGCTTGTGTTCTCTATGATGCATCATTTGGTATACTTTCCAATTTACTACTCTGTATTGATGCCTATTTGGAGAGTTGACTTACTTTTATTGTATTGTCTATTTCTATCAATAAAAAAATATATTAAACAAATCATGAGGAACTGGCTGTCAATTCATGATTTTTGCAGTTCTCCCCCACCCAGTGCAATCAGTTCTGGCACATGTGCAGACAGATCGGGCGCAGAGTTTATGGGCTCATGACAGATAGTTTGACCCATACAATGTAAAACATGATCATTATTTTTTGGCCGTGCAAGGGAGGCACAGGTGCAGCTTACAAACCTTTGCTAAAAGCAATGACGGGTTGACATTTGTGGCTGTATGCAGTTGAATGGTAATTGCATTTAAGGCCATATGCATTGAGGGACATGCGCCCTAAATACAGCAATCTATGACAGGGTGCGCAAGGCTCTTAACTCAAGCACCAACCAGAGCAGCATCCAGCCATGTTAGCCTGACATTGATTTTGACAGGCTGCTGCATTAGCACTACATACAGTGCCTTGCGAAAGTATTCGGCCCCCTTGAACTTTGCAAACTTTTGCCACATTTCAGGCTTCAAACAAAGATATAAAACTGTATTTTGTTTGAAGAATCAACAACAAGTGGGACACAATCATGAAGTGGAACGAAATGTATTGGATATTTCAAAAGTTTTTAAACAAATAAAAAACTGAAAAATTGGGCGTGCAAAATTATTCAGCCCCTTTACTTTCAGTGCAGCAAACTCTCTCCAGAAGTTCAGTGAGGATCTCTGAATGATCCAATGTTGACCTAAATGACTAATGACGATAAATAGAATCCACCTGTGTGTAATCAAGTCTTCCGTATAAATGAACCTGCACTGTGATAGTCTCAGAGGTCCGTTTAAAGCGCAGAGAGCATCATGAAGAACAAGGAACACACCAGGCAGGTCCGAGATACTGTTGTGGAGAAGTTTAAAGCCGGATTTGGATACAAAACGATTTCCCAAGGAGCACTGTGCAAGCGATAATATTGAAATGGAAGGAGTATCAGACCACTGCAAATCTACGAAGACCTGGCCGTCCCTCTAAACTTTCAGCTCATACAAGGAGAAGACTGATCAGAGATGCAGCCAAGAGGCCCATGATCACTCTGGATGAACTGCAGAGATCTACAGCTGAGGTGGGAGACTCTGTCCATAGGACAACAATCAGTCGTATACTGCACAAATCTGGCCTTTATGGAAGAGTGGCAAGAAGAAAGCCATTTCTTACAGATATCCATAAAAAGTGTCATTTAAAGTTTGCCACAAGCCACCTGGGAGACACACCAAACATGTGGAAGAAGGTGCTCTGGTCAGATGAAACCAAAATCAAACTTTTTGGCAACAATGCAAAACGTTATGTTTGGCGTAAAAGCAACACAGCTCATCACCCTGAACACACCATCCCCACTGTCAAACATGGTGGTGGCAGCATCATGGTTTGGGCCTGCTTTTCTTCAGCAGGGACAGGGAAGATGGTTACAATTGATGGGAAGATGGATGGAGCCAAATACAGGACCATTCTGGAAGAAAACCTGATGGAGTCTGCAAAAGACCTGAGACTGGGACGGAGATTTGTCCTCCAACAAGACAATGATCCAAAACATAAAGCAAAATCTACAATGGAATGGTTCACAAATAAACATATCCAGGTGTTGGAATGGCCAAGTCAAAGTCCAGACCTGAATCCAATCGAGAATCTGTGGAAAGAACTGAAAACTGCTGTTCACAAACGCTCTCAATCCAACCTCACTGAGCTCGAGCTGCTTTGCAAGGAGGAATGGGCAAAAATTTCAGTGTCTCGATGTGCAAAAGCGATAGAGACATACCCCAAGCGACTTACAGCTGTAATGGCAGCAAAAGGTGGCGCTACAAAGTATTAACTTAAGGGGGCTGAATAATTTTGCACATCCAATTTTTCAGTTTTTTATTTGTTAGAAAAGTTTGAAATATCCAATAAATTTCGTTCCACTTCATGATTGTGTCCCACTTGTTGATTCTTTAAAGCGGGGGTTCACCCTATTAATAAAAAAAAAAAAAAAAAATGGTTTTCCTCTAGCATAAAATGAGGCATAGTAGCGCGAGCTACAGTATGCCTGTCTTTATTTTTTTATCCCCGTACTCACTGTGCACTCGTAGAGACAAGATTACGACTCCCAGCGGGGAATGGGCGTTCCTATGGAGAGAGAAGGTGATTGACGGCCGGCTCTGGCACGTCACGCTTCTCCGGAAAAAGCCTAAATAGGACTTGGCGCTTCACGGCGCCTACGCATAGTCTGTGCGCAGGCGCCGTATAGCGCCGTGAAGAGCCGAGACCTGTTCCGGCTGTCTTCGGGGAGCGTGACGTGCCAGAGCCGACCGTCAATCACCTTCCCTCTCCATAGGAACGCCCATTCCCCGCGGGGAGTCGTATCTTGTCTCTACGAGTGCAAAGTGAGTACGGGTATAAAAAAAATAAAGACAGGCATACTGTAGCTTGCGCTACTATGCCTCATTTTATGCTAAAAAGTTGTCATGGAGGGTGAACCACCGCTTTAAAAAAAAAATTACAGTTTTATATCTTTATGTTTGAAGCCTGAAATGTGGCAAAAGGTCGCAAAGTTCAAGGGGGACAAATACTTTCGCAAGGCACTGTATTTCCATCTTGTGGGATACTTTATTATAATTGGTGAAAGTAATTTCTTCTGGGATTTGTGATGTCGGAATCCCAGGGGGCTGCAGGTGGAGGCTTACGTGTCATTTATGCCTACACAAGAGTGGGGACAGGAGGTGGATCAAAACATGAAAACAAGACAAAATAATGAAATAAAAAACAAAACATATAAATCAAAAACAAAACAAATTAATATATATATATATTACACACACACACACACACACACACACACACACACACACACGGAAGAATGCTGAAAAGTTGTTGTTTGTGCAAATTTTCATAATGCTGCAGTGCATACTGTAAAGATAAAGCATGATACAAAAAAAAAAAAAAAATTGCAATAATCTATAGCTGTGTCTAATATGATAGCAGCATTTCAACTTCTGTAACCAGGACACTGTATTCTGACAACGGCTCCCACTGCCGTCACAATCCACTGATCAGCAGCTGCAGCCACTGTTTAACAGAGGTTTTCCATTCAAAATAATTCAATTTACTAATCAACTTCTGTAGAACAGTTGATATAAGGAAAGACGGGATGGACAGCCGCACTCCAAAAAAAAACATAAGGTTGTCTTTATTGTAAAAAAAAAAAAAAAAAAAAAAAAAAAAAAAAAAAAAAAAAAAAATTGATAAAAAATGCACTACAAAACAAGCAGAACACAGGGAAAACCGCCTACGCGTTTCACACTCCGATTAGTGCTTAGTCAAAATAGAACAGGGAGGGTCACACACAGATTGACATTTAACTTTCCCCTGCCCTACCAGCCAAGTTACAAATGGTCAATGCCCAGTCTTACCTTAAAAAAAGCAGAAGTCTAGTAAAACATGTTCCATCACTGTTCTCTCCCCTACTGATCAAGCACAAATGCTTACTCACCGGGTGTTTGTAGATGTGTCAAATAGATGGATCATAGTAAGCAGTGTGGATTTGATTTAAATCAAGTCTGTTTAAATCACTACCAAAAAGGTTTGATTCAAATAAACTTGATTTAAATCATAATTTTTTAAGAGCAATTGTCATCTCTGTCCCTCAGCGGTTCTTCCTCTGACAGTCCCATTCAATGGGACTGGGTGGATGTGGATGCCCACTAACAAGCGCTGCCATGATGGATCTGAAATGACAGGTGCTCTTTAAATCTAAGGACTTATTGCTGGTAGTTAGAATCTTAAAATAGTTTCAAACATAATGAAGAAGGTTTCCTATTTAGAATAATAAGGTGTTAAATTAGTAAAACAGCGATATCAGAACCAATTCAATCATACAGTTTGTAGTGTACATAGATTTGCAAAACAATGGGATAAAGGAATATTCCTGAACTTTGGTTTATCTCATGGTTACTGCGAAATTGTGTGAATGCATCAGTGCAGTTTATGTTATCTCAGCTTGCATTCATTGAATGAATTGACCAGAAATGTAAATTTTGCAGAATATACACCCTCATGCTTTATAAACTAAAATTATTAATGTATGCTAAATAGAAAACCATCTTTTTTTATAAAAATAATTTGATAAAAAAACAAAACACACACACACACACACACACACACAATAAAAAAATCATTGATTTTTATCCACTCCGATTTCAATTACATTTATTTAAATAAAGCCTTTTTACTAGCAAAATAAAAATCAAGATTTAAATCAAATCCACCCTGACTGGCAGCAAGTTTATTTTTTTTGTAATCTGCCTCTAAACGCCTATGTATGCATGAACACATAGACTAACAAGTAGAGGAGTTCAGAGGCAGAAACAAAAAAGTCAGACACCCCTAACAGCCATGTAAAAACATCCAGTGTGCCTTAAAAGGAGTTGTAAAGAAAAAAAAAATGTTGCCTAAAATTAATGTCTGCAAGGTAGACAGAATAGTGTAATGATTCTGTTAAAAAAACGAGTAAATACCTATGCAATTCCTTCATCTATATCTAGTTTCTGTTCTCTAATTCACTTCCTGTTTTGCGACGCTCGTTCATGTAAGAACTCCATTTCCCAGTATGCATTGTGGCACGCTCTGTAATTCACACCTCCTTGAAGTCTCTAACACGTAGAGAGTGTCCTGCCGCACAGATGTAGTTCCCAGGAGGGGGTGAGCACGTCACTGACCACCGCAGTAAAGCCTCCCATCACGGTGGTGAGTAACAATCAGACAAGCAGGAAGTGAAGAGAACAGAGGAGAAATAGAGCAACTTCTGAGCAAAAACGAACAATGAGGAAGTGAAAAGAGGAATGTCTGCAGGTAAAGGATGCTTATTATGAAAAAAAAAAAAAAAAAAAGAAGATTTTCTTTACAACCCCCTTTAAATTTATAAGATGTAAAGTATATAAAAATGTATCGAAAAGACACAGACAATACAATGTAGCAAACATTTAATCTCACAAAAAAATGCACACTGATCCACCAGAACACAGTGCGGAGAAACGTTCTCAGCACATTTTCCACACCACATTCAAAATGCACTGCAGTCGCAATCTGCAGCAGAAGTCAATGTTGATGACACCCCAAAAGCAAGTTGCAAATGCAGTGTTGCAAGTTTCCATAAGCAGTGCATCCACGGTGGTGCAGTGCGATTTAATTCACAATGAATGGGCTCAGATCACATTGAACTGCATGTGTATTGAAAAGAAACGTGCAGCATCTTCCTGTGCAATTCTTAGTGTGAACCGGCCCTCAAAGAGAGGAAAGTTCTCTCGTCTCCACTATACAAATACAATTTTTTCACTTTTTTTTTTTATCATGTAAAAAAAATAGTTAAAGCGGAGTTCCGGCCACAATTTCACTTTTTAAATATAAATACCCTGTAATACACAACCTAATGTATTCTAGTAAAGTTAGTCTGTAAACTAAGGTCCGTTTTGTTAGGTTGTTACAGCATTTAGACACTTTATAACATAGAACTTGACTGGGGCCATCTTAAGTGTGGGCATCATGAAGCCAGACTGTATGACTTCCTGGATTTCAGCCTTGCAAATCTCGCACATGCTCAGTGCTGCACAAGCAGTGTCAGATCAGGTTTCAGCACCTGTGCTGTCCAAGTCACATGATTCTTTGAGACTGGGGAGTGCACAGACTCCTGGAAAGTTACACCTACTACATTCCCAGGAGTCTGTGTGGTGTAGATTAGGAAGCTTAAGCACCTAGGTGCAGGAAGTGGGAAGATTAACTATTCTGCCTAGCAACAACACTTTAAAGCCATCTAGGAAAAAAAAAAAAATCGTAAAGGACTAATGAATTTTTTTTAAAACTACTGATGTAATGTTATATTTATGGGTGGAACTCCACTTTAATGTCCCATCCCCCCATGTACATCACTCGCCTAGGCAAATGATGTACATCCTGCGCCTCCTGGGATATACATGTCACATATCCCTGGGGGGTTGAGCCCAGTGGCACATCATCAAAAGGTCCCCTGGAGAGCCTCCTGATGACATCACACAAGAAGATGGCAGTGCAATATCAGAGTGGTGGCAGAAGGGAAAAACATCTCAGCTCTGGATCTGATAGGTATGCGAGTATTTTAAAGATCCAATAAGTGGGAGTAAAAAAAAAATTCCTTGAAGTGGTTGTAAACCCTTACAGGCCACTTTTACCTACAGGCAAGCTTAGATTAAGGCTTACTTGTAGGTGCAACAAATATCTCCTAAACCTACACAGATTAGGAGATATTTGCAAAAAAGGCAGCACCGATGTCTACGGCGCAGGCGCACTGAGCATGCCATTTTTAACGGCGATCGTGCTGTGACTGGCCGCTACCACGCACATGCGTGGGAGTGACGTCATCGCAGCTACGGCCAGTCACAGCGCTGGAGCCGCGACACCCGGAAGTCACTCGGGAGAGATAGCGGCGACGGAGGAGGTGTCCGAGGGTCGCTGCGGGGGCTTCGATCTCAGGTAAGTAATTCATAATGTGCTAGTATGCTATGCATACTAGCTCATTATGCCTTTCTTCACCTCTAATCCCAGGTGCTGCCGCCACCATTCCGGGTAAGGGAACCCGGCAGTTTAGCCTTTCGGCGTCACAGCGGGTTCCCTACTGCGAATGTGTGAAGCGTGCTACATTTTCTAATTGGCCTGGCGACTAGGGAAGGAGGAGGGGGGCCAAACTTCTAGGAGATGGCCCTTTGTTCCCGCCTGAAAAAGGTGCCAAAATGTGGCACAAGAGGGGGTGGGAAGTGTAAAAGCCAGTTCCACTCTTGGCATGCTTTGTATGATTTTATTTCTTATAGATCTGTGCAATACATCATTCCTGTAATAAAGACCAGTCAGTGCCGCTTCTCTCTCTATGTGCGGGGTGACTGGTCTTGTCTCCACCCCTTCCTGTAGTTCCTGTGCACAGCCTGTGGTGGGTGGAGCCCCTCCCAGAGCTCTGCTCTTTGCACAGGCTATGTTTAGCACAGTGATGATGCCACTCCCACTTTCACAAGGTAATACCTGGGTTTGAAAAGACGTGTGCTGGATTTCTATCCTTTGTGCCTATTGAGGAATATAAAAAGAATTAAAGCGGGGGTTCACCCGGAAAAAAAATTTAACATTAGATTGAGGTTAATTGTGGGAAGCACAATCGGGTGTTTTTTTTTAAATCAATGCAGTACTTACCGTTTTAGAGATATATGTTCTCCGCCGCTCCGGGTATGGTCTTCGGGACTGGGCGTTCCTATTCGATTGACAGCCTTCCGACCATCGCATACAGCGCGTCACGAGTTGCCGAACGTCGGTGCGGCTCTATACGGCGCCTGCGCACCTACGTTCGGCTACTTTCGGCAACTCGTTACGCGCTGTATGCGACAATCGGAAGGCTGTCAATCAAATAGGAACACCATGTCCCGCAGATCATACCCGGAAGCCGCGGAGAACATCTATCTCTAAAACGGTATGTACTGCATTGATTTAAAAAAAAAAAAACACCCGATTGTGCTTCCCACAATTAGCCTCAATCTAATGTTAAAAATGTGTATTTCGGGTGAACCCCCGCTTTAAAGTTTTTGTGTCAGGAGTTCTGCTTTAACCATATAAAGTGTGGCAGTCATCCACCAATCATCTCTCTGATCTCACCCCAGTGCAATGAATCAAGCCTCCCCTCTCCCATCATCAGCTGTCAGCTCTCCCCTACCTACCTCCATGCAGGTAGGTGGCTGGCTTACCCTTTGCAGCCTGAACCCCCCCAGGGCCTGCAATCATGGTGAGTGCCCCCCCTGCACACAACTATGCCAGGAACTTGGAAAGTTGTGTCCCCCATGCAGGGAGAGGGAGGAGGGAGATGTGTGTGGCGTGTTACCTGCTGATATATCCGTCTCCGTCCCCATCACACGTCTGGAAGAGGCGCCTCATCCTCTCCTCCTCCCCGGTACTGGACGTGTCGCTGCTGCCGCTACAGCTGGTACTCCCGTTCACTTCTACAGCGGCCGCCATAGTACACGGCGGGGCGGCCAGAGACTGCCCACTCTGCATACATACACAGCCGCCAGCTGCGGACACATGAAGCGGAGCCCCGCCCACACCTCCTCCTGGACCCGCCTCCTCCGCCCCGCATTCCCTCCGCTCACTGCTATCCACATAGCTCGGCCGGAGAGCTGACACTTCATCACACTTCTTACCGGAAGTGCGGGCTTATTACCTATACAGGGCACAAAAATGTGCCAGTCTGGGTCCATGATCAATCCTCATTCACATTATGCAGCGCATCGCTTATACTCAAGTGTTTTGCGCGTTGTCGTGCCTCAGAGGCCCCATTTACACCTAGCGAAGCCTCAGCGCACCTTTACGCGCTTCACGCACAGGCCGCCCATTCACCCTAAGGTCACATTCACATTTATAGGTAGATTCAGAAAGAGTTAGGCCGGCTTATCAGTAGATAAGCCGACCTAACTCTGAATCTATGCCGCCGTATGTTTAAGCGTATGCTCAAACAGAGATACGCTTAAACATATCTAAGATAGGCCGGCTTGCGCCGTCCTATCTTAGATTGCAATTTTTCGGATGGCCGCTAGGTGGCGCTTCCATTGCGGCCGGCGTAGATTATGTAAATGAGCTTATACGCCGATTCACGAACATACGCCCGGCCGCCGCAGTCGAATTATGTCGTTTTCGTAAGGCCTTAGGCGGCCTAAAGTTATTCCACCTATGAAGTGGAATAACAATGTTAAAGTATGGCCACCGTTCCCGCCGCGAGGTTCGAATTTTTTACGTCATTTGCGTAAGTCGTCCGCGAATCGGGAGTTACGTCGTTTACGTCCACGTCGAAATCAATAGGCCCGTGCGGCGTACTTAGCCACAATGCGCACTGGGAAATGTAGGCGCCAGTAGCAAAAAACGTCAAAAAACGTGAGGTCAAGCCTCATTTCCATACAACACGCCCCCTCCAACCAATTTGAATTAGGCGCCCTTACGCCCGCCGCGATTACACTACGCTGCCCTAAGTAAGGAGGTAAGTGCTTTGAGAATCATGTACTTGCCTCTCTTACTTAAGGCGGCGTAGTGTAAACACGCTAGGCTACGCCGTCTTAAGATTGCACGGCCGTACCTGAATCTACCTATTAGTGTTTACAAAAACAGCAACGAAGCCCACAGGATTTGCGCATTTTGGAATCCTTAATGGCACCCCAAACGCAGTTAGCAGAAGCGCTTTTTCTCGCGTAGCAAACGCCCATTAAAAAAACATGCAACGCCTAAAATGGCTCTGGAGCTTCTTTGTCACGCATAGAGCAACCCGTTCAAGTGAAATGCACAAAAATATGCGAGCAGGAATGCACGTGATTCTAGGCAAAGTGTGAATGGGGCCGAACAGGGTGCCCCTCTTTGCCACAATAGAAGCTCCCGAGCGTTTTAAGGTATCATAATTAATGGCATTGCAAGCACGGCATGTGCTTTTTTTATTGCTTTTTGAGCATTCTAGAAATGTGCAGATGTAAGTGGGAACGCTCAAAATCGCATGAAAAATGCACATTGCACTTTCAGTGCCATTATTTCCTAATGGCACCCCAAACTTGGCCAACAGCTTGGCACGCTACAAAACACGTGAAGCTCAACACCTGAAAAGGTGTGGAGGAAAATATTTCATTGTTTTTTTGTATAAGAAATGTTTGTTTTTTGGAAAAAAAATAAAAAATAAATAATGTGGATTGTAAAAAAGAAAAGGTGTGGAAGCTTGTTTGGCACGCACATGGGTGCCCGTTCAAGTGAATGCAGTGCCGCCTGAGGAAAACAATGCCTGACGAAGGGGCCCTGCACGAAACGTTGCACTCTCTTTGTGTTGTGATCATGCAATAAAACATCTTGACGCTATTTACGTCGTTCCATGGTGTGCTAGCAAATATTACTACTGTACCGTGTACCAGTATCCAGCTGGTTGTTGCTACAAGCACCCAAACCCAAGAGCAGATCCAGGAAAGTGTGCGATGGGAATATGAAGTATGAGGAAAACAATAAACACAGGTTTCTTTTCTTTTTCCATACACCTCGCGTTTACAACAGCATGC
Organism: Rana temporaria; assembly: GCF_905171775.1. Lineage (NCBI taxonomy): Eukaryota > Metazoa > Chordata > Amphibia > Anura > Ranidae > Rana > Rana temporaria. The sequence continues at coordinate 140,861,287 of NC_053489.1, forward strand.
GTACAGCAGTGTACAACCATTCATGTGAATGGCACCCGGGCTTCCTGGGGTCAATAACCATGCTGAAGGGCTGTGTGCAAGATCATTAGGGGCCCATTTACACTACGATCTGCATGTGAATCACACAGGATTGCTCTGCAGGTTCCCCTGCCATTCACATGCAGTTCTGTGCATGCAATACTGTTGAAAACGCACTGCAACCGGATCACATGTTACTTTTGTGCCATGTGATCCATTGCAGGCAAATGCATTGCGTTTGGGGTGTCGTTAATTATTATAATTTTTTTTAAATCTTTTTATTATTTTCAATAAACAAGTATAGTATACAAATAGAACATTAAAGTGGAACTTCAGTAATTTTTCCATCTTTCCATCTATTAAATCTTCTGCCCTTGTTGTTTTAACTTTGGATAGTAAAACATTTTTTTTTTTTTTGCCAGTAAATACCTTATACAGCCCACCTCCTGTTTCTTGTCTGGTAAAAAGTCTAGGATTATGACATCATGTACAGCTCTCTCTCTCACTCTAGTGAGAGTTTGCCAGGAGGAGAGAGGGGATAAGTCATAAGAGGGCCGATGAGAGCTGCAGAGCTGCAGGTGTGCCTCTGTGTGTCTGTGTAAATCCAGGAAGTGAACAGGCAGCAGCTTCAGCTGCCCACAGTTAAAATGGTTGCAGCTAGACTTAGTGGAGGGATATTTCTGCAGAATATTTGGCAAGTACAGAATCACAGTATATATAAAATAATATGCAAAGTGGTTGGAGGGAATCTTCAGAATGGCAAAGTTGTTTTTATTACAAATTATGCGAGCAGACTGCAGTTCTTCCTTAAAGCGGAGGTTCACCCAAAAAACAAGTATATAACATTACATTCTGTATACCTCAAACATGTACAGTATGCTGTTTGTTTGTTTTATGGGGGTGTACATACGGTATTATCGCTATTTTTCATCTGGCTTCCGGGTACTAGCTCCCGTGGGAATAGGCGTTCCTATGCAGTGGCGCAATGTCCTCTGGGACTTCCCCCCGGCGGATAAGGTGCGTCACGAGTTTCTGAAACTAGCTGAACTGCGAGTCAGCTCTATACGGCGCCTGCGCACCGACTAGGAGCCGTGTAGAGCTGACTGCGCAGGCGCCGTATAGAGCCGACTCGCGGTTCGGCTAGTTACGGAAACTCGTGACGCGCCTTATCCGCCGGGGGAAAGTCCCAGAGGACATTGCGCCACTGCATAGGAACGCCTACTCCCGCGGGAGCTAGTACCCGGAAGCCAGATGAAAAATAGCGATAATACCGTATGTACACCCCCAAAAAACAAACAAACAGCATACTGTACATGTTTGAGGTGTACAGAATGTAGTGTTATATACTTGTTTTTTGGGTGAACCTCCGCTTTAAGGACCGCCTACTACAATATCAAAAAATATTACATAAAAAGAAGTGCGTTACATTGAAACGTGTACAACGCCTGTGAAACTTACAAACTGGACCAACACCATCTCCTCAGAAGAGACACAAACCCTCCCCACACACAACTAACCAAACTATAAGCATCCACATGAAGAAACAACCCACACCTCCAAGAGGATGTTAGCTAGGAGGCCTACCATTATTTCTGCAGAAGACCATTTACCTGCCCCTTCAGAGTCAATGGGGTACATTTCAGATACGCTCATGCAACAGAGAGGATAGCATTGAAGAAGGCTAAAACAAGTCTTTTGAAACTATATGACCAGCTAGTACGGGAGTTTCCATTGTTGAAAGGGTACCTCCACTTTCGTGGGGAAAAAAATAGCAATTAAAGAAAAAAATCATATTGAAATTGAATGTTATTAACCACTTAAGGACCGCCTCCTGCACATATACGTCGGCAGAATGGCACGGCTGGGCACAAGCACGTACCTGTACGTCCTCTTTAAGTGCCCAGCTGTGGATCTTAAGTGGTTAAAAATGAACTTTCCTTTTCAATCTGCAGCCAATGTAATCTTCTGAGAATACATTGCAATATGGCTACCTGGAGGTGTTATGTACACAGAGTTTGCGCTGACCACCCCCAGAAACCTAATTTCCTGCTTGTGTGATTGGCTCACCAATTTTCTCAGAAGTCTGCCTAAGATACAAGTCTGATTTCAGGCATCCCCTGCAACAAAAATGTCATTTTTGGAGAGATACTATCAATAGGAACACGTCTCAAGGGATGGAGGCCCAGCAAACGTCCTCATTAGTGCTCTGCAGCTTCACACCTGACAGTTAATTGTGAAACCACCCCCATTAGACCCACTCAGAACAGAGGCACATACAAACACAGAGGGATATTTCTTCAGAATATCAAAGGGTAGCAATCTGCAACAAAGTTTGATATAATCCTTGTATATACACTGAGGCAAAGAAAAATTGTATTATTTCTCGAATCTACACACATCTCTTATCCCATATACAAGCCCCTGATCTTTTACCCTGCTGGGAGGCTTGGGACTTGTTGGCCCCATCAATGGTGATCAATGGGATCAGATTCTTTGGGTGGGACCTTTGGTGTCCTCTGCGCAGAAACTGTCACACCTGTTTATTTTGCAGCAGGGATACTGTACACCAGTACAGCTTAAAATGGGGAAGGAGAGAGTCTCCTATATACCCTAAGGCTCCATTCACACCTAGGCAGACAAATTCGCGGCGTTTTGTCGCCGCAAATCGCGGTACAAATAGCAGCGTTTTGTACCGCGATTTGTGGCGACAAAACGCCGGTATTGTCCGCCTAGATGTGCCCCAGATTGACCCCCTCTATGGAGATGGTTCCCATCTCCTAGCCGAACGCCGAAAGCCGCCTAAAAAAAAGGTCCGGGACCTTTTTTCAGGCGGCAGGCATCCGGCATCCGGCATTCAGCGTGGAGATGTGAACCATCTCCATAGAGGGACATGTGTTTTCATGCCTCTGGCGGCAGCGGCGTAGCACTACAGGCGTAAAAACGCCTAGGTGTGAATGGGGGCTAAAGGTCAGGCTCATCCTGGTGATCTTTTGCACATGCTCTGGAGATGTCCCAAGCTAGTAAGATATTGGAAGTTCAAGTTCAACTGACTATGGATCCACCGACGTGTCTGTTGGGCAGTCTCAATGAGGAACAGTACCTCCCTCCGGTGGACATTGCCTTTACGAGACTTCTATACCTAGCCAGGAAGCTGATTGCTCGGTTTTGACTTTCGGCACAATCACCAACGAGCGTGCAGTGGATCCAAGAGGTTAATAGCATCCTTGTGAGAGAAAGAAACACCTATTGCCATATGAACTCACCAAAGAAATGTATGAATATTTGGCAGAGCTGGTTAAACACCCCAGAGGTGGCACCCCTGCAGATAGTCTTGGACAGGTTGTTGTTGGGCTAGATGGCTACATGCATTAGTTCCTGACACATAACCTTATGGGACTCTTCACAACCTAACAGCAATCTGATAGTGACATGTTGGAATCATAACTTCTTTAGAACAGGTTAACTAATGCTAGCTTCCAGTTGGTTTTCTTTTCCCATAAAAAAATTATAAAAAATAATGTTTTTTAGCAAGGAACATACATTCCATATTAAAAATGATGCTACCAAAATTAGTGTGTACTGTAAATTGCTTACAGCATCGCTCCTGTTTCTTATTGCTGGAGGCTGCCATTTTTCTGAAGCCCAGAGCCCCTGAACAGCAGTAAATCAGAAAGCAGAAGTAAACCTATTGATTTAACAGTTTTAAAAAACAGTTACTTTCCTAGACTGCCAAGATTACTTAAGTGTCACATTTGCTTGTGTCCTCAACCAGACTGTAAACCAGCAAATGGCTGGTGTCCTAACTGATCACATGTGCAGCACCATGGCAGTTGCAAATGAAACAGAAGCAGCTTCCTTGGCTGTAAAGGATAGGAGGGTTTAATTCCGCTTTAAGGCTGTCAGCAAATCGTCCTCTACAAACTTGGCAGTGACTAAAAATGCCTAAAAATAGAGAGAAACTGAGCAGGGTGAGACAGTATTACTGGACTTGATTGTACAGTAATTAACTAATCTAAAAAATCTATTATAGAATATTACATAGAAATACAACCCCAATTCCACAAAAATCTACATAAAAACTGAATGTAATGATATGCAAATCACATAAATCCAAGTTTTATTCACAATATAAAATATAAAATACAGTAAAACCTTGGATTGCGAGCATAATTCGTTCTAGAAACATGCTTGTAATCCAAAGCACTTGTATATCAAAGCAAATTTCCCCATGAGAAATAATGAAAACTCAAATGATTTGTTCCGCAACCATTTATTCATAGGTTCTTCAGTTTATACTACATGTAAAAAGATCATAGCAATGTGATAGGTTGTGTAACCATAAAATGTCCATCCACAAATGGAAGCCTCCGCAAGAAGATTATAAGCAAAATCCAGCAGGAGCTACAAAGTATAAAAGAGAAGAGAGGTGCCTCTAAGGCCGGGTACACACGGACAAACATGTATGGTGAAAGCGGTCCGTTGGACCGTTTTCACCATACATGTCTGCCAGAGGGCTTCTGTACGATGGTTGTACACACCATCGTACAGAAGTCCGCGCGTAAACAATACGCGGGGCGTGTCCGCGGTGTCGCCGCGTCGATGACGCGGTGTCGCCGCGACAATGACGCAGCGACGTGGGCGGCCCGCCTTTAAAATGCTTCCACGCATGCGTCGAAGTCATTCGACGCATGCGAGGGACGGCGGGCGCCTGGACATGTATGGTAGGTCTGTACTGACGACCGTACATGTCCGAGCGGGCAGGATTCCAGCGGACTGTTTTAAAACAAGTCCAGGAATATTTGTCCGCTGGGAAAAGGCCCGGCGGGCAAATGTTTGCTGGAATTCGGCCCGCTCGCGCCCACACACGACCAAACATGTCTGCTGAAACTGGCCCGCGGACCAGTTTCAGCAGACATGTTTGGTCGTGAGTACGGGGCCTCAGTGTAGCAATATGTTGCTAAATGTGGTACCTTCATTAAATGTAACCATATTGCTACACTTAGAGGCGCCTCTCTTCTCTTTTATACTCAGTTGTGACATGACGCTACTTGTATATCAAGACATCGCTTGTATATCAAGGCAAATTTTATAAAAAAATGTAGCTTGTCTTGCAAAACACTCTCAAACCAAGGTTTTACTGTATATAAATTATTTAAACTGATAAAATGTACCATTTTAAGAAAAAAAATAAAGTTAATTTTAAAATTCATGGCACCTGTCTTAAAAAAAATTGGGACAGGGCAATTAGGTTAAATCGATAACATGTCCGTAACATTATTGGGCATAAAAAGAGCATCTTAGAGAGTCTGAAATGTCTCAGATGTAAAGATAGGAACAGGTGTGTCGTTTCATGCTCTGCTTGCAGCCGGCTTGTGAAGGCTGTACTGATCGAGCTATGGCGGGAGAACAGAGAGATGACATCATCTCTCACTGCCCACCCCACATCACTGCTTTTCTACCCTCTCACTCTAGGATAGGACAGAACATAGTAGCAACTGTGCCTGTGCCGGTTTCCCGCTCTGCCGGACATTGTAGCACTGGGGAGAGGCTACGAGGCTGCAAGAAGAGGGTGAGTAAGACAAGTTCTTTCACTGCAGAATAAACAAATCTTTAAAAATTGGCCTTAAATTCTTAAAGTGGCAAGCTGCATCTGGTATTTTTTGGTGGCAGGCTACAGTGACATTGTACATCTGGTGGCAGGATAGTGTAAAGCTGCATCTGATGACAGACGATGGTGGCAAGTGACCTGCTGCATTAGGTGGCCGGGATGGTGGCAAGTGAAACACTTAGGACTCCCATTGATTCTGCATTATGGTGAGTAGAGCTATTTTATTTTATATTACAATTTAATAATATAAATAATGCACTTCATTCATTCTTACACCATATCAACCACGGTGTGGTGAAGATTGAAGTGCAAAATCTTCTTCCACAAAACTGGTCTCCAGTGCCAAAAAGGTTGGAGACTGCTGCTCTAGACTGAAAAGTAGAGGGACCCTCTGGCTTGTTATCAGAGATCAGTTCAAAAGTCTGCATCTCTGATGGTATGGGGGTGCGTTAGTGTGTATGGAATGGAAGCTGGTACATCAGGAAAGGCAAGGGTTGCCACCTTTTCTTCAAGTCAAATCCAAACCCTTTAGCGGTGCACAGCAATTTTTTTTATAGTATAAACGTTTAAACTATACATATATTTTGCAATTAAATAAGATTTCTAATCATATGAAGTTAATCACAAGAGTCCCCCTTAACGTCAGAGTCTACAGAGTTCCCCTTTTACATCTGAATTCACAGAGTTCCCCTTTTACATCCGAACTCAAATAGTTCCCTTACACTGTAAGGAGGACTCTGCAGACTCTGATGTAAGGGAGAACTCTAAGTCAGGGCTCAAAATTTCAAGTCCTGAGCTACTAGCCAGGCCTCAAGAGTTTCTCGCCACCAGTTGCCCCACCTGATTCATACACTTTCCTGCGCCTAATTGCACCCGTAAACACGCCCTCGTAGATTATCTCATGGAATGACAATGTTTTATGCAGAATCAAGTTACAAAATTAAAAATATTTACTAACAACAACTTTAACAAAATGGGACAGGGCACTGGGGACAGACCAGAGGGACAGGGCACTGGGGGCAGACCAGAGGGACAGGGCACTGGGGGCAGACCAGAGGGATGGGGCACTAGAACTGGGTCTCTTCCCCATTCTCTTGCTGTCTCCTCTGCAACTCCCATCCATCCTCTCTCTCTCTCCCATTCATCTCATCATCAGGAGCCTGTGTGTGCGGCTCCACGCTTGCATGTCCCCACTTCCCCCTTTTATTCATGCTGGCAGAGAGGAGAGGAGCTGCAGCACAGCGGGAGGGAGTACAATCCAGCGCTGAGATCCACACAATTGCACAGCCATTGACACCATAGCACAGCGCACACTGACAGCGCACAGCACACATTGAGACCAGTCTGTTCACAGTGCTCAGGCTAAACTGTTGGACACTTACATAGAGCACAAGGAGAAGAAAACTGCACAAACTAGAAGGCTGCCGCTCTCATGTCAGGGCAACTTTCAGTGAGCGCTGCACCGGAGTGGTAATTTTCGCAATCCTCCACCTCACTCATTACTTTCTGCTCTCCAGCTACATTGGTTGGGGCCCGGGGGAGGGGGGCAGGCTCAGAGAGGTCATACTGTTAGGTCCCATGGCTTAATGAGAATTGTAAGGAGAGCACCTGTGTACTGCTCTGCCTGTGCGCGGCTCAACAGACTACTTTTCCCGAGCATGCACCTTTCCTCTTCGGCCTCCAATCTCATCTGGACTCTAAGTGTAGGCACAGATTGGAGGGAGATTGGTCATGCAGCCCTGTCATCACTCGCCCCCAGCTTAAATCCACTCGCCAAATGCTAGTAGGCGAGTGGAAATTTTGAGGGCTGCTCTAAGTGATGCTCTGGGATCCCTGATTTAAGGGGGAACACTGAGAACTCTGATGTAAGGGAAACACTGTGGCTTCTGGTGTAAAGGGGTAGTCTGATGTAAGGGTTGCTCTGAGAACCCTGATTTACCTTAGTGTACTCACTCAGAGGCAGGAGGTAGAAGGATGGTGAGCTCACTCACCCCCTGGCAGTCAGCACCTCTCAAGATGTATCTGAGGTTGCTGGCCTTCAAATTTACAGACCCCACTTTCCTTTTCTGAGGCACATTGCTGGGGATTAGAGTGCGGTCAGACACAGAGGGGTAGCAAGGTAGGGGATATGGGTCAGTTGTTAGTGCTGGCTTTGGGCAGTATGAAAGAGAGTGAGACAGACACTCTAAGCTTTGACAACTGCAGCTAGCAACCCTGCTGGGAAGCCATAGTCCAGTCTGAATCATGTGTCCGGGTTTCAGGCAGTTTGAAACCTGGACGCATAATTCCAAACCCTAACTTTCCAGGTGAATCCTGGACAGGGCAGCGCAGTGGTGCAGTGAGTAGCACTTTTTTTTTTTTAGGGAAGGCGTTGCATATTTCAGCAAGACAACGGTAAACCACATAATGCATCTATGACAAAAGCATGGCTACGTTGTAGAAGAGTCCGGTAATTAACTGGCCTGCCTGCAGTCCAGACCTTTCACCAATTAAAAATATTTGGTGCATCTTGAAACAAAAAATATGACAATGAAGACCCAGGACTGTTGAGCAGTTAGAATCCTATATCTCTCCCAAATAATTTTATCTCCCAAAACCCCGGCAATTGGTCTCAGTTCCCAAATGTTTTTCCATTTTTTGTTCTTATTTTTTATGAAAAAAGGCAAGTAATACAAAAAGGCAAGGCAAGTAGCACTTTTCAAAGTACAAAATCTATAGAAACGTCTATGACAGCGGCAGAGGTTCTCCTAATAGTGCAGACTGAGAGACCCTAACAGAGATCAATCCTGGTTGTAATAAAAAAAATTGGTAATGGAGTACTTGTGAAGTGTTCCCTTCTTTCCAGTAGAGCAGAGGGTAATATCACAGAGTGCCGTGCAGTAATTAAAGGGGTTTTAAGGGTTCGTTTTTTATTTTCTAAATAGGTACCTTTAAGCTAGTGCATTATTGGTTCACTTACCTTTTCCTTCCATTTCCCTTCTAAATGTTTTTTTTCTTTGTCTGAATTTCTCACTTTCTGTTTCTCCTCAGTAAGCTTTCCACCATCATCTGAGCCGTTCTGGCTGGGGGTTAGTCAGCGTTCTCGTCCCCTCACTTGCAGGGGCGGACTGACAACTCATGGGGCCCCCGGGCAATAGAAGATTATGGGGCCCCCGGGCTTACAGATGGCCACCACACCAGGAGGCGGGGCAGCTAAAATCTCAGGATTTTCACATCAAAAGCATGTCGGTTTCTGACATATCAGGGACAGATGTAAAGAAAACAGAGATTTTTACACACTGTCCCTGGTTTTATTGAGCCTGGCAACCCTGATGGGGCCCCCTAGTGGCATGGGGCCCTCGGGCAGTGCCCGACAGCCCCAATGGTCAGTCCGCCCCTGCTCACTTGGGACTACATCCCCGCGGGGAGATGCTGTGAATGGGTGTTGATTGAGAGCATCTCAGTTCTATGGGATTTCTATTGATAACAATGGGGTAGATTCAGGTAGGGCTGCGCACTCTTACGGAGGCGCATCGTACCGTTTTAACGCTACGCCTCCGTAAATTACTTGCGCTACGCTTCATTCACGAAGCAGTAGCTCCGTAATTTGCGTGGGCGCTCCGTAAAACTGCCTGGCGTAAGCGCACGTAATTTAAATGATCCCGTAGGGGGCGTGGATCATTTAAAGTGCGCATGCTCCGTCGGGAAACTTTCCCGACGTGCATTGCGGTAAATGACGTCGCAAGGACGTCATTTGCTTCAACGTGAACGTAAATGGCGTCCAGCGCCATTCACGATTCACTTACGCAAACGACGTAATTTTTAAAAATCGCGACGCGGGAACGACGGGTATACTTAGCATTGGCTGCCCCTGCTAATAGCAAGAGCAGCCTTACGCAGAAACCGACGAACGCAAACAACGTAAAATGCGAACGCAGGGCGCGCGTACGGTTGTGAATCGGCGTTAGTATGCAATTTGCATACTCTACGCTGACCACTCCGGGAACGCCACCTAGCGGCCATCGTAAGAATGCAGCCTACGATACGACGGCATAAGAGCCTTATGCCAGTCATATCTTAGGCTGCAGTCGGCGTATCGAGCTTTCTGAATACAGAAAAGTCGATACGCCGGCGCAAATTAGCAATTGCGCTGCGTATCTATGGATACGCAGACGCAATTGCTTTCTGAATCTACCCCAATGTGCATTCTACTAGCAGAAGATAAGAATGGATTATGCCAGCGCAAAACTGTTTGAAAATGTTTTTCTATATAAATATGAATGAGGCCAAATTGGTAAGATTTGATGCACATAATGGGCCAGATTCACAAAAGAGATACGATGGAGTATCTCAGATACACCATCGTATCTCGGATTTTTACTGGTCCTATCTATGCACCTGATTCATAGAATCAGATACGCATAGATAGGGCTGAGATCCGACAGTGTCACACTGTGTTACACTGTCGGATCTTTTTTTTGATTTAAAAATGGCGCCGGGGCGTTCCCGCTGATTTACACTGAATAATATGTAAATCAGCGAGATACGCGAAATTCACGACCGTACGCGGACCCGACGCGGTGTTCTTACGTCGTTTCCGTAGCGGGGTACCCGTCGTATACTTACCCATGCTAAAAGCAGGGGTAAGTATTGTTAAGTATGGCCGTCGTTCCCGCGTCGATTTTGAAATTCCCTACGTCGTTTGCGTACGCCGATTCACGAACACGCGCGTCGCAAGTCCCGCTCACGTCGCAACCACTGACGTCCTATTGACGTCAGTGGGAGCAATGCACGCCGGGAAATTCCCCGGACGACGCATGCGTATTTAAATCGGCGCGGGAGCGCGCCTGATTTAAATATGACACTCCCCTAGCCGCGGAATTTGAATTCCGCTGGGGGAGTTAGGATCCGCCGTCGCAAGTTTGGAGGTAAGTGTTTTGTGAATTTGACACTTTCCTCACAAACTTGCGAGGGCGGATCTTAAAACACATAGGTTACACGGATCTAAAGATCCGCTAACCTTTGTGAATCTGGCCCAATGATCGCTTCCCGAGCGTATGTTCAAGAAAGTGTCACAGAAAGGGAAACAGCAAAGAGAACTTCAGACTAGCAAAAGTAATAACATAACTTTGTATTTAGCTATACTTTAAATGTCATGTAACTAGCAGTCAGTACAAAGTTATGTTATTACTTTTGCTAGTCTGAAGTTCTCCTTGCTGTTCCTCTTTCTGTGCTAGGCAAAACTTTTTTTACTTATGTACAGTGTGGAGATGGATTAAAATACCTATTAGGTTTTTATTGCTGCCTGTGCCTCGTTCACCTCTATGGCCCGGATTCACAAAGCACTTGCGCCGACGTATCTCGGGATACGTTGCGTAAGTGCAAATATGCGCCGTCGTATCTGTGCGCCGTGCCCACAAAACTAAGATACGCCTGAAAATAGGCTTCATCCGACCGACGTAACTTGCCTACGCCGGCGTAGAGTGGGCGCATATTTACGCTGGACGTATTTGGCGCTCCCATTGATTTTCTATTCACATATGCAAATGAGGGAGATACGCCGATTCACGAACGTACGTCCGTCGGACGCAGTGCGCGTAAAGTCATACGTTCGGCGTAAAGTTATGCCCCATAAAGGAGGTGTAACTCAGCAGCATTCATGCAAAGGGCTGCACCAGGGAACACAAGCCGACGTATTTTACGTAGGACGTGAATATGACTAGGCGTAGGTTACGTTCACGCTGTAGGCAGTGATCCGACGTATCTTAGGAAAATGTTCCGACGTGATTGTGAGCATGCGCACTGAGATGCGCCCACAGGACGGCGCATGCGCAGTTGGCGATACGTCTCTGTCTGTCGCTTTGCCCATCATTTGCATGGGGTCACGCCTCATTAGCATGGCTCACGCCCACTTCCACTTACGCCGACTTACGCCTTGGAAACCCAGCGCAGATTTGGAAGCACTGGCTTTGTGAATTCAGTGCTTGCCTCTCTGCGCTGCGTCGGCGTAGCGTAAAGGAGATACGCTACGGCGGCATAAATATGCGCCAATGTCTGTGAATCCGGGCCTATATCTCTATTTACCATGTTTACCATTATCATTGAAAGACAACGTAAGAGAACATCTCAAATTTTGGGTTGTCCCCAAACGTAATGGAGGGGAAATCTTCCAATGGGGACACTAGTTCTGCTGACCTGGGGGGGGGGGGGGGCGGGGGATTTCCTTAATTTGCAGAGATTTCCTCTCATATCCTGTTTTGGCTATGGGACAGGAGGTAAAGGTAAATCTCACTAATGTAATACAGATTGGAAAAAAAAACTGCCAGGGGTTATAACCCCCCCCCCCCCTTACTGTATCCAAAATGAAACCAAAATGTTTTTAGCTCTGTATAGGGGGGGGGGCACGATTGTAAAGAGAAGAGGCATTGTTAGGGGCAAGCTATGATGCCGTCAGTGGTGATTTTAATGGTCACCTTTTTATATAAATGACAGTGTTTGTCCCAATTGCTGTTGCTGTCACTTTTTTGGACAGCTTATCTTGCAAAAGCAGCATTCTTGCAAGAGCTTTCACCAGAAATGTAATTTAAAGTGAAGCCTGGAGTTCCATTTTCATCACAAAAGGTAAGTTATTGACATTCTTCTTTACCCTGCTTTTACATGATTCATACTTGGTTTAAGTCCAACAAATATATTTCTCTAAATTGATAGAACGGTCTCTCTCTTTAAACATTAATTTAACAGGACCAAGAAAAGGATGATTTGGTTGACTAAACTGGAATTTAATTTTCTACCAGGGCAGATTGCTAGTTTTTAATTCAAACAATCAATTACATATTAAAAGCTACATACATTTTTGGAACATGTCACATACTTCACCTATATTTAAGGTGGAACATGTAACATTTTACATCTTCTGCCTCCTCTTTTTATAAAACCCAAACTTATCTTTTAAAACAATCCGTCCTACTGAATTTGTAAAGGCTGCAATCGTTTCATCAAAAAATAATATCTCACAATTGTATTATTCAGTGTACACTGGCAGCTCCTTATCTTGAATTTAGGAGCTTTTGGTATTTTTTTCCCCTTAAGCTCCATGTCCATGAACACATAGGCCTTTAGCAGAGTTTAGGAGCTACCGCATTTAGGTAAGGTTAAACCAGTTAGGTGAGGAACGTTTTGATGGGGAAAAAAGTAAATTGCAATAAAATCGCTGTAAAAACGTGGTTTGCATTTTTGCCACAATTTGCATTTTTCCCAGGGCTGCAGTCAGGGTAGGCTAGTGTACATGTAGCCTTAAGCTGGCCATGCACGGAGTCACTTTCGAATAGTTCTTTAAAAAATTTAAGGAGCTGGGTGGAAAATTGTCAGCTAGACAGCACCTGCATCCGTTCAGACGCAGGTACTGTTTGAGTATTTTGACAGGTTGTAGCTCTGGCTGTCAAAATACAAAAGTCAGCAAGGGAGATTCGATCATCTGTGCTGTTTAAAATGGATGGAGGAATCTGTTCATTTTTTTTCGGGCTCTGCAAAAAAAAATCTATCAGTGTATGACTTTCTAGGCATTTTCAGCATTTTCAGCAAAAAAAAATGCCCAAGCAAATAGTTATGCCTTGTACACACGGTCGGACTTTTGACCATGCAAAAGTCCGCCGTGAGTCCGTTGGAAGTCCGATGGAAAGATAGAGAACAGGTTCTCTATCCAAGGTCCGTCGGACTTCCCACAAAAAAAGTCAGATGGATGCTACAAACGTCCGGACTTTCCGACAAAAAAAACTTGTCTAACTTTTTTTTATCGGAAAGTCTGGCCGTGTGTAGGAGGCATTAGTATTTTCTCATAGTCATGGCTAGAGACTTCAAATGAGAAAAATATATCAGAAAACATGTATAAGTAGGCTATTTAATATACTCTTATTTCTTTCACAAAAATTCGAATAAATGCAATGGGCTAGATTCACATAGATTAGCGGATCTTTAGATCCGCGTAATCTATGTGATCTACGATCCGCCGGCGCAATTTTGCGAGGCTAGTGCAGTATTCACAAAGCACTTACCTCCAAACTTGCGCCGGCGGATCGTAACTCCCCCAGCGGAATTCAAATTCCGCGGCTAGGGGGAGTGTACAATTTAAATCAGGCGCGTCCCCCCGCCGATTTAACTGCGCATGCGCCGCCGGCGAAATTTCCCAGTGCGCATGCTCCAAATGACATCGCTAGGACGTCATTGTTTGCGGCGTGAACGTAAATTACGGCCATCCGTTTTCGCGACCGACTTACGCAAACGACGTAAAAATTCAAAACTCGGAGCGGGAACGACGGCCATACTTAACATTGGATACGCCGCATATAGCAGGGGTAAGTATATGGCGGAAAAAGCCAAACGCAAACGACGTAAAAAAAAGCGACGGGGGGCGTTCGTTTCTGAATCGGCGGAAATCGGAATTTGCATATTCGTCGCGTAAAAAAACGAAGCGCCACCTAGCGGCCGGCGGGATATTGCAGCCTAAGATCCGACGGTGTAAGTCACTTACACCTGTCGGATCTAAGGGAGATCTATGCGTAACTGATTCTAATGAATCAGTCACATAGATCCGACCGTCGGATCTCAGAGATACAACGGGGTATCAGGAGATACGCCATCGTGAGTCTGGTGTCAATCAAAATCAGGAAAGAAATAAGAGCCTCAAGCTCCACTGGTAGGTCCTTAGCTGCAACCTCATCCTTCAAGGCATCCGAGAGACCATGAGAGAAAGCAGCGACCAGAGCCTCATTATTCCAGCCCACCTCTGCTGCCAGGGTACGAAACTCAATGGCGTATTCGGCTACGAATCGTGAACCCTGTCTGACGGACATAAGGAGCTTCGCAGCAGAGGCGGCGCGAGCCGGCACATCGAATACCTTCCGAAGAGAAGCAACAAAACCGGAAAACTCGGCAACCACCGGATTGTTGTTCTCCCATAAAGGGCTGGCCCAGGCCAAGGCCTTGTCCGAGAGCAGCGAGATCAAGAAGCCCACCTTTGATCTCTCAGTGGGAAAGGCATGTGGCAGCAACTCGAAATAAATGCCCACTTGGTTAAGGAAACCTCTGCACTGAGTTGGCTCTCCCCCAAATCGCTGTGGAAGGGGGGCAGAACCGGTCATACCCCGAAACACTGCAGGCGCAACAACAGGTGTCGGGGTAGACTCTGGCGCAACAACCGGAGCGGCAGTAGGAGCGGGCCCAGGAGCGACAACCGACCCATCGGCAACGGGAGCGAAATGAACCGTGCGTTCAAGCAGGGTTTGCAACGCCACGGCGAACTGACCCAACAGGTAATCCTGCTGATCAAGTCTGGCAACCAGCGTGGGTAGCGAGGATGGCCCTGTACCGTCAAAATTCATGGCTTGGTCCTAATGTTACGGAACCATGAACCAGACGTACAACAAGAGGTAAGTGAAAATAAGAAGGCTTTATTGAAAATCAAGCTGTAAAGCAAAAGTCCAAACGGATGGTGAAACCAGAGGTCAGGAACCAGAAGGGTAGTCAGACGAAGCCAGGATCAGGAACCAGCAGGGAAGTCAGACGAAGCCAGGATCAGGAACCAGCAGGGAAGTCAGACGAAGCCAGGATCAGGAACCAGCAGGGAAGTCAGACGAAGTCAGGATCAGAACCAGAAGCAGCAGCAGCAGTCTTAGAAGCATGTGAACACAGGAGGACCAAGCAAGGAACTGAAGCCACAGAGCTCCTATATATATGAGCCAGGCATCCAGCTCCTCCCAGTGGGAAGGAGGAGCCGCAGGGTGGGAGGCTACAAGAGACCTAGAAACCAAGATGGCCGCCAGCACATGTCAAACGAAGGAGACAGGAGAGAGGTAAGACCATGACAGATATACATTCAATGGCAAAGACCCCATTAGAAGTGTCACAGTTAACATAATTACAGATAGTAAAGTCTCTACCAGTAGCACAAGCAGTAATGGTTTTATGTTTCTGTTGTGCTTGTCGCAAAAGCGGCAGGTGTTCAAGCCACATATATAAGAACCAGAAACAGACAACCATGTCTTATTTTGTCGTGAAGACAAAAAAAGACTAGGGGATAAAATATTTCCCAGGGTACTTTATCAGCGGCTTGAAAATATGCAGCCCGCGGACAAAATGGAACATCAAAATCTGCATATAAAACTGGTAAATATTTGGAGATGATACCCTCTCAGAATTAAACTCATGTGAAATAGTGGTGACAAAGGTGATTGGATTATGGGCAGAACAGGAAGAACCTTTTATCCTGTAATGCTTTTTATCAGTTTTCACCCTGTCCTTATTCAAAAGAGACAATCGTTCCTTTATGGAGGCTATACGGATGGCTCTATCAATATGCCACTGTTTGTAGCCACGTACTTTCAGTCTAGAGGTGGTGTTATCGCATTCATGAAAGAAATAATCCATGTCAGAACAATTGCGTCTTGCTCTAATATACTCCCCTACAGGCACATATTTGATAGTCTGCTTAAGATGATAGCTGGTAGCCAAAAGCACAGAATTCCCAGCACATTTCTTATGGAAGGGGTATTTTAGCTGTAAAATTAGGGTGTCGTCATACGCCGGCAAAAAAAAGTCACTTACTTTGCTGAGTAACTAATTACTTTGCCAATGTAGTAACTGAGTCACTAACTCAATTACTTTTTCGGACAAGTAATTTGTAACTGTAACTAATTACTTTTTTAAAGGAAGATGAGCAACACTGGTTATAGAGTCTGGTTATGGTGCAAATCATTGAAAAATTATCACATCTGATCACACCTGAAGTACTGACGGCCTATCTCATTTCTTGAGACCCTAACAAGCCAGAAAAGTACAAATACCCCCTAAATTACCCCTTTTTGGAAAGCAGACATTCCAAGGTATTTAGTAAGAGGCATGGTGAGTTTTTTGAGGGTGGATTTTTTCCCCACAATTCTTGGGGAAATTTTTTTTTTTAAGTTTTTTTTTTTTTTTTTTCACAAAATTGCCATAACAACGAGTTATTTCTCTTACACAGCACATGCATACTTGTAAAGAACACCCCAAAATACATTCTGCTACTTCTCTTGAGTATAGCGATACCACATGTGTGAGACTTTTACACAGCCTGCCCACATACAGAGGTCTAACATCCAAGTAGCACCGCCAGGCGTTCTACTAGCATGAATTGCACATCTCATTTGATGACAACCTATCACATTTTGAAGGCCCTGGACCACCAGGACAATGGAAACGCCCACAAAATGACCCCATTTTGGAAAGCTAACACCCCAACGTATAATCTATGAGGCATAATGAGTCTTTTGACCGGTTCATTTTTTTCTCAGATGTTTTTGGAATATGTGGGAAAAAAATGAAAACGCTTTTTTTTTTACACAAAGTTGTCCATTTTTAAGATATTTCCAACACATAGCATGTACATAGCAAAACTGACACCCCAAAATACATTCTGCTACTCCTCCCAAGTATGGCGATACTACATGTGTGAGACTTTTACACAGCCTGGCCACATACAAAGGCCCAACATTGAAGTAGCACCGTCAGGCGTTCTACAAGCATAAATTACACATCTCATTTCTCAACCAGGTACTGGTTTCTGGCAGGTACTCTGGTGGCAGGTGGTGAGGTGGCGGGTACTCTGGTGGCAGGTACTCTGGTGAGGTGGCGGGTACTCTGGTGGTGGGTACTCTGGTGGCAGGTGGTAAGGTGGCAGGTACTCTGGCGGCAGGTGGTGAGGTGGCAGGTACTCTGGTGAGGTGGCGGGTACTCTGGTGGCAGGTAGTGAGGTGGCAGGTACTCTGGTGAGGTGGCGGGTACTCTGGTGGCAGGTGGTGAGGTGGCGGATACTCTGGTGGCAGGTGGTGAGGTGGCGAGTACACTGGTGAGGTGGCGAGTACACTGGTGAGGTGGCGAATACACTGGTGAGGTGGCGGGTACACTGGTGGCAGGTGGTGAGGTGATGGAAAAAATATTGCACTCATTCAAAGGTGACCAGCAGCAGCTAAACAGTGTTATATTACACAAGCAACAAATAGGAAAAACGACAGCTGCGCTAAAGAAAAAATGATGTAAAAAAATGAAATTACCACTATATGAATAAAGTGCACATATAAATAATAATAAGATAGCAATGACTAAACGTTACTAAATCAAAAATGAGTGTCACACGTGAATACATGAAAACAGTGAAAAACAAGTGTGATTGAAAAAAGTCCAATGGATGAATAGGCCGTAAATTGAAATGTACAGTCCATAAAAATAGTTCCCCAAACGGTGGATGTAAATCATAAAAGTGTCTGGAGTAATAAAAATCCAGTGCAAGAAAGAAAACCACCACCATAGGTAATAGCAGCCTCTTACCAGATGGTATTGATCTCTGGTTAGGAGATCAAACTCGCTTAGGGTTGGTAATATCACCACAGCTTTCCACCAAGGTTGTCCTCCATACAGCCGTTCACATCCAGTAATTACACCGATATGTCAGGAAAAGAGAACTTGCATAGTGTAAAATCCAGGGGGTGTTTATTAAAGTAAAAAATATTGCACTTACAATGTTTTAGACATCAAAACGCATATAAAAACATCGAGCCGGCCGGCTCCTCGATATGCCTGCCCGTCTTCCGGGTTCAGCTGGTAACGTGGTGACGTCAAAACGTCGCCAGCCCAACGTTTCGTCGCAAAGAGGACCTGACCTCTTTACGTGGGTACGATAAATACGGTATATTCTTTTTTTCCAATTGCATTTGAGCCCCTGGCAATGGGAGGACTGTGTATAAAAATGGCTGCAGCTCCTAAAATTTGTACTTGGTATTAATGTTCAACCCCTTGAATTAAAACTGAAAGTCTGCACATTGTTTTGTTTTCATTTTATTCTGGTGGCACACAGAGCCACAAGTATGAAAATTGTGCCTGTGTCAAAATATATATGGACCTAACTGTACATACTGTACATACATATATATATATATATATATATATATATATATACACACACACACACACAGGTAGCAGAAAATGTGGTTAGATTGTAAATCATTGAAATAGGGACTAATGTCAGTTATTACCTAATGCTCTCTGTAAAATGTTGTGATGTTTATCATAGAACACAGATTTCAAGTGTCAAAGAACCAATAATTATATTTAATATATTAGCAAACGTCACAATTAATTAGTCAAAACTTCCTCTGCAATTCCACCCCAGTCACTAATCATATATCTCTGAATAAATAACTGGGCATTCTTATTACATGCAGAATGTTAGCCCTGTGCCATGCTGAATTCATATTGTGACATCTTAAATATGGGAAAAATAAATGACCCTGTCTCCCCATGTTTATCTTTACCACACTTACCCTGACATGACCTGCATAATGAGAAGGAATGTCTGAAATGCACAGGCCTTATGTTCCTCACAGAGTTGGCAGTGGAGTCTGAAGTGTTTAAGGCTGTATAAAAAGAAAGTTCATTAAAATGTTCCTAAATGAAAATAGTAAGAATCCCAATCCATGTAAGATATTAGCAATTTTAAATGTTTAAATTGTAGAGTGTATAGATTTGCTATCAGGATGTCAGGGTTCCCCAATGTACCTGAATGTAATTCATAGCTCCTCTTTCACACATATGGCAGGGGGCAGTAAATACAGGTAATTGAGTTGCCGTTTTAGGCTGGGTTCATACTGTTGCGGGTTTGTGATATAATAAATGTTTGCTTTTGGGTGCCTGGCGTTAGTGATGCCACTGGGACAAGGTGATTTTTAAAAACCCAATCTATGGTATCATCCTATCACCCCAATGAGGGCATTGTGCTTTATTCTAATTGTAGAATAATTATTCTTATTATAGAATTACTCTTTATTCACTGGACATTTTGTGGATGGTCAGGAATTACCGTATATACTCGAGTATAAGCCGACCTGAGTATAAGCCGAGGCACCTAATTTTACCCCAAAAAACTGGGAAAATGTATTGACTCGAGTATAAGCCTAGGGTGACAATGCAGCAGCTACTGTAAGTGGAAAAGAGGGTCAACAATGCCCATTTGCATGCCTCACTGTGCCCATTGCAACCTCACTGTGCCCATTTGCACGCCTCACTGTGCCTATTTGCACACCTCACATGTGCCCATTGCAACCTCACATGTGCCCATTGCAACCTCACTGTGCCCATTGCAACCTCACTGTGCCAACCTCACTGTGCCCATTGCAACCTCACTATGCCCATTGCAACCTCACTGTGCCCAACCTCACTGTTCATTTTGCAACCTCACTGTGCTCAACATCACTGTGCCCATTGCAGCCTCCCTGTGCCCGAGTAAGTGTACCTGAAATTCTTGACAGTCTGCGGGCATCCATTCATTGTTTAAAAGTCGCGGTCTCGTCCTGGTCCTGCTCCGTGATAGGCGTTTCCCAGCAGCCTATCACGGACGTCTTCTCATCTTCTCATCCCAGCAGACACTGTGTTCAGTGTTCCACCAATCATGGACGTCTTTTTTTTTTTTTATTTATCATCAAAAAGCCAGTCTGCACGGTCCATCATCATACAATTATAACAATTGAAACAAAGAGACCCTGTATCGGGTGAATAACAGAAAGTTGTACAGGCAGTGACATCCTACACCTCCCAAATCACTAACCATACTTTAACGTTATATCTTTGTAACTTATTAACAAGGCCTGGTCGAGCCGGCTTCCCGACCCATTTTCTGTTTTCTGTAAAGGAGTAGAGTAGTAAAAGAGAGAAGTAAAGAAAAGAACAGAGGAAAGTGAGGTGGTAGAGGAGGGGAGGGGGGGGGGGGGCTGCACGAGCAGGGCAAGCACAAAAAGCGCCCCTAAGGGCATACAGTAGTTTTCTGTTTCCGTTGAGTTCCTGTTCTGTCAAGTCACCCCAAAGACAGGGGACACATCTATGGTTGAGTCGGCGGGTGGCAATCTGTCTCCCGGAGTTTCTGTCCCTCTTCTGAATATCTGAAGATGTTATACAGCTGCCATGTTTCCGAATACGTCTCGCGACGTTGTTGGCTAAAGAGGACCAGGTCCTCCATACGGCTGATCTCATCTACTTTGTTTAGCCACATCGCAATGGTCGGCAGATGAGGGGACTTCCAGAGGAGGGGCACGCAGGCCTTGGCTGCGTCCAAAAGGTGACGCACCACTGAATTTTTATACACCCCAGGCGATAAGTCATTTGCGTGTAAGAGAAAGTAAGCCAGGTCATCTGATACAGTACTTCCTGTAAATTGTTGGGTGACCCGGCGCACCTCCCCCAGAAGCCCCTGATCTGCGGACATGACCAAAATATATGTAACATGGTGCCTCTATCCTGCTGGCATCTCCAGCAGGTGGCCGCGGTGTCAGGGAACAGTTTACTCAACAGGTCTGGGGTCCTATACCAACGTGTGAGTATCTTATAGTTCGTCTCCTGCGTTTTGGCGCATACAAACGATTTGTGTGTGAAGCGGACTATGTTCTGTTTTTTGTTGGCCGAGAATTGCGTGCCCAGTTCCCCTTCCCACTTAGCAAGGGCTGGGATCTGGTAATCTCTTGACGGGGTGTTCAGCATTGTGTACATCTGGGACAGAGCATGAGGGTTCCAGATTCACTACACAGTTCCTCAAAGGTCGTCAACGGTGCCTGAGCGGCCGGAGGGCCCGGGAGGCTGTTCAAAAAATGGCTCATTTGTTGTGTTCTCAGAAAGTCGAGGCGATATGCGCCGTCAGGGTCCGTCAGCTCTGCCGCTGATCTCCACTTCCCCCCAGAGCTAAAATGTGATGCCTGGAACAGGTCCGCCTTCGCTAGGTCGAGAAATTTCCTGTCCTGTAGGCCTGGTTCAAAGAGTGGGTGACCCACTATAGGTCTAAGGGGGGAGACCCGTGACGAGAGGGAAAACCGTTCAAAAAGGCCTGCACATATTTTAACCGTAGTTCCTATCAGAGGATGTCGTGCAACAGTAGTGGGAAGTGCCGTGTGGCACCAAGGGGCGCGTCGGAGAGGGACCCCGCACTGACTCTGCTCTACCTGTGTCCAGAGTTTAATATGATTATGTCGGCACCAATCAATCAGTCTGACAAGATGTGCGGCATGGTAGTATGTTCGTACGTCCGGTAATGCTAGACCGCCGTTTAGTTTGGGGAGGGAAAGTACCCCCCTATGGAGTCTTGATTTCTTCCCTGCCTAGAGGAAGTGGGAAAACACAGAGTGTATTTGCCGAAAGTATTCTCCTGGTGAATGAATCGAGAGAGCCTGGAGGAGGTATAAGAACTTAGGTAGAATTGTCATCTTTAGTATATTGCACCTACCCAACCAGGAGTGGAGTCCTCCCGTCCACTGTGATAACAGTCTCCGTATCTCCGTCAGGAGCGGGGGGGAAATTTAGCCCATATAGCTGAGAGAGCGAGGGGGGGATGTATGTCACTAGATATTTTAGTGCAACCGCCATCCATTGACGTCTTTTCATTCTCGGACAAGCGAACGTCCGTGATAGGCGGAACACTGAACACAGTGGCCCAGATTCAAGTAGAATTGCGCTTTTTTTTTGCGCAGGCACAGGGCAACGATTTTGCCCTGCGCCCACGCAAATATTTTGCGCTGCCCTCGATTCACGGAGCAGTAGCTCCGTAAATTGCGAGGGCGTGCCGGCAGTTTCAGTTTTATTCTCATTTTAATTGCATTTTAATTGGATTTAGTAGATCTTTTTACTGTATAGCCATGGAGTTCTTATCTATGTTTTTTCTGTATGATACTAATATGCCCCACTATATTATCTGTACAAATCTCTGCTATTTATAGCAGCCAGTAATAACATATTTTGCATTTGTTTATCTAAGTCTCGAGGGCGGCATTCGATGTTCCGCAATTAAGAGTCTGCCAATCAGAGTATATGGGGCGGGCTCCCTTTTTAGCTATATAACCCTCCAGTAAGATGGCCACCGTCAAGCCTGAGGAAGAGACTTGAAAGTCTCGAACGCGCACACCTCCCGCGCCCGGAAGTGACGTCGAATGCACGTCGAATGCAGCACACAGTGGAGAACTGATCCCTCCTTGTTGGTTCCGAGGGCGCTTTTGGTTCCTGCTGCCGCTGCTGTACAAGCAAGGACAGCTCTGCACACCTGCATGAGAACACCTCGTCGTCTCTGGGAACCCCGCGGATGATACTTTGTACCCTGAACTTTGTCATGCCTTCTCTTACATCACCATTGTGAGTAGGTCTTTTATATGCTTTTACACATTTGCCACCATTAAATCTACCTGCTACGCTTAGAAGGCGCTGCATTGTGTTTCTTCGCGCCGGCAAAATTGCCCGGCGTAAGCGCGCGCAATGTAAATGATCTCGGGGGGGGGAATAATTTAAATTAGGCGCGTTCCCGCGCCGATCGTAAAGCGCATGCGCTGTCGGGAAACTTTCCCGACGTGCATTGCGGCAAATGACGTCGCAAGGACGTCATTTGCTTCAAAGTGAACGTGAATGGCGTCCAGCGCCATTCACGATCCACTTACGCAAACAACGTAAAATTTGAACGTCGCGACGCGGGAACATGGCTATCCTATAGCATTGGCTGCGCCTGCTATTAGGATGTGTAACGTTACGCGAAACCCGACATACGCAAACTACGTAATTTGCGTACGCTGGGCTTGCGCAACGTTGTGAATCGGTGTTAGTATGCAATTTGCATACTATACACAGATCACAATGGGAGCGCCCCCTAGCGGTCATCGCTAGAATGCAGCCTAAAATCTGCGTGGCATAAGAGCCTTATGCCACGCAGATTTTAGGCTGCAGTCGGCGTAGCAATGTTCCTGAATCAGGAGCATTCGCTACGCCAGAGCAAGTAAGCAATTGCGCCGTGTAACCTATGGTTACACGGGCGCAATTGCTTCTTGAATCTGGCCCAGTGTCTGCTGGGAAACGCCTATCACGGAAAGGACCAGGGGGAAGCTGCGACTTTTAAACAATGGACGCTCGCAACCTTTCAGGTACACTGACTCGAGTATAAGCCGAGGGGTGTATTTTCAGCCCTAACAAAAGGGCTGAAAAACTCGGCTTATACGCGAGTATATACGGCACCTATCTTCTATCGCCCCCCTCTGAAAATCCAAGTCACTTTTCGTCATCCTGGAGGTTCCCTGCAAAGGTTCACAGCATCTACAGATATTATTACACATTGGATTCACCATGTTATATTCCAGATTCCAGGGATATTTTATTAAGGGACAGGAGTTCCCACTTCCTGTTATTTGGTCATTCTTCTGCAGCTGCTGACTTTTAATAAAAGGACATTTACCTGTCCAGCACGCCCGCGATGTCGGCAGCCAAGGCCAAGCACTCGCTTGTCTCTCGGCTGCCCCGTCCCCATCCACGGTGAGGGAATCAGGAAGTGAAGCATTGCGGCTAAAATGCCCTGTTCCCTACTGCACATCATTACAGGTCTCCGCTGTCTCCTGGAACCAGTGGGGTAGATTTAAGAAGCAATGGCGCCTGTGTAACCATAGGTTACACAGCGCAATTGCTTACTTGCCCCGGCGTAACGAGTGCTCCTGATTCAGGAACCTCGTTACGCCGACTGCAGCCTAAGATCTGCACGGCATAAGGCTCTTATGCCCGCATATCTTAGGCTGCATTCTTGCGGTGGCCGCTAGGTGGCGTTCACGTTGTGCTCAGTGTATAATATGCAAATTGCATACTAACACCGATTCACAACGTTGCGCGAGCCCTGCGTACGCAATTTACGTCGTTTACGTACGGCGGTTTTCGCGCAAGGCTGCCCCTGCTATTAGCAGGGGCAGCCCATGTTACGTATACCCGTCGTTCCCGCGTCGCGTAAGTGAATCGTGAATGGCGCTGGACGCCATTCACGTTCACTTTGAAGCAAATGACGTCCTTGCGACGTCATTTGCCGCAATGCACGTCGGAAAAGTTTCCCCGACGGAGCATGCGCGCTACGATCGGCGCGGGAACGCGCCTAATTTAAATGATTCCCGCCCCCTACGGGATCATTTAAATTGCGTGCTCTAGCGCCGGGCATTTTGCCGGCGTGCCCGCGCAATTCACAGAGCTTCTGCTCCGTGAATCAAGGGCAGCGGAGCAAATTTGCGGGGGCGCAGGGCAAAAACTTTGCCCTGCGCCTCCGTAAATAATGGGCAATTCTACCTGAATCCGGCCCAGTGTGTTTGCCAGAAGGCAGCGGGGGGGTGACGCGAAGGGGCATGACTCCCGTGCGAGTCTATTCCTGGATGTGGGTGCAAATACCTGTATTATACAGGTATCTGCACCCCCCTCCCCCCTGAAATGTGCCAAATGTGACACCAGAGGGGGAGAGGGTTCTGAAAAGCGGAGGTTTACTTTTTGTGTGGACCTCCGCTTTAACAGCAACAATCAACAACGTTTCTTTCCATATGCCTCTCTCCACCGTTAATATTCCTTTGTAAATTTAGCAGTGGCATAAAACTTACAGTGTGATTGCCAGGAAGACATATACGAGGTCAGTGCTCATCCATCGAATTTATTGGTCTTCAAACTGTGGCCCTCTGCTTGCCTTTATCTGGCCCTGGGGGCACTATTCCCCCCACTGATACGAGACACTATTCTGCCATCTAACACCAACAATGGGGCATCATTACTCCCACTGATAACAACAATGGGACACTATTCCTCTCCCTAATACCAAATGTGGCAATGTTTACTCCCACTGATGTCAAGAAAATTTCCACTCCCGCTGGCCACAATCCAGCTCCCCTAAAGTCTGAAGGATCATTAACTGCCCATTTGTTTAGAAAGTTTGGAGACCCCTGATTTAAAAATGCAGCCTGGCCATATGTCAGGACAAGTCTGATCATTGCAGAAGAGCAGGCTGAGTTCTAGAGAACTGACCTTGGTATATTCTTCTGCTTAGTGTGGTCAATTTTTTAAATAGGAAAGCAGAGGGACTGACAGAAACACCATGGATTTCACACAAAGGAAGAACTACAAAGAGAACAGGATAATTTTTCATGTACGTGGTACAGCAGGTACTAATCAGGAATATGAAATGCTGTGATAACAAACACTATTTACGTATTCATAATTACAGTTGTTAATGCAGAGATTATAGTACAGCCTTCATTTTTGATGATATGCTTTTTTGCAGTTGCCCATCTTCTAAATGTTAAAATGTATATAGAAAAAAAAAAAACGAAAACAAGACTTTCCACAGAGCAATGCCACTTTCACGCGGGTGCCTCTGTTTCGTGAATTACACATATTTAGAGGGGGATCGCTCCGCTTATCCCCGCTGATCTGCACTGAGCATGCGTATGACAGGTCCTGTCCGCTCCACTGTGCAGAGCGGACACGGACACAGTCCCGCTCTCCTCTATGGAGAAATCAGGTGGAAATGGACTGCCTGTCCATTTTCATCCGATCCACCAGAGGGATGCAAAGTAGGACCACCATCTGTCTGGATTTTGCGGGCAGGATCGGATCGGGGTGGGTGTCACTGGCCATGTACGCTGACATCCTCCGCTTCATAGGGGAGACTGCAAGGTCCAATCAGGTCCGCCTGAAAAACTGACAGGCAGACCTGATTGGAAACCTCATGTGTAAGGCCCCCTTCTTCATTAAAATAAAGATGTATAAAAGCTCACTCACAGGACAAGGTACTGCAACAGCACCCGGATAGACGTCTGGGCTCTGTAACAGTTAGGCTCCTAATGAAGTCATTAGTGATGAAATGAGTGAGTGAGCAAACACAGAATATATGAACCTTAATTGCACATTTTTGCAGTATTAGTATTTTTTAACAAAGCACAGTACACTTTAAAGTATACTAAATATTGAGGGGTATTTACTAAAACTGGTGCACACAGAATCTGGTGCAGCTGTGCATAGAAATCAATTAGCATCTAGGTTGTATTGTCAAAATTTTATGCCGTGTTCACACAGGTACGACACGACAGTCATTCGACTGTGGATCCGACTGCCCTGTGACGTGAAGTCCGACATCCATCCGACTTCAATGAACGGGGATCCGACTTTGATCCCGACAATGCAAGCACTTTGTGTCGGGTGTGAATCTTAAAGCGGGAGTTCACCCGAATTTTTTTTTTTTAACATTAGATGGATGCTCATTTTGTCAAGGGGGAATCGGGTAGTTTTTTTAAAATCTAAGCATTACTTGCCGTTTTAAAGAGCGATCTTCTCCACCGCTTCCGGGTATGGTCTTCGGGACTGGGCGTTCCTATTTGATTGACAGGCTTCCGACGGTCGCATTCATCGCGTCACGAGTAGCCGAAAGAAGCCGAACGTCGGTGCGGCTCTATACGGCGCCTGCGCACCGACGTTTGGCTACTTTCGGAAAATCGTGACGCGATGTATGCGACCGTCGGAAGCCTGTCAATCAAGTAGGAACGCCCATACCCGGAAGCGGCAGAGAAGATGCATCTCTAAAACGGTAAGTACTGCTTCGATTGTAAAAAAAACACCTGATTCCCCTTGACAAAACTAGCCTCAATCTAATGTTAAAAAAAAAAGTTTTTTGGGTGAACCTCCACTTTAAGAGGGGACTCCACTCCATATAATAAAAAAAAAAACGGCATGGGTTCCCTCTCCAAGAGCATACCAGGCCCTTTCGGTCTGGTATGGAGTTTTAGGTGAACCCCCATGCCGAAAAAACAACGTGGGGGTCCCCCCAAAATCCAGACCCTTATCTAAGCACATAACCCGGCAGGTCAGGAAAGGAGGCGGGGATAAGCAAGTTCCCCCTCTTTAACCGTACCAGGCTGAATGCCCTCAACGTGGGGGGTGAGTGCTTTGAGGCAGGGGGGACCTGCGCCACCCCACCCCAAAGCACCTTGTCCCCATGTTGATGAGGACAAGGGCTTCTTCCTGACAACCATGGCCGCGCATTGTCGGGGTCTGCAGGTTTATAGGAATCTGGCCCCCAGATCTCGGCCCCTCACCCTATGTGAATGAGTATGGGGTTCATTGTACACCGGGCCCTACCCATTCACCTAAAAAGTGTCAAAAATAAAACGCAGGGCACAGGTTTTTCAAGTAATTATTTAAGGCAGCTCTGGCGTCGTTTCCGATTTCTTCTCCCCTCTCCGGCTTTTCTGCCTCCTCCGCTGATGTCTTCTAGCACTCTCCGATTCTTCTCCCTCTTTCCGCTGTCTTCTTCCTCTGCCGGGTCTTCTCCGCTGTCTTCTCGCTGTGTTCTTTTTCTGATGTTGACTCGAAAACTCTCTCCCACTCTAACGCTGGGTGCACGGTGTGCCAATACTTATATTGGCATGGGGAGGGGACACCGGGTGATGTCCTCCAGAGGCCCATCCCTTATGACATCACCGCCCATCATGCCCCGGGTGGGGTGACGTCATAAGGGACGGGCCTCCGGACAACGTCAGATTATTGTAGGCATTATACAAAAAAATGTGACTTAAAAGATGGACCCTACCAAATTGGGCTACTGCTTGCCTAGGGCATAAGCTCGGTATATGTAATCACTCTATTGAAAAGACAGAACAAAAACATAACTTTGAGGAATATTACTTCAACAGTCAATCAAGTAATAATGCAGTAACACAGAAAGGTGTGGGAGCCATAATAGCAGGAGTTATTCCAGCGCCTCAAGACACGGTACCTTAAAAGGGTTGTAAAGGTAAAAAAAAAAAAATCCCTAAATAGCTTCCTTTACCTTAGTGCAGTCCTCCTTCACTTACTTCATCCTTCCATTTTGCTTTTAAATGTCCTTATTTCTTCTGAGAAATCCTCACTTCCTGTTCTTCTGTCTGTAACTACACACAGTAATGCAACACTTTCTCCCTGGTGTGGAGAAAGCCTCTTGAGGGGGGAGGGGGCGAGCAGGAGTGCCAGGAAGCCCACTAACACACAGCTCCTTTCACTATCAGCAGTAGATAGCGTCCTGACCATCCTGCTCGCCCCCTCAAGAGGCTTTCTCCACACCAGGGAGAAAGTGTCGCATTACTGTGTGTAGTTACAGACAGAAGAACAGGAAATGAGGATTTCTCAGAATAAATAAGGACATTTAAAAGCAAAATCGAAGGATGAGGTAAGTGAAGGAGGACTGCACTAAGGTAAAGGAAGCTATTTAGGGATTTTTTTTTTACCTTTACAACCCCTTTAATCCCAAATACACTACACTACAATACACTATATTACAATTAAAAGTATTGGGAAGCCTGCCTTTACACGCACATGAACTTGACATCCCAGTCTTAGTCCATAGGGTTTTAATATTGAGTTGGCCCACCGTTTGCAGCTATAATAGCTTCAACTCATCTGGGAAGGCTGTCCATAAGGTTTAGGAGTGTGTCTATGGACAAATTTGACCATTCTTTCAGAAGCACATTTATGAGGTCAGGCACCTATGTGGATGGCAAGGCCTGGCTCTAATTCATTCCACAGCTGTTTTATCAGGTTTAGGTCAGGACTCTGTGCAGACCAGTCAAGTTCCTCCACCACAAACTTGCTCATCCATGTCTTTATGGACCTTGCTTTGTGCACTTTTCAAATCATTTGGTGGAGGGTGAATTATCGTGTGGAGCTGTTTTTCAGGGGTCCCCTTAGTTCTAGTGAAGGAAACTCTTAAGGCTCCCAACTTTGTGGGAACAGTTTGGGGATGGCTCCTTCCTGTTCCAACATGACTGCGCTCCAGTGCGCAAAGCAAGATCCATAAAGACATGGATGAGCGAGTTTGGGGTGGAGGAACTTGACTGGCCTGCACAGAATCCAGACTTCAACCCAATAGAACACCTTTGGGATTAATTAGAGCGGAGACTGCGAGCCAGGCCTTCTCGTCCACATCAGTGCCTGATCTCTCAAATGTGCTTTGGAAGAAAAGTCAAACATTCCCATAGACCCACTCCTAAACCTTGTGGACAGGGCAGCCATCACAAATTTTGGGGGCCCTTACACAGCTTTAGGCAGGGCCCCCCTGGAGCAGAGAAACGGGGGGCCCTCCTCTCTCCTGCCACGAGATGATAAGCAGGGGGGGGGGGGGTTGTGGTAACGAAAGTGTCAACTCTCCTTCTATTCTCTCTTCTGCCGCGAGTTGCTAAAGGTGGGGGGTCTGCTTGTGGACAGTCTTCCCAGAAGAGTTGAAGCTGTTATAGCTGCGAAGGATGGGCAACTCAATATTTGAACCCTTTATCAGTAGATAAGCCGACCTAACTCAGAATCTACGCCGACTTATGTTTAAGTGTATTCTCAAACAGAGATACGCTTAAACATATCTAAGATAGGATGGCTTGCGCCGTCCTATCTTAGGTTGCAATGTTGAGGCTGGCCGCTAGGTGGCGCTTCCATTGCAGCCGGCGTAGAATATGTAAATTAGTAGATACATTGATTCACGAACGTACGCCTGGCCGCCGCAGTACATTTACGCCGTTTCCGTAAGGCAATATCAGGCCTAAAGTTATTCCATCTTGTAGATGGAATAGTAATGTTAAAGTATGGCCGCCGTTCCCGCTTCGAAATTCAAAATTTTTACGTTGTTTGCGTAAGTCGTCCGTGAATAGGGATTTACGTCGTTTACGTCCACGTCGAAATCAATAGGCCCGTGCGGTAAATGTAGGCGCCCGGCGCATGCGCAGTTGAGAAAAAACATCAAATACGTAAGGTCAAGCCCCATTAACATAAAACACGCCCCCTTAGACACATTTGAATTAGGCGCCCTTACGCCCGCCCGCTTTAGGCTACGCCGCCGTAACTTAGCAGGCAAGTACTTTGAGAATCAAGTACTTGCCTAGCTAACATACGGCGGCGTAGCCTAAACACGCTAAGCTACGCCGCCGCAATTTTAGTTCAATCTACCTGAATCTACCCAATAGTGTATTGAAGAAGGAGAGGTTCTATAGACCCTTCATTTGCATCCATGTAAATAAAATCATAAATCATAAGAGAAATGTGAAGAAAGGTAAAAAGAAGATAGAAAGGGAGAGGAAGAGCAAGATTTTTGTTTTCTTTTTTTGTAGCCTAAAGCTAAGCTGTGTGTTGTGCCCCAGTGGCAGTCCGCCATGACATGCCATTTCCAATTACTTCAACAGGCAATTATGTCATGATTTTACTCTAATTTCATTATTCCCAAAGTGGTGGGCTGTTCTCCTAACCTTTGTTGGATGTATCAACGTGCAGATGGTTTATATCAGCCGTCACTAAATGGCGGCCCGCGGTCCGAGTCCGGCCCGAGTGATGCTTCTGCCCGGACCGCAATGCCGCCAGTATAATTTTACTGTCAGCGTTGGTTTGCTGGGGCCGCGGGTTTCCCCAGCAACCAGTGACGCTGTGAGCGCACCGCAGGTCTCGGAGTTGACCAGCTTGCACTCACGGACCGCGAGTAGGGGCTTGACGTCACATGCGCGCCCCGCCCCCTGCTGCTCGCGGGTCCACTCCTGGCTCTCCTTACGAGTATGAGCACGTTGTCACATGCGCGCCCTGCCCCCTTGCTACTCGCGGTCCCGGGCTCCTTATCTCGCAGCATTGCATTCAAGGTATGTGACATGTTTCTTAGTGATCACTGCTGGTCATATGTTTAAAGGTCACGCTATTGGGCACCTTTTTTATGTTAAGGGGCACTCTGATGGACGAATTTTATTTTAAGGGGCACTCTGATGGGTATATTTTTAATCTGCACACTGATGGGCATATTTTGTTAAGGGGCACACTGATGGACACATTTTGTTGTGCCCATCAGAGTGCCCCTTAACATAAAATATGCCCATCTGTGTACACATTAAAAATATACCCATCAGCGTGCCCCTTAAAATAAAATGTGTCCATCAGAGTGCCCATTAACATAAAAGGTGCCCATCAGCCTGACCCTTATTTTATGTTAAGGGACATTGCTGATGGGGACATTTTTTGTTAAGGGGCACTCTGATGGGCATATTTTATTTTAAGAGCAACACTGATGGGCACATTTTGTATTAAAGGGCACTCTAAATGGCCGATTTTATGTTAAGGGCCATGTTTTGTTGTGCCCATCAGAGTGCCCCTTAATATACATTTTTCCCCTTTCAGGGTGTCCCTTAACATAAAATGTGCCCATCAGAGTGTCCCTCAATATAAAATGTGCCCATGGGCACATTTTATGTCAAGGGGCATGCTGTTGGACATATTTTATGTTAAGGGGCACTCTCATGGGCAAATTTTATGTTAAGGGGCACTCTGATGGGCAAATTTTATGTTAAGGGACACGTTCTGTTGTGCCCAGCAGAGTGCCCCTTAATATAAAATGTGCCCATAAGGGTGCCCCTTAACATAAAATTTGCCCATCAGAGTGTCCCTTAACATAAAATGTGCCCATCAGCGTGACCCTTATTTTATGTTAAGGGGCATGCTGATGGGCACATTTTATGTTAAGGGGGACTCTGATGGGGACACCTGATGTAAAGGAGCGCTGTGATGGGGACCCCTGATGTAAAGGGGCGCTGTCATGGGGACACCTGATTTAAAGGGGTGCTGTGATAGGGACACCTGTTGTAAAGGGGCACTGTAATGGGAACACCTGATTTAAAGGGGCGCTGTGATAGGGACACCTGTTGTAAAGGGGCACTGTAATGGGAACACCTGATTTAAAGGGGCGCTGTGATAGGGACACCCGTTGTAAAGGGGCACTGTAATGGGAACACCTGATTTAAAGGGGCGCTGTGATAGGGACACCTGTTGTAAAGGGGCACTGTAATGGGAACACCTGATTTAAAGGGGCGCTGTGATAGGGACACCTGTTGTAAAGGGGTGCTGTGATAGCGACACCTGTTGTAAAGGGGTGCTGTGATAGCGACACCTGATGTAAAGATCCACTGTGATGGGGACAAATTGGGACTTGAGATTCGGACCTCGGCCCAAAGAAAATTTTAGTGACCGGACCTCCTTGAATTTTAATTCAAGACCCCTGGTTTATATGAAATCAACCCCAACTTGTGCTAAACTCACACAAGCTGAGGCTTGGGAGTTATTATACTAGGGAAAGCAATGTTAACAAAAACAAAATGAAAACATCTTTTGTTGTAATAACGTTTTTTCTTGTAGCACAATCTTTTGGTTATACAGAAATTTTGTGCCAACCATTGGCCAGCTCCTGATGCGAATGCTGTGTTCAGTACCGTGTTATCAAAAAGATGAAGGTGAGAGAAAGAGAAAATACTGTCTTTGAAATGACTGGTGTACGAATTTGTTCTAGCAGAACATCTGCCTATAAGTGTTTCAATGATTGTACATGAGTAAGCTCCATGTAAAGCTTCGGAACAATAGTCATAAAATCCCTTCTGCTCAAGCAATTATTTTACAACACACCCGCTGCTTTTGTCTTTATAACTGCTAGCAAACTGGAAAAAAATAATTGCAGTCTGCTTTTACAAAGTCCCTAAGAAAACTCCCAGAAATAACAGAGACCAAGCAGAGAAGCCCAGATAACTGTAAAAAAATTAAATATAAAAAAAGGCAAAAAAATAAGAGTCACTGAAAAATTGCTAAAGATATCTTTAAACCATGCTGAGATTGTTTACACAAAGAAATAACATGCACCTTCCTCTGGATCATCTATTTCAAAATCACATTCAATATTATCAAAGCTGATCTGCAGGCAAACAGCTAAATACAGCTTTAAAATCCTAAATTTGAATAGTTTTATCTGCCAAATCTGTAATTCTGTACAGCTAGTCTTGTGATCTAGTTACCCTGCCAGACAGCACAGCCAAATCCTATTCTCCCTTACATCTCTTTGCAGGTTATACTAGTGTAGGACTACCCCTGGAGGAGCTGCTGGTTTGTTTTGGGTCTACGCTCTGTGATCAACCCCTGAAAGTGGCTCAAAACCCTCCCTTGACACAACTGGTAATATGGGAGTTGTGGGCCCCTGTAACTCGTTGGGGAGCACAATATCCCGTCACACTACAACATATTATGCAAATTAGAGGTTACCTTAATTGGAATGGATCCTGCAGTATGAAAGACAGACTGTACACAGACCTCAGAGTAACCAAAGTGGTATTTTACTTGTGAGATTAAAAACAAAGGAACAAAGGTAAAACAGTGACAAACTATCTGCAGAGTCCTGCAGAATCAGCAACAATAGTAACACATAGGTGTAAGCTAAACTATAAATCATACAGACCTGTGCAAGCACACAGCAAGGGGATTCCCTCAATAAGACATCCACATTGAAGCACCCCCTTGCCAAGCCTCACCCAGCTCTCTGTCTCTCTACAGTACTGTACAATGCAATAGAGTATAAAACGAGTATAAAAATGAATATCAACAATATGAAACACTAAATAGGTAGTCTTTGAGTAATATAGCTAACCAATGTAGTTTGGCCGGCCAGGCCAAACCTCAATATAGTTTATCTTAACAGTTCGTGCACGTATGTGTTGGTGCGCAAAGAAGGAAAAGAACACAATTTGTAATCCAAAGGGAAGAGAGAAAAAAAATGTAGTATCTGGTAAAACTTCCTGAACAGTCGAACCACAATTGATGAATATCAACAATCCGCCCTCCTGCAAGACAGTCAGTACACTTGCCCGTCTCACCCAACCGATCAGGCCTAGTCCTTCTGTGGTACTCCGTCCATGATCTCCGGTCAAAATCCTGCTAGACGGCAGCCTCCGGTTTTCAAACAGGTTGCAGGGATACTGGAAGCCCATCCGATCACTCCTCAGAGGTCCCGTCTCTCCTTCTCAAAGGCGATCCACCCGGGCGAATGTAGGCCTCAGCTGCGGCCTACTCCCCGTGGAGACACCTCTGACAGTGTCCTCCTGGGTTGAAGAGGCGGTCCAGAGAGAGTGCGCCAAACACGTCCTCTCCCTTAAATTGCCTCCCCCAGCAGGCTGCGCGGAAGACAAAGCATCCTGGGGTTGTACAGCTGCTCTCTGGGTAATGTAGTCTATCACAGGCCAGGGCAAATGGAGTCTCTTCTCTCCCTGTACTCAATTCCCCAACATCCTCTGTGGTACCAGAACAAAATGTAAACAACAGGTGGCTCTAACGCATCTCGGCCTCAGGAGGGAGCTGAGATCCTTCACGATCAGCAATGGTAGTCTTTTATATCACATCAAAAAGGGTGATACCCCGCTACACTAGTATGTGATCAGTCCCATACAGGATGTTCTATGTAGGAACTAATTTTGTTATTTTTCATAAACTGGGCATATAATAAGGCTATTTTATCATTTTTTTTACTTGTTTTAAAATGCAGCTGTCAATCAAATGAGGCACAACAGATGGCAGAATTGGCAGGAACTACATTGTTCTGTTTAAAAAGAGGCTGAGCCTCGGTTTTAAACCCGGAAAGGCAGCTCTCCTGGGCCAATCAGCTGCATCTGGGACATTCCCTGCCCCACAGCTGTGAGTAAGAAAATGGGTGGGGATGATTGTGACATCACTGACCCTAATATAGGCCAAGTTAAAGCAGAACTTAACTCCTGTAAAAATCCCAAGATTATAGCTGCCCTGCCTCTCCAGTACCTTTTCAGTGTGTGTATGTGTATTCTGAGTGTATGTATTGTAAGGGGTTAGCTCGGTAGCGGGGGTGTGTGACCCCCTGGATGGGAACGATACAGAGAAACAGCCGAAGACGGTTGAAAACAAAGAATTTGGTTTATTCTTCCATCTTGCTGGAAACAAGTGCAAGCATCCAAACAGCATAAACAAAATCAAACATAAAACATAAAATAAACCCTAGCCACTTAGGGAGTCTACCTTCACCACACAGGAACCTATCTAGGGATTCTGGCACAGCCTACTGCTGAGCAGACACTGCTGGTCATACAGCAGAAAAACAAATAGTCTTTTTGATTTCAGAAGTATTTCTGTTCACTGCTCTCCTTCACTCAAAAAGCCTCAGGATGCAGCAATCAGTAGTAATCCTCTGGATTACTTATAGAGGCCTTAATTGCCTCATTCTGAACAGCTAAAGTTTTTCAACGCCCTTAAATCTTTCTGGCTGCTTCTGCAGCCGACACCTGATAATAATTGGTATATTGTCTAAACAAGGCAGAAATGTATCTCCCGTCTGTGACAACACCCACAGATTTACCTGACTTCTTGTCACAGTATATTGTGTGTGTATAATGTGTGTGTATACTGTGTATGTATACTGTATGTGTGTGTATACTGTGTGGCCCCATAATCT
The DNA here is from genome assembly GCF_905171775.1 of Rana temporaria. Taxonomy (NCBI): domain Eukaryota; kingdom Metazoa; phylum Chordata; class Amphibia; order Anura; family Ranidae; genus Rana; species Rana temporaria. The sequence continues at coordinate 140,897,007 of NC_053489.1, forward strand.
ATTGCTTGGGGACCCATAATCTCCTATTGCCCAGGGGCCCCATGCGTTGTCAGTCTGCCCCTGCTCACACCTCTCCTGCAGCTGCAGGAGAGCTCCAGCCCTCCTCTGGTCCTCCTCCAGACCCTTACTTTCTGCTTTCAAGCAATTCATCCAGCTTCTTTCCAGCAGCAACATAATGAAAGGGGGTGCTCTGTGATGTAAGGGAGAGTGGGGAGACTCAACCTCTGATGGTGGGGTGGCTCTTGACATCTAATATATACAGATAAAACCGGGCCTTTTGAGGACAATCATAATGCTGATGTGGCCCACAATAAAATTGAGTTTCACACCCCTGGACTAGACTGTCGTTGAAGACTTTACAACTTCCTACCACTAGAGGTGGCCTGGCGCTGCCTAACCTCTACTTCTACTATTACTCCACCCAATTAGTATATATGCACTGGTGGTTCATGATCTCATAAGAAACCTTAAACAATCTTATTTACAGACCCTCCCTACAATTGGTAGCACAATTTTGACAATATCATAAGGAATATACAATCATTATTTAAATGTATTGGCTGAATATGACAATTTTCATTTGGCCAACCAATGCCTCTGGTACAATCCCAGGTTATCCCATTTTTTCTCTCTTGCTGCTGGTCTGTTGTGGGCAAGAAGGGGTTTAAAGTATTCACAGCAATTATATGCTGGAGGTACTATTAAGCCCTTCTCACAGCTGTATTTTGGGCTTCGTAATGTATAACTTACTAATTCCAAACTTAAATGTCTGTCAAGATCATACATGCCTTATCTGTACATACTATTCTTTACTCATGGAGAAACAATCCCCCCAAAACGCAATCATGCTGGTCATTTGTTTTATTTATCTAAGCATACTACTCTCCTTGGGGAAATCAAAAAGTGTCCCAGGTCTTTAAGAAAACTATAGTGTATACTACAAAAAATAAAATTGCTGTGCGCCACTAAAGTACTCAGGTTTGGCTTGAAGAAAGGGTGGGCAACCCTAGTCACCACATCAGAAGAATGCAGCAGCGCATTTTGGTGTGGTTTCAAGAATCGCATCTGTGGCAGATTACAAAAGTAGAGAGCCCAAAAGCAGGTCTTTTTTAATACACTTTTTCCTGGTGGCACCCCTCCTAATCCCCATCAGGGGTAAGGCTTGAAATCAATTTATTCCATCCTCACCCCTTATGCCGCGTACACACCATCACTTTATGTGATGAAAAAAAATGTCGTTTTTAAAAACGTCACTTTAATTGACTGTGTGTGGGGGAAAACGTCGTTTTATGTCTTGTAAAAAACGACCAAAAAAAATTGAAGCATGCTTCAATTTTATGTGTCGTTTTTCAAAAGTGCACTTTTTACTTCACAGAAATTGACCGTGTGTAGCAAAAAACGTCGTTTTGTAAGACGTTTTTTCATCCACGCATGCCCAGAAGCTACTTCAATGGTAAAACGTGGTGGAACGTAACCTCACTTTGCAAGAACATTGTGAGAAAAACGATGGTGTGTAGGCAACTTCGTCTTTGAAAATTGAAGTTTCAAAAACGTCATTTTTTACTTCACAGAAAGTGTCGTTTTTTTTCATCACATAAAGTGATGGTGTGTATGCGGCATTAGACTGATTAGAAGGGGCTCTGCTGCACAAAAAAAAAAAAAGCTGTCCAGAGGGGCAGGCCTTTACTAAGCCTGCCATGATTGTACAATAAGGTGATTTCAAGCCTCACCTCTAAGGAGGGGCGCTGCTCGGAAGGAAGAATAGCGCAAAGAAGCTGGCCTTTTTAAAGTCCTGCTTCTTGGGTCACATCTTCTTTCCCAGCAGCGCCCCTCCCAATTCTCTATGGAAGCAAGGCTTGAAATCGTCTCATTCAAATCTCACATATGTGGTGACTGTGTAGGCCCTCACGCTAAATGTGCAGCGAGTCACTATTTCCAAAACTATCCTATGGCTTATTTATATATTTATTACGCTTGAAATTCTCTCTCTGGGCAGGCGGCTTGGAGTACGTGGATAAGGAACTTCCATTTATAGGGGGTCGCTGAGTCTTTTCCCTGGGGGGAAGAGAGTCTAGCTTCTCCACTGGGTCCATGCATTCCTGTAGACAGGCTGGTGTAAACAGACTTGTGTCCAGTTACACCTGCCTGCCTCCAGGTTCATTCCAGTCCACTATAAGAGAACGGAAGGGAATCTGTCCTCTTTCTTTTAGGCAGACTGGAGCTGAGGGTAGTCAGGTGTAAACAGACAGCGGAGTCAATTTACTCCTGGTCGCCCATAGAGCAGATCAAGCTTTGTCTGTGTCCGCTCTGCAAAAACTGAGCGCATACAAATGTGTCATTATTATCATCTGTGACCTGATTCCCTGTTGATTGAAACAAAATCTGCCCCATGTGAAAGGGGCCTTATGATTAAAGTAGTAAAGTAGCTGTAAACCCTAATGGATGATAGGAAAAAAACAGACACATTACATCTAGCTCTTCTTGCAGTATTTTTAATTATCAACAAGTTATCTACATACAGTAATGTCTCTAACCCAAAACCAGCCTGATTTCATGCGCTTTACTACTTTTTGCTTGCTCACAAGTTATGGGGAAGTCCCTATCTAGGAGCAGAGCGGGCAGATAACATATCCGTATCTGCTCAGATTCTGCAGGGTGGATACGGACAAATCCCGCTCTGCTCTGTGGGAGGCCGGTAGTAAAGGGACTTCGCTGTCTGTTTACACCCATGAAACAAAGCAAAGAATATTCACGCTAGACATGATGGGCCAGATTCACAAAGAGTTACGCCGGCGTATCAGTAGATACACCGACGTAACTCTCAATCTAAGCCCGTTGCATGTTTAAGTGTATGCTCAAACTGAGATACACTTAAACCTACCTAAGATACGACGGCCTGCACCGGCGTATCTTAGGGTGCAATATTTCCGCAGGCCGCTAGGTAGCGCTTCCATTGAGTTTGGCGTAGAATATGCAAATTAGTAGATACGCCGATTCACGAACGTACGCTTGCCCGTCGCAGTAAAGATATGCCGTTTCCGTAAGAGGTATGCCGGCGTAAAGATAAAGCTGCCAACTAGGTGGCGTATCCTATGTTAAGTATGGCCATCATTCCCGCGTCGAAATTTTACGTCGTTTGCGTAAGTCGTCCGTGAATGGGGCTGGACGTAATTTACGTTCACGTGGAAAGCAATGACGTCCTTGCGACGTCATTTGAAGCAATGCACACTGGGATATTTTACGGACGGCGCATGCGCAGTTCGTTCGGTGCGGGGACGCGCTTCATTTAAATGATACACGCCCCCTACCCGCCGAATTTGAATTCCACAGCGTGATTTACGCTACGCTTTACAGGCAAGTGCTTTGTGAATAAAGCACTTGCCTGAAAAACTTGCGGCGGCGTAACGTAAATGACATACGTTACGACAGCAGAAAGATCCGCTGATCTTTATAAATCTGGCCCGATGTGTGTAAAGGAAAAACACCAAGTGATGGAAAAACAGCTACTAGCACAGGCCAATAGATAAAGACACCCAAAAACAATTAATACATATATTGTGCGGCACTATCAAAAAAGAAATGAGACATATAACATTATCTCAAATTTTTTTTATTAAAAAACATTGTGATAATATATATGTGACATGGTGAAATGTTCAAATTCATCAATAAAAGTAAAAAAAAAAAAAAAAAACTGAAAAGAATCGAAAAAATAAAAAATCAATACAACATAAGAATAAATTGCAGTGTCCCAGAGGAGCATATTCCACGGGAAAGATAAACAGATGACTGCATGCATAGAAAAGCCAGCTTCCCCAGATCCTCCTTGTGCAACACATATAATGTAGAAGATAGCAGCTTACCAGAATGTATTGGCTTCCCAATTAATAGAAAAGCCAAAAGCGCTGTAGCGAAAGACTTTCCCAAATGTATCCATAGATGTACTGGCAGTCCGGGAGTGCGTCGAGTCAAGGTCTCGTTCCCTAGACCAGAAGGTCCAAAAGCATTTAGGGTGTAAGTAATTCCTCTTCATCCGTGGCTATATAATATCCTTTCTTACAATGGGATATATATGCGATGCGATGTATATGGGTCTGTTCTCACTCTCTCCAACTATCCACTCCCCTCCAGCGGTTGATATGGTTATACAAGGTATACTACAATAAATGTAGTAACTCACATTTAAGATCGATTACAACAGCATCAGAAACCATGAACTTCCTGGATCGGCTGAAAATCGGAAGTGATGTACCCAACTTCTTCCCAACTAGTTGCATCACAACCCACACAACATCATCAGTGCGGGAGTGCACTGAATGGGGCGTGACTTGTCAGGCGACTTAGTCATCTGACAAGTTGCCCCAGTGTGAACCACCACTAAGTCGCTGATTGCCGCCAATACTAGTATAAAGAAAAAATCCAGTATAGATCCCATCATCTGTAGGTGCTAAAGCTTTTAGGGGGGGGGGGGGCAGTGGCGTCTCCAGCTTTCATATTTAGGGGGGGCACATGGGGGGACAGGGACAAAAGTAGGGGGGCCAACTATAAAATGCAATTATATATATATATATCCTGGGGCCCTTTACTACGATCCCACTATGGGCCCTTTCACATGTTCTGCAGTGAGCTCCCTTCCTACTATACTGGGGCCCCCCAGGGTGGCAGAAAACAAGAGATATATGTCACCAGCACACCAAGAAAATATAAGGGTCCAAAGCAGTGGGAGAACTATCAGGGTTGCAAAGGTTGTCTTGCCACCGGGCCCTGGTGTTCTGCCACAGCGGGGATCCCCAGTTGTCCTGTCCCTGCTATTTACAGCGCTGGTCTGGCGTCTGTCTCCTTGGCAGCGGTGGCAGTCTATTAGGACCTAGTGCTGGTGACATTATTGGTGCATGCAGGGGAAGGCTGGCACTATTGGTTATAGAGAGCCGAGCCCCCAGCTGGTCACCTAGCAGCAGTAATGCTGTATAACCTTCTCTGTTGACATGCTGATCGGCATGTGATCCAGGTGATGCTCCCAGTCAGATCTAATAAACACAGTATTTATTAGCATCAAGAGTACAACCACATAAATATAATCAAACATATGTTCAGCAGCCATGTGGGCTCTATGCCTGTAAAGTGTGGGCTTTGATCAATAAAATCACTGATATTTATGACTAGGATTTGACTAAGAGCATCACCTGGATTGCATCCCGATCAGCTTGTCAGAGAAGGGTCCACTGCTGCTAAGCAACCCGCAGGGAGCTCAACTGTCTACAACCAATAGAGATGGGCTCGGAAATGTGTTTGAAATCCCACATACCCGATCACGCCAGGAAGCCGACACTCCACAGTGCTAATCAATGTATGGGCTGCGTAAGAGTTAAGACCAGCCATAGACAGTTTAAATCTCAGCTGGTTCAGCAGAAACTGGCTGAGATTTGAACCATTAATGAGCAGATTCTCTTATAATTATCACTAGTGGTTGCTGTATAGTCACTAGTGATAATCTCTGTTTGTCGGGAGAATATAATTGCTGGGCAGGAGGGATATTCCCGTCAGCAGTGTCTGTGTTGATGGGGGAATCATGCAAGTTTCTTTCCTGCAATCTGTGGATGCAGGAAAGAAATTTGCACCATATATTACCTGCCTAACTGAAAGTGAAAGTAAATTGTGAATGTTTTGAAAGAACAGGAGAGGGGGAGGGAGACAGATGGGGGGGAAGGGATGGAGATAATGTAGTTCAGTGATTACAGTGTACTGCAGTCTGCAGTGCACACACTTAAACACGGCCCAGGCTAGAATATCTGGTTGTGTGAGCGCTCGCATTATGCAGTGTCGGCGAGCACAGGGAGGGGGAGGAATCCCCCGCAGAGCTGACTGGGGACGCTCTCCCTCTCGGGGAGCAAAATACAAAAATTGCAAAAAAAAAAAATTTTTTTTTTTTTTTGGGGGGGCACATGGTGGGGCATAGCATGATGTTGGGGGGGTCAGGGCCCCCTCTGGCCCCCCCCTAGGGACGCCTCTGGGGGGGGTGGCACACATTTTTCCAAATTTGCCCATTGCACCGAATGACCTTGTCCCGGCACTGACTGCAGGGTGTTAGAACATTCAGTTAGGTGTTTTCTCTGAATTTCACTTGTCCTTTCCAAGTAGAAAGCTTGAACGTGCCCGTGGGTCCCACGGACTCGATGTCCGCCAGGTGCCCGCGATTGTCTCATGGAGAGGCAGAACAGGGAGATGCCTATGGAAACAAGGCATTTCCCTGTTCTGCCTAGTGACAGGACAGTGATCTACTGCTCCCTGTCATCGGAAGCAGTGATCACTGTGGTGTCACTTGTAGTCCACCCCCCCATAGTTAGAATCACTCCCTAGGACACACTTAACCCCTTCCTCGCCCCCTAGTGGTTAACCACTTCCCTGCCAGTGTAATTTACACAGTAATCAGTGCATTTTTATAGCACTGATCACTGTATAAATGACAATGGTCTCAAAATAGTGTCAAAATGTGTCCGCCATAATGTCGCAGTCCCAATGAAAATCACAGATCGCCTCCATTACTAGTAAAAAAATTAAATAATAAAAATGCCATAAAACTATCCCCTATTTTGTAGACGCTATAACTTTTGCACAAACCAATCAAAATATACGCTTATTGCGATTTTTTTTAACCAAAAATATGTATAAGAATACATATTGGCCTAAACTGAGGAAAACATTTTTTTTGTTTTTATTATAGCAAAAAGTTAAAGTTTATTGTGTTTTTTTCAAAATTGTCGCTCTTTTTTAGTTTATAGCAATGCTGTATCCTGGCCTAGGCCAACAAGGCCCAGGCCTAGGGCAGCACTTTGTAGGGGGGCAGCAGGGAAAGAGTCCCTGCCGGCTTGCACTACACTATTAGTGTAGCGCCAGTCTTATGGGGTGGACTGGGCTGAGAGGCAAATTGGTGTAGCGGCCACACAGTTTCTGGTATGCGCCGGGCTGCCGGCATTTCACAACTATGTGGGGGGGGGTGCTGCTTCTAATTTTGACTGTCCCATCATCCTGGACCACAACCCATCCTCACTGTGTTATATGTTTTCTGCTACACCATTGGCACAGTTATATCTTCTTAGTCCTCTTCATAAAATAAACAGAAATTTGTGCTTAAAGTAGAATTATAGGATAATTCTATAGGATAATATAGTATAATTAATACTGTTTTTTTGTTTTCATTTTGGATAGAGTAAGGGGTGGTTATAGCCCCTGTCAGTTTATTTTTTACCATCCCTGTCCTATTGCAGAGATTTACCTTTATTACCTGCTCCATAGCCAAAACAGGAAAAAAAAGAAAATCTATGCAAATTAGGGAATTTTATTCCCCCCCCAGGCCCTCAGAACTAGTGTCCCCACTCAAAAATTTCAGGGTGGGTCTTAAAAAGCAAGGGGTGTGGCCTTGACAGGAAGGGTGTGTCATATTTAAATTAGGGGGTGCATGAGTTTAGTCAAGCCTAGGGCAGCACAAAACCTAAATACACCACTGGTTTATAGCGCAAAAAATAAAACCGCAGAGGTGAACAAATACCACCAAAGGAAAGCTCTATTTGTGGGAAAAAAAGTACGTCAATTTTGTTTGGGTGCAACGTCGCAATTGTCAGTTAAAGCGACGCAGTGCCAAATTGCAAAAAGTGCTCTGGTCAGGAAGGGGTAAATTCTTCTGGGGCTGAAGTGGTTAAACAAATGAAACTCCAAGTACTGGAAATGGAAATGTATATAGTTTGTCAGTTGATATATATATATATATATATATATATATATATATATATATATATATACATACACATATATATATATATATATATATATATATATATATATATACACTGAAGAAGGACAATGCCTTTTTGGCAATATTCTAATTGGTTCTTAAAGTAAACCTGTCATGAACTTGGGAAATTCAGAATGATAATATGATGAAAAATGTAAACACTATATGACTTGTATAGCGCTACACATGCGAACTGAATCGCCTCAAGGCGCTTGGTATCCATTTCCTTCTAATTTGGCCTTCAGAATAGGTGGGTCTTGAGTTTTTTCCTGAAGGCCTGGTGATTCGTTTCCGTCCGGATATTGGTTGGTAATGTGTTCCATAGTCGGGGTCCTTCGACTGCAAATCTTCGCTCTCCTTTTGTTTTGTAACGGGCCTTGGGGATTTTAAGTCGATTTTGGTTAGTTGACCTGAGAACGCGGTTGGGGTTGTGGTATTTTGATTTCTCACATAAATATTGGGGAGCGGTTCCTTGTACACATTTGTGCGTCAGGCAGAGGGCCTTAAATGCGATCCGGTCCTTCACGAGCAGCCAGTGAAGGGACCTGAGGGAGGGGGTAATTGATTCCCAGGATTTTTTTGCTGTTACAAGTCGTGCCGCCATATTCTGGACGACTTGTAGACATGCAACCTGGAATTTTGGAAGACCAAGGTAGAGGGCGTTTGCATAGTCGAGCCTGGAATTGAATATTGTTCCCACGACTACTGCTATGTCTTCTTTTGGGATGAAGGGGACGAGTCTACATAGCAGGCGCAGCAGATGGTGGGATCCGCTGACTACTGATGCTATTTGTGCATCCATTGTCATGTCGGAGTCAAAGGTGACTCCGAGGCTCTTGACTTTGGTGCAGAAGAAGTTCTGTTTTTGATCCATTCAGTTTAAGGTAACTCTCCGTCATCCAGTTCTATATCTGTCATGGTCTTACCTCTCTCCTGTCTCCTTCGTTTGACATGTGCTGGCGGCCATCTTGGTTTCTGGGACTCTTGTAGCCTCCCACCCTGCGGCTCCTCCTTCCCACTGGGAGGAGCTGGATGCCTGGCTCACATATACAGGAGCTCTGTGGCTTCAGTTCCTTGCTTGGTCCTCCTGTGTTCACATGCTTCTAAGACTGCTGCTGCTTCTGGTTCCGATCCTGGCTTCGTCTGACTTCCCTGCTGGTTCCTGATCCTGGCTTCGTCTGACTTCCCTGCTGGTTCCTGATCCTGGCTTCGTCCGACTACCCTTCTGGTTCCTGACCTCTGGCTTCGCAAGACTCTGTTTAACCATCCGTTTGGACTTTTGCTTTACAGCTTGATTTTCAATAAAGCCTTCTTATTTTCACTTATCTCTTGTTGTACGTCTGGTTCATGGTTCCGTGACATTAGGACCAAGCCATGAATTTTGACGGTACAGGGCCATTCTCGCTACCCACGCTGGTTGCCAGACTTGATCAGCAGGATTACCTGTTGGGTCAGTTCGCCGTGGTGTTGCAAACCCTGCTTGAACGCACGGCTCATTTCGCTCCCGTTGCCGATGGGTCGGTTGTCGCTCCTGGGCCCGCTCCTACTGCCGCTCCGGTTGTTGCGCCAGAGTCTACCCCGACACCTGTTGTTGCGCCTGCGGTGTTTCGGGGTATGACCGGTTCTGCCCCCCTTCCACAGCGATTTGGGGGAGAGCCAACTCAGTGCCGAGGTTTCCTTAACCAAGTGGGCATTTATTTCGAGTTGCTGCCACATGCCTTTCCCACTGAGAGATCAAAGGTGGGCTTCTTGATCTCGCTGCTCTCGGACAAGGCCTTGGCCTGGGCCAGCCCTTTATGGGAGAACAACAATCCGGTGGTTGCCGAGTTTTCCGGTTTTGTTGCTTCTCTTCGGAAGGTATTCGATGTGCCGGCTCGCGCCGCCTCTGCTGCGAAGCTCCTTATGTCCGTCAGACAGGGTTCACGATCCGTAGCCGAATACGCCATTGAGTTTCGTACCCTGGCAGCAGAGGTGGGCTGGAATAATGAGGCTCTGGTCGCTGCTTTCTCTCATGGTCTCTCGGATGCCTTGAAGGATGAGGTTGCAGCTAAGGACCTACCAGTGGAGCTCGAGGCTCTTATTTCTTTCCTGATTTTGATTGACACCAGACTCAGGGAGAGACCTTCCTTTAAGGAGAGCCTGCGGAGGCCTCCTAACAGTTTGGCGCCTACGTTTGCTGTGCCTCCCTCTCCTCCCACGCCTCCTGGGGTTGACTTGTCTGGGGGTGAACCCATGCAGCTGGGGTTTGCTCGCCTGTCCGAGGGGGAGAGGGTACTCCGGAGACGCGAGGGCCGATGCACGTACTGTGGTCTCGGTGGGCATTTTCGGTTGGCATGTCCGAACCGTCCGGGAAACGCTCGCACCTGAGATCCTGTCGGGGGCAGATCTTGGGTGGAGTCTCCTCGTCCCCGGTTTCCCGTGTTGATAAACCACTGATCACTGTTGTCCTCTCCTGGGTCGGGGGCTCGGTGACGACCCAGGCGTTGGTGGACTCTGGTGCTGGTGTTTTTTTCATTGATAGTGAGTTCGCTGCCGCCAATTCCATTCCTCTGCAGGCTCGAGGTTCCCCGCTGGCTCTAGAGGCGATAGACGGCAGACCCCTCCAGCCGTCACACGTGACTCATGAGACCCTTCCAGTGGGGATAGCCATTGGTGCCGTTCACAGAGAGTCAGTCTGCTTCCAGGTTATTTCGTCTCCACACTACTCGGTGGTCTTGGGGTACCCCTGGCTCCAGAAGCATAATCCGACTTTTGACTGGAGATCGGCTGAGATCCTCTCATGGTCACCACAGTGTGGGGCTAGTTGCATCCATGGGCCTGTCAAGTTGCTGTGTACTTCCTCGGACTCTCTGTTGCCTCCTGAATACGAGGAGTACCGGGATGTATTCGATAAGGTGCGCGCAGTTGCCCTACCTCCGCACCGCCCATATGATTGTGCCATAGAGTTACAACCTGGTGCCGTTCCTCCTCGCGGCAGGGTCTATCCACTGTCGGTTGCGGAGAATGAGGCCATGGAGGAGTACGTGATGGAGGCGCTGTCCCGTGGTCACATTCGCAAATCCTCGTCCCCGGCAGGGGCTGGATTTTTCTTTGTGAAAAAGAAGGGCGGTGAGTTGAGGCCTTGCATCGATTACAGGGGCCTTAATCGCATCACGATCAAGAACGCTTACCCGATACCCTTGATTTCCGAGCTGTTCGATCGCCTTAAGGGGGCCACGGTCTTTACCAAACTCGACTTGAGGGCGGCATATAACCTGGTAAGGATCAAGGCGGGCGATGAGTGGAAGACCGCGTTTAACACCAGGACCGGTCATTATGAATCCTTGGTTATGCCCTTTGGGTTGTGCAATGCGCCCGCAGTCTTTCAGGAATTCATCAACGATGTTTTCCGTGACCTGTTGCAGCAGTGTGTGGTGGTCTATTTGGATGACATCTTGGTATACTCTGAATCCATGGAGGCCCACATTCTGGATGTCAAGCGAGTGTTGCAACGGTTACGAGAGAACAAGCTGTTCGGTAAGCTTGAGAAATGCGAATTTCACCGATCCCAGGTAACCTTCTTAGGTTACATCATTCCCGCTGAGGGGTTCTCCATGGACCCTGAGAAGGTTTCGGCTGTCTTACAGTGGCCTCAGCCCAGTGGTCTTCGTTCCTTGCAGCGCTTTTTGGGCTTCGCCAATTATTATCGGAGGTTCATCAGGGACTTCTCCATGCTGGCCAAGCCTCTCACGGATCTGACCAGGAAGGGCAGTAATTCCCAGGTCTGGCCGCTCGAGGCCATCCGGGCTTTTGAGGCCCTAAAATCCGCCTTTGTGTCGGCCCCGATTCTGTCTCATCCCAACCCTGGGTTGCCCTTTGTCCTCGAGGTGGACGCATCTGAGACGGGAGTAGGCGCCCTTCTGTCTCAGCGTAGAACACCAGAGGGTCCGCTGCTTCCTTGTGGGTTTTACTCCCGGAAACTGTCACCCGCGGAGTGCAACTATCAGATTGGTGACAGGGAATTATTGGCCATAGTGCAGGCTCTCAAAGAGTGGAGGCACTTGCTCGAGGGCTCCGTGGTTCCGGTTCTCATCCTGACGGACCACAAGAATCTGACCTACCTTTCTGAGGCCAAGAGATTGACACCACGTCAGGCCAGATGGGCTCTGTTCTTGTCACGTTTTAATTACGTGGTCTCCTACCTACCCGGTTCCAAGAACATCAGGGCGGATGCCTTATCACGGCAGTACTCCGAGCTGTCCAGGGAGGAATCTATACCGACTTCGGTCATACCTCCGAATCAGATCCTGGCCGCCATTCGCACCAGCCTGACCTCTCCCCTTGGTGAGCAGATTTTGGCGGCTCAATCTGGTGCTCCCTCTGGGAGACCCAACGGCAGATGTTTTGTGCCTGAGGAGTTGCGCACTCGGTTGTTGCGAACCTACCATAACTCCAAGACCGCGGGGCATCCTGGTAAGAATCAGCTGTCCTGGGCTGTTTCACGTCTGTTCTGGTGGCCTTCCCTACGTTCCGACATCGCCGCATATGTAGCGGCATGCTCCGTTTGTGCCCAGAGTAAGTCCCCTCGGCACCTTCCGTTGGGCCTGCTGCAACCCATAGCCACCGGGGAGCGCCCATGGTCACACCTGGGGATGGATTTCATTGTGGATCTCCCTGCATCCCGAGGCCATACGGTCATTCTCATGATTGTGGATCGGTTTTCCAAAATGTGCCACTGTGTTCCTCTCAAGAAGTTACCCTCTGCAAAAGAATTGGCCACGATTTTTGCCTGGGAGGTCTTCCGGTTGCACGGTTTGCCCAAGGAGATAGTGTCGGATCGGGGAAGTCAGTTTGTGTCCAGGTTCTGGCGCGCCTTTTGCTCCCAGTTGGGGATTCATCTCTCCTTCTCCTCGGCCTACCACCCTCAGTCCAATGGGGCCGCAGAACGATCCAATCAGGCCTTGGAGCAATTCCTTCGTTGCTATGTCTCCGATCACCAGGACAATTGGGTTGACCTCCTGCCTTGGGCTGAGTTTGCCAGGAACACGGCGGTGAACTCTTCCTCTGGGACGTCCCCCTTCATGGCCAATTATGGGTTCCAACCTGCCGTGTTACCGGAGGCATTCTCTCCCCAGGATATTCCGGCTGTGGAGGATCACCTTTCCGTCCTACGCGCCTCTTGGGTGCAGATCCAGAAGTCCCTTGAGGTCTCTGCGCAGCGCCAGAAGCTCCAGGCTGATCGCAGACGAGCGCCTGCTCCTTCTTACCAGGTCGGAGACCGTGTATGGTTGTCCACTCGCAACCTCAACCTTCGAGTGCCCACTCCCAAGCTGGCTCCTCGCTTTGTTGGTCCCTTCCGAGTGCTTCGCAGGGTAAACCCGGTAGCCTATGCCCTTGCGCTTCCTCCTGGCATGCGGATCTCCAACGTGTTTCATGTCTCCCTGTTGAAGCCACTGGTGTGCAATCGCTTCACTTCCTCGGTTCCTCGGCCTCGTCCGGTCCAAGTGGGCAATCATGAGGAGTATGAGGTGAGCAATATCCTGGACTCACGCCTGGTCCGCGGTCGGGTGCAGTTTTTGGTCCACTGGCGTGGTTACGGTCCAGAGGAGCGTTCCTGGGTTCCCTCCGCAGATGTCCATGCTCCTGCCTTGCTCCGAGCCTTCCACGCACGTTTCCCTCAGAAACCGTTTTTTGCACCGCGGAGGAGGGGCCCTTGAGGGGGAGGTACTGTCATGGTCTTACCTCTCTCCTGTCTCCTTCGTTTGACATGTGCTGGCGGCCATCTTGGTTTCTGGGACTCTTGTAGCCTCCCACCCTGCGGCTCCTCCTTCCCACTGGGAGGAGCTGGATGCCTGGCTCACATATACAGGAGCTCTGTGGCTTCAGTTCCTTGCTTGGTCCTCCTGTGTTCACATGCTTCTAAGACTGCTGCTGCTTCTGGTTCCGATCCTGGCTTCGTCTGACTTCCCTGCTGGTTCCTGATCCTGGCTTCGTCTGACTTCCCTGCTGGTTCCTGATCCTGGCTTCGTCCGACTACCCTTCTGGTTCCTGACCTCTGGCTTCGCAAGACTCTGTTTAACCATCCGTTTGGACTTTTGCTTTACAGCTTGATTTTCAATAAAGCCTTCTTATTTTCACTTATCTCTTGTTGTACGTCTGGTTCATGGTTCCGTGACAATATCAAAGTGAGGCATTTTTCTAGCCCGAGAGAAGGATGCTTTTTACTGCTGATGCGAAAATAAATCTGGGTGTCGTCGGCGTAGGAGTGATAGAGTAACTCCTGGTTACTGATCATTTTAAGTAGAGGGCGGAGATAAATATTGAATAATACGGGCGACGGGTGAACCTTGGGGGACTCCGCATGACACGGTATGTTGTTCTGAGGTGAAAGGACCTAGTTTCACTTTCTGGGATCCATTTTCCAGGAAGGAGGAGAACCAGGGAAGATCCGAATCTGCAACTCTAGCTACTTCTGCTAGGCGCGACAGCAACATTTTGTGATCTACTGTGTCAAAGGCAGCACTCAGGTCCAGCAGTATCAGAAGACATGTCTGCTGCTTCGAGAGCATCATCCCATATTTTGAGAAGTGCTGTTTCCGTCCCGTGACCTGGACGAAAACCCGATTGTAGTGGGTTCAATAATTTGTGGGTGTCTAGATGGTGTTGTAGCTTTTGCACTACTGCTTTCTCCATTATCTTGGAAAAGACGTTTAGGCCTGTTATGGGTCGACGATGGTTTGGGTCTTTGGGGTCGAGGTTGTTTTTTTTTTAGAATGGGTTTGATGCCATGTTTTAGGGAGGTCGGTACGGTATCTTCCTTAAACGATGAATTTATAAAGTGCGTGATCGCCGGTGCCAAAATATGGGCACATTCTTTCAGCAGATTTGTGGGAATGATGTCATTAAGAGATGTACTGTCTCGCAGAGTTCTGATGATATTTATTGTTGTGTCGATGGAAATAGACTTTAGTGTGAACTTTGTTGATTTTGGCGTACTTGTATTGTAATTGACTTGTTGATTTAAGGGGGTGGGGCTGGTAATTTTTTGCTGAATTGTTTCACAAATGTTTTCAATTTTGTTAATGAAGTAATCCGATAATTCATTGCAAAAATCTTGTGTTTTATAATTCAGAGCCTCTAGGCAGGCTGGATTCATGGTCTGAGCGACTGAGGCCTGGTACACACGATAGGATTGATCCGCGGATACGGTCCGATGGAGTGTCCGATGGAGTGTACACACCATCGGATCGAAATCCGCGCCGAATTCCCATCGTGGTGACGTGTCGCGCCGCCACCGCGATGATGACGCGGCGACGTGCGCGACGCTGTCATATAAGGATATCCACGCATGCGTCGAATCATTACGACGCATGCGAGGGATGGGTTCGGACGGATCGATCCGGTGAGTCTGTACAGACCACCGGATCGATCCGCTGGTGCCGATTCCAGCGGATAGATTTGTAAGCATGTCTACAAATTTTTATCTGCTGGAAATCGGAAATATCCGCGGATAAATATCCGCTGGAACGTACACACCAGGGGATCTATCCGCTGAAACCGATCCGCTGAGATTTTTCAGCGGATGGATCCTCTTGTGTGTACGGGGCCTTAGTTAAATTGCTTGCGGGGGCGGTTGCAGGCTTTTGCGAGGATTTTAGAAAAATTATCTTTTTTCGCTTTAAAGATTTCTTTGTGATATTTTTTTGTGATTAGTTTGTAGATTGTTGAGTTTTTTCTCCAGGCTTCTGCTATTCTGCGTTCTTGCTTCAATAATGCGAGCACGTCATTAAACCAGCCGGAGTTGGTTTTCCGGATGAGCATTCTGCGTGTCGGAGCGATTATGTCTGCGGTCTGTAATAGTGCTTTGTTGATGGAGTTAAAGTGGAGGTTCACCCTAAAAACAAGTATATACCATTCAATCCAGCATACTGCCGACATGTACAGTATGCTGTTTTTTTTTTTTCCGTTTACATACCGTAGTATAGGTATTTCTTCCCCCAGCTTCCGGGTAGTGAATCCCGCGGGACTGGGAGTTCCTATTCGAGACTGAGGCCCCGTACACACGACCAAACATGTATGCTGAAACTGGTCCGCGGGCCAGTTTCAGCATACATGTTCGGTCGTGTGTAGGCGCGAGCGGGCCGAATTCCAGCAAACATTTGCCCGCCGGGCCTTTTCCCAGCAGACAAATATTCCTGGACGTGTTTTAAAACCGTCCGCTGGAATCCTGCCCGCTCGGACATGTACGGTCGTCAGTACAGACCTACCGTACATGTCCGAGCGCCCGCCGTCCCTCGCATGCGTCGAATGACTTTGACGCATGCGTGGAAGCCTTTAAATGGCAGGCCCGCCCACGTCGCCGCGTCATCGCCGCGTCATCATCGCGGCGACGACGTGGACACGCCCCGCGTAATGTTTACGCGCGGACTTCTGTACGATGGTTAGTACAACCATCGTACAGAAGCCCTCTGGCAGGCATGTACGGTGAAAACGGTCCGACGGACCGGTTTCACCGTACATGCTTGCTCGTGAGTACCCTGGCCTAAGTGATTGACATATGACAAAAGCTTGCCCCCCGGTGCATAATGCGCGTCACCAGTTTCCGAAAGAAACAATGTGCAAGTGGTAACCCGTACCTGATGCCTTCTGATGGACAAGCCTTCCTCCTCTGAGGAAGAGAGCTTGTCCCTCATAACATGTCAGCTACAGATAACCTTTTGCATGTTTCTGCAAACAGATCTGTGAATGGATGATGTGTCTTAGACTTAGTAAGTGGAGGTACGCACAGATGCACATAAAAAAAAAAAATGCAGGATTCTGCAGAGAGAAGAACTCAGATAGGGAGGAGGGCTGTGGAATGACCCCATGTTTCATGCTAAATATGTGTGCAACATGAATCATGGCCACAAAGGTGGAATTAGGCTTTAAGTTAGTTTTCTATTCAAGTAGTGTAATTATTTGAAATCTGGCAAGTTGCCACATGTTGGAGTGAAAGTTGGATTCAGCTTGCAGTGGGAGTGCCTCTTTTATAAACAATTGGGCACAAGGAGGAGAAAAGGTCAATAGCAGGCCCGTGTGCGTGTTTATACAAGTATGGCAAATACCCATACAGTTTTCATACAGCCATTCAATACTATGGACCGTATGTACTGGGCACGGAAATTTATGTTGTGTGGCCTCATGCACCTGTGTATACTCGATCACCACTGTTTTTTTTTTTTTTGTGCTATACTATAAAGGGGAAAAAAAAAAAAAATTGAAAGTAAAAAATATTTTTTACTTTCCCTGTAAAACATATCCAATAAAAACATTAAAAAAATCGAACTTCTTCATAACCTTAGGCTAATATGTGTTCTGCTGAATATTTTTGGTAAATCACAATAAGCATACATTGTTGGTTTGTGCAAAAGTTATACAAATGTCTCCAAACTATTGTATAGAGTATGCACGCGCATGCTCAGAATCACGTTGAATTTACGCCCTAAGATACGACGGCTCAATGGCAACGACGTGAATGTAACCTACGCCCAGCCCCATTCACGTACCACTTACGTAAACAACGTTAAATCCGACGGCTGTTCCGTCGTCCATACCTTAGCATTGGCTGCGCCTCATATAGCAGGGGTAACTTTACGCCGGACGTAAGCCTTACGTAAACGACGTAGCTAAATCCGACGGGCGCAAGTATGTTCGTGAATCGGCGTATCTAGGTCATTTGCAAATTCAACGTGTAAATCTACGGAAGCGCCCCTTGCGGCCAGCGTAAATATGCACCCAATATACGACGGCGTAGGAGACTTACGTCGGTCGTATCTTGGCAAATTTCAGGCGTATCTCAGTTCCTGAATACGCGTATAGATACGACGGCGCACATTTGGACTTACGACGGCGTATCTGGAAATACGTCGTCGTAAGTCCTTTCTGAATCCGGCCCTTTCACTGAACTAATGACTCTGGCTGGAAAAGGGTTAAACATCTGGGAAGATCAAAGGGTTAAAGTAATTGTAAAGTATATTTTTTTGTTTGTTTTTTCAAATAAGAAACATGTCAGACTTACTTACTCTATGTAGTAGTTTTGCACAGGGCAGCCTGGATCCTCCTCTTCTCGGGTCCCTCTTTGCTGCTTCTGGCCCATCCCTTCTGTCGAGTGCCCCCACAGCAAGCTGCTTGCCATGATGGCAGCTGAGCCAAGCTTCAGCTCCGTGTGTCCATTCAGACACAGAGCTGCAGTTCAGCCCGCTCTCCTCTCTCCTGATTGGCTAACTGACAGCAGCGGGAGCCAATGGTGCCACTGCTGTGTCTCAGACAATCAGGAGGGAGAGTCCCGGACAGCCGAGGGACTCGTGGACATCGCTGGACAGAGATGGGACTCAGGTAAGTATTGGGGGGGGGGGGGGGCTGAGGGAGGCTTTTTATCTTAATGCATAGAATGCATTAACCACTTGCCATCCGGGCCATTTCTGACACTTCGCTCCTACATATAAAAATAAACTTTTTTTGGGGGGGAAATTTGTTTGAACCACCCAAATCATATTTTTCATTAGCAGAGACCCTATAGAATAAAATGGTGGGTGTTGCATTTTTTTATGTAACACGGTATTTGCACAGCAGTTTTTCGAAAAAAAATTGGGGGGGAAAAACACTTTAATGAATAAAAAAAAAAAACACTAAAGTTAGCCCAATTTTTTGCATAATGTAAAAGATGATGTTATGCAGAGTAAATAGATACCTAACATGTCACACTTTAAAATTCTCCATAGGCGACGCTTTAAACGCCTTTACAGGTTACCAGTTTAGAATTGTACATGAGGTTTGGTGCTAGAATTAGTGCTCTTGCTCTGACATTTGTAAAAATACCTCACATGTGTGGTTCGATTGCAGTTTACATTTGCGTGCGGGAGTATTGTAGGCGTTTTGAATTGCGCATAGGCACGATTGGACGGGGGCACTTTAGAAAAAAACGTTTTTTTAACAAAAATATATACATACTTTGTTGCTATCACAAGGGATGAACAACACTTGTGATAGCATGGCCAGGTAAACAAATGGGCGGAACTGGAAGTGACAAATTACTCACCGCTCCTGCTTTTCAGAGTTACAGAGAGAGGGGAACAACGTCAGTTCCTCTCTGTCTGTACAGGGCAGCTATCGCTGTTGGCAGCATCGCTCCCGGCCTCTGCGATGGGACTGGAGAGGCCGGGAGAGGCAGTGATGGGACCCCCTTCCCGCTACCCGCAGAACTGATCGAGTGGCTAATTACCAACTCAGATTATTTCTGCCTTGAAGAGAATTGCTGGCTGAAAAAAACAATACCTGGATGATGACTGTAGGTGCAGGCATCATCCCAGTATAACCACTGTATAACCACAGGAGAACGTTCATGTACGCCCTCCTGGTGGGAAGTGGTTAAGATAAAAAAAAACTTCTGCCTTTACAATCACTTTAACCACTTCAGCCCTGGAAGGATTTAACCCCTTCCTGACCATGCCCTTTTTTGCGATACGGCACTGCATCACTTTAACTGACAATTGCGCGGTCGTGCAACGATGTACCTAAACAAAATTGACATCCTTTTTTCCCACAAATTGAGCTTTCTTTTGGTGCTATTTGATCACCCCTGTGTTTTTTATTTGTTGTGTTATAAACAAAAAAAGAGCGACAATTTTGAAAAAAAGCAACATTTTTTACTTTTTGCTATAATAAATATGCCCCAAAAAATATATGAAAAAACAAATTTCTTCCTCAGTTTAAGCTAATATGTATTTTCCTACATATTTTTGGTAAAAAAAAATGCAATAAGCGTATATTGATTGGTTTGCGCAAAAGTTATCACGTCTACAAAATAGGGGATAGATTTATGGCATTTTTATTATGATTTTTTTTTATTAGTAATGGTGGCGATCTGCGATTTTTATTGTGACTGCGACATTGCAGCAGACAAATCAGACACATTTTTGGGACCATTCACATTTATAGAGCAATCAGTGCTATAATAATGCACTGATTACTGTATAAATGTCACTGGCAGGGAAGGATTTAACACTAGGGGGGCGATCAAGGGGTTAACTGTGTTCCAACTAGGAGAGATGACAGATAGTTTGTAGAAACACACAATCTGTCTCCTCTCCTCTCCTTACACACACAAATCCCTGTGCTGGCTCTCGAGCACACGATCGTGCGTGGCCGGCGGGAACTGTGCCAGCCGGCCACGCACATCGGGACCCCCCGCCGTGCAGCGTGCACGTGCCTCTGGCGGCTCTTAAAGGGCCGACATACGGGTACGTGATTTTGCGCACCCGTGCCACTTTGCCGATGTATATCGGCGCGACCCGGTCGGCAAGTGGTTAACAGTGTGCCTGTCTGTTTCCTCGACAATCATTGGGTGCTGCAGTCATCCATTGGTGGACATCTGCTGATCGACTTGTGCTGTGACTAATCATAGCACAAGCGGTGCGCCCCCTATTCGGAAGTATCTTTACCTCAAGTGGTTAAATCGTGTTTTTGGTTTGTAGTGCTCAGATGCAGTGAAGATTTGCTTTAAGGCCCCCTGCACACTAATGCTTCATTTAACCCTATCCCCCTAGTGCAGGGCTGGACTGGGACAAAAATTTGGCCCTGGACTTCTTTCAGACTGGCCCACTTTGACAGGTCTCTCTAATGGCGGTCGGACAACTCCCGCACCCCACCCCCGCCACCCAAGCCCCCACTCCAGCCACCCAAGCCCCCACTCCCCCTTCACTAGCCACTAGCCATTCTACTTTATTAGAGTAGAACGGCTGGTACTGGTACTCTTATAGGCAGTACCAGTGGGGAAGCTAGACATTATTTCACCCGGGGGGAAAGAATCAGTTCGGTGCCCCCCCCTTATGGGACAAGATTAGGCAGAAGTGAGAAACTCCCAGGCCATAGCTGTTGAGTCAGCTGTCTGTCCCCTCCCCCATGCTCCTCTGTCCCCCCCCCCCCCTGCTCCTCTGGTACCCCCCTTCTTCTCTGTTCCCCCCAGGTGAGCGCTGCAGGGAGGGAGAGGAGGTGAGCACTGCGGGAAGGGAGAGACAGAGGAGCGGAGGGGGGGGGGGGTGGCGGTCCGCTGTCACTGAAGCCGGCCCACTGAGCCATCGGCCCACCGGGAAACTCCCTGTAATCCCAATGGCCAGTCCATCCCTGCCCTAGTGTCCATTCACATACCCCCTTGCAAAGATCCTCTGTGCACCGAAAAATCCCAGTACCCGCTCAGGAATCTCCTTCTTCACTGCTGAGAATTTGTATGGGTCCATGCGAAGCCCTAACGCAGTACTGCTTACTACCATTTGAACATTTTGCAGATTGTCAAGTCTGCAGAGAAGTTACAAATACCAATGATAAAAATAATGAATACACGCCAGCTGTTGTGTGAGGATTATGTTGACTCCCTTATTGCCCTCTTTTCACTTAAGCGTGCAGATATTCGTTCTCTTACTTGGGAGTAGCGTTTTTGCATTCTCTAAGGTCTCATAGAGGCAGGTTCTTCAATAATGCAAATGTGTAATGTGGCACCAGATTTAGATAAAAAAAACGAGCAGACATTTACAAGAAATGAGCAGCTCACAGCCCGCGCCTCATTAGTACAAAATGGATGTCAAATCTAAGATCTGGTATGCATCAGAACTTCAGCTTTGTAAACTCTTATCCCCATTACTAGGATGAAGTGAGCACAATTACCAGACCCTTATCTTGCAGTTCAAGGGCGTATACTAAAGGGTTTGGAAACGTGCCAGATGGCACACTGTAAGTCATGCTGTGCTTTCATTGTGAAATGTGCCCTTTTACCATACATATACAGAGATATAAATAATGAAGAAAGACTGAATTCAGACCCATATAGATGAACTTGGTAGTAAGAAAAATAAAGTGAACACTAAAATCATTCACGGGTTATTTCATATATTTCATCTCGCTATTACAGCAATAAATGGCATATTGATTATTACATAAAGCAGCAAACGTGTGCCTACTCCTTGAATGGGTAATTTGGAACATTGACAAAAGTAAATAGCAAGTGAGCACAGGATATATCAGAATTGTACAGAAGTAAGAGACGCTACAATGGGGAGTTTTTGAAATTCTTAGACATTAGAGATAATTGTCACTTCTTAAAATAGTATTATTTTTAACGTGTGTGTGATTGTTGAATGTTTCTGTTTTGTGCCACATACAGGTACCCATTTTGATCAATGCAATATAGGTAAAAAATATCGAACATGTTCTCTCCCTCCTGCTCTTTTATCTAGATCTGTTGCTTACAAGCATAGGTGTGCGCACAGGGTACACCCTAATCACCCTGTGCAGCACAGATTCCACCTACTGCGTCCCCTCTTTCCTCCCACATCGCTTACGGCTTCCCTCCTCTCCTTTCCCACCAGCTGTTACTGTGGAGATGTTTTAGGATGAGTGGTGGAAGGGGCCGGTAAATATGTAATTCACCGGCCTCTTCTGAATGAACATTGTTAGTTATCGGTAGGGATGAGCTTCGAGTTCGAGTCGAACTCATGTTCGACTCGAACATTGCCTGTTCGCCGAACAACGAACAATTTGAGGTGGTCGCGGAAAATTTGAAAAGCCGTGGAACACCCTGTTAAAGTCTATGGGAGAAATCTAAAGTACTAATTTTAAAGGCTAATATGCAATAAGGGGGGGGGGGGGGGACAGAGTGTGGCCTCCCCTCTCCTGAACCGTACCAGGCCACATGCCCTCAACATGGGGAGGATGTCCCCATGTTGATGGGGACAAGGGTCTCATCCCCACAACCCTGGCCGGTGGTTGTGGGGGTCTGCGGGCGATGACGTCGTTTTTTTTCATGCCGAAAAATGATTGTGTGTACACGGCATTAGTACCTAATAGTCATGTTATATCGAAGAAAACAGGCATCAAACCACGTAGTAAAGGCAAACTTATTATGTTGTCACCCAATATGGTTGATAACTAGGCAAGCATAAAATAGATTAACAATGGTAATAACACAATTTAGCATACAAAGTGATTAACAGTAAGGACTAGGCAAAAGATGACATTTGTCGTCCAGATCAGCAAATGCAGCAGTGAGCAGTGTACCGAGTGCAGGAACTATACTGCCATTGCGCATTTATGGCAGTGATGCTAGTTCTAGACCAACTGGGTATGCACTGTCCAAAAGAAAAGATGATGGTAGCGGAGGGGGACAAAGGGGCCTTACAGAATAATTACTACTGGAGAGGTAGTCCTTTGAGATTCTTCCAGCTATCATTGGGGCCCTTTAAGAGCATCAATGCACCTAATGTTGGTCTCAGTTAACCTGCATGCAGTATAGGTATAGTGTAGGTACTGTATAAGCTCAGCATCGGTGCAAGGTAGCTGTGGTTCAGATGCGGCAAATGTTTGGTATAGGTGCAGTCTAGGTTTGGAATAAGTGTGGTATAGAGAGCAGTATGGGTGCGGCTTGGATTGGGTGCACTTGATGTCCTCCTAGCAGTATCAGCAATGGGCGAATATCCCTCTCACCATGAAACAGGATACTGTGGTGACCTCTCGCTGTATAAAGTGGGGCCCGGTCTCCCCCCAAAAGCCCCTGATGAACAGCGGTGGGAAGCAGAGGGTGAGATGACACTCCAGTCTCCATGTGGCAGCGATACAGGTGCTGCGATGTGGGCAGGTTGCGCTGCCCCCAGGTTTCCTTACTCCCAATCTCAGGCTTACATCTTCACTGGTGTGGTTTCCCACAGGCAGGTGAATATCCAGGGGTGTTCTCTCTCTCTTACTTCCTTGATGCCCAGAGGAAGAACTTTCACAGGCAGTTTAATAAAAATCATCTCCAGTCCCCGCTCCTACTGCACTTTGCCTATTGGGATCAGTGACGGTGCGTCTATAGAGGGCGCTGGAACGCCGCCCCCTCTGGCTCCCGCACACGCCACTAATTACAATAACATAGATTTATGCATTGCATGAATCTATGTTATTTTTGCTGGCCGTTGGTCTATTCAGATGGCCGGACTGTGAGCGCCGGCCACCTGAATAACGGCAGCTGGTTGGCTGTGCGGAAGTGCCTATCAGAGCCAGCCCTCAGCCTTCCGGATGCTTATCCAGGGGACGTACGGGGGGTGCGTTACTTGGATAAGACTGACAGGCGTCTCAGCCAATCAGGTTCGCCGGTTCTGGTTACCGGTAACCTGATTGGCTGAAGCGTCTTTGAGGGCGGGAGAATACATCGAGGGACGTGGAAGGAGGATGGCCGACCCCAGAAAGGTAAGTGCCGGGCGAGGGGGAATTTTACAGGGCACAGCGGCATCAACTGGCACAGTGGCGACAATGGGGACAGTGGCATCAATGGGCACAGTGGCGACAATGGGCACAGTAGCATCAATGGGCACAGTGGCATCAATTGGCACAGTGGCGACAATTAAAGGGCACAGTGGTGACAATTAAAGGGCACAGTGGCGACAATTGGCACAGTGGCGATAATTGATGGGCACAGTGGCTGTGTTTAATGCCATAGCACAGTGGCTGCGTTTGATGGCATGGCACAGTGGTGACAATTAATGGCACAGTGGCTGCGTTTGATGGCATGGCACAGTGGCTGCGTTTGATGGCATGGCACAGTGGTGACAATTGATGGCACAGTGGCTGCGTTTGATGGCATGGCACAGTGGTGACAATTGATGGCACAGTAGCTGTGTTTGATGGCATGGCACAGTGACTGCGTTTGATGGCATGGCACAGTGGTGACAATTGATGGCACAGTGGCTGTGTTTGATGGCATGGCACAGTGACTGCGTTTGATGGCATGGCACAGTAGTGACAATTGATGGCACAGTGGCTGCATTTGATGGGCACAGTGAGGCTGCAATTTTTTTTTGTTTTTTGTTTTTCGTTTGCGCCCCCCCAAAAAAATTTGAGCACCAGTCGCCACTGATTGGGATCTGTAAGGAGTCTATTAGTTCCAATATATGGCTAAAACTACAACTCATAGGATTTACAGCATTTTGCATAGAAGTCTATGGGCTTCATTGGCTTTAGCTCTCCCCCCGCTGGCCAGAGGAGAATGGTGCAGTAAAACATTAGTATCTCAGCAGAGGTAGAGAAGAATAATGTCTCCTTCTCCATATTGCTGTAGCACCTGGCTACATGTGTATGAAATAATTTCCTGTGTCATTTTGGTGTCCCTGATGACATCACTGTAAAGAAACATGTAGGACATAGCTTCACTGATCCAGGAGAGGGAAAGTGTCCATGAGTGAGTGCCTGGGCTTGCCAATTAAGAGGCGATCTAACAAATGCCTTAAAAGAGACGTATAGCCAAAGCTCGTTTGGCTGTACTTCTCCTATGGATCACAGTAGTGCAGTTTGTTTTGCACTCCTGTGAAGAGTTTTTAGCAGAGAGCAGACTGAAGTCTGCTCTCTGCTGACGTCCCCAATGTCAGTCCAGACCGTGTCCTTATCATCTCGACCACAGAGTCTGGATCCACCAGGTGCCTGGACTGACACCCGGCTGAACCTCTAAGTGAGCCTTTAAGTGAGCCTGAGAAGGCCGCTCGACCCCCTCCACAGCTCAGCGCTCCTATGAGTGAGGAGGGAGAAGAACAGAGAGCTGTGACTGACAGTCTGCAGCTCTCTGCTCACTGAGCTCCCTCGGCGGTGTTCGATCACTCGGTTCTCAGTGCAGGGGCACCGGAAGACAGATGCAGCATCAAACTGATGCTGCATCGACCTAGGTAAGTATTAATCAGAAAAAAAAAGTTTTTTCTTCTCTTTTAAAGTAATTGTAAATGATAGTGATACCATTCCCTCTTTTCTTATGGCTGTGCAGGGGGATGTGCCAGGACAGGTCTGATCTTTGGAGGAGAGCAGGCTGAGTTCCCAGCCCTTCTAGAGAACTGACCATGGTGTGTTCTCCTTAGTGTGGTCAGTTTTTAATAGAAAACCAGAAGGACTAACAGGAACATCAGGAATCACACACAAAGGAAGCAATACAACGTGAACATACTTTCTCATACAAGTTCATGGTACAGCAGGCACATATCAGGAATATGCAATGTTGGGATTACACATTCTTTAACCTCCCCCTCCCCTAGGGATACGTTTGACACCTTTGACTTAGAATAATTAACTTTGAAATTATTTAGGGCCCCAAATTTTGAAAATGCAGCCCCAAATTGAGGAAAAGCAACACAGGGATTGGACAGATACAGCAGCAAGTCAGCTGCATACAGTTCTATTTAATGATGTGATGAACATATAGACTCCCTGGATGTCTGGGATTTATGAATGGCCACCTCTAGGTGTTCAATAGCCATGATGTAAAGATAAGGGGACAGGGGACACCCCTGGTGGCAGCCATTGCTTATATTAATACTGGGAGGTAACAAACCATGTAGCTGGCCAGCTAGAACCTGTCCTATGTAGCTAATTTAACCTACATGTATATACAGCTAAACCTGCTAAGAACCTAAATGTAATGCACATGTTTATATGTGAGAGACAAAAGCAAAGTTATTCACTGTGATTTTATGCTTGAATTTTATATAATAGTTCTATGTTGTGTTCACAGAGGCAAAAGAAAAAATATGCCTTTAAGAATCATTTATTTATATGACAGTGAAGGTAAGCTCAAATTACACAGTAGAATTCATACCAGAAAGCATAGAGTTAAGCTTTTGTGACTCATCAGTAGTCTTGACCTATCACAGCTACCTTTGCATCCATTCTGTCTGGGAGGTTCCTAATACTGTACATGTGCTGCATTCATTCCACATGAAGACAGAGAGCAGAGCAGACATACAGAGTTCAGTTTTATGGAAGCAAGGGCCTAAATAGGTATGTTACACAAGTTATATATGTTCTTATTGTAAATAGTGTGATCAGATCTGTATACTGATCTAGTTGTGTGTTCACTTATAGTTCCACCGAACTAAGTCATCGAACTAAGTCCATTCAGTCATTCAAAGTCATCTAACCGCCCTAACTGTAGTTCCACCGAACTAAGTCACATCCATCCATCCACTTTAACAAGCTTACCGAACTAAAGCAACCCTGAAAACCAAGTTGCAAACCACAGTTATACCTTTCAGAGATATCAGAGAATGCTTTGATAACTTACAGAGAGAGAGAGAGCATAGATACTGAAGAAAGAAATATATCCACCATTTTATGTTGAATGACAAGATTGAATATTTGAACCGCCATTTTGTGATACTTATTCAACACATGTTTGTACATGGACTGTCTGCTGCAAAGCAGCAGTGTTATCTATGAATAAAAGTGAAGTTAATAAGTTATTTAAGCATTTGGTGTGCTCTTTAAACCTTACTGCTTCCATAGAACGGCAATAGAGGAATTTCAGAGTAATAGACAGTCTTGTTGGACTGAAAAGTCAGAGATACCACAATTCTTCTAATGCCACAGCGCATGAGGCACTGTATAGTGTTGCACCTGCCACACTCCTAATTCTAGAAGTTGGGAGATGATAAAGAGCCTGAATTCATGTGAGCATTATTGGGGAAATACCTTTCTGCGTTAGTATGGAAAACAAGAAGGATCAATTCAGGTCATTTGATTGCTTTTCTGCATCTAATTGTAGCACTACCCCCGAAGGAGCTGCTGGTTTGATTTGGGTGGCACGTTACCTCTATATTCCCGCCGTCTAGGGTACTGAATGAGAGCGGTAAAAATTTATTTTCTGTGCTTTTATTACCCAGCTGGGTAAAAACGGTAAACAGTAGAAAGGTGAAGGGATAGAAGAATTGGAAAATGGCGGATTCAGGGTTAACTGGTGTGGAAACAGTCCTGCTTCCAATGATAAATCTCTTCACCACTCTAGTCAGAGTGGGTATAGCGCATCTGGATAGGCCTCTCTCACCAGCCTAGCAGCCAGTGTCACTCGGAACTTTAGGTTAAAGTCTCTGCCACAGACCCTCCTAAAGGTGGAGATAATTTTGGTCCAATCCCGGATCTCCTTCAAACAGCTTCAATTGCAGCAATAACTGAGAGGCGACCACCGTCCAGCGTCTCAGGTACGAAGTGTCCTTCAATGAGCAGATAGACCTCTCCTGCGACACCAGCCTCGTGCTTGGTGTCTCTCAGACAGGTTCCCCTTTGACCGGCTTCCTCCACTTTGGACGGACAGCACAGGACCACTTGTAGGTTCGTAGACTCAGTCTGCTTACTGAGCCTACTAGGTAGATCAATGCTCCGGACCAACGTGGTCCCGGAGCCAGGAACACAGCAACACACACACACACCCCGGCCAGGAGGGCCACACATGGGGGTGGTGGGTCGACTGCCCAGGTGGAAGGCGTGGGACAGCGACGACGACCCAAACCAATGGCATCTGCCCTTAAATACCCCTCCCCAGCATGCACAGCGAGGCGATCAACCCTCCTGATTGGCTGCCGAGGAGAGGTATCCACACAACCCTAAATCTACTGCTGCCCCCAACTGTCTGGGGGTGACTGAAGTCCCCAGACAGGAGGATAGGCACACAGCACAGCCAGGGCTGGAACAGAGGCCTTAAATTTAGTCAAATTAACATGATCAGAGTTAATTAACTCACTGACCCCCTTCTAAATTTACATAAAAGTAGCCAGGCGCTACACAATGAAAGTAGATACATTAAAATATTAGTTTGCAAGCATAATTCGTTCCAGAAACATGCTTGTAATCCAAAGCACTTGTATATCAAAGCATTTTTTTACAGGGTATAAAAGAGAAGAGAGGCGCCTCTAAGTGTAGCAATAAGTTGCTAAATGTTGTACCTTCATTAAATGTAACCATATTGCTACACTTAGAGGCTCCTCTCTTCTCTTTTATACTCAGTTGTGACATGACGCTACTCTTATATCAAGACATTGCTTGTATATCAAGGCAAAATTCATTAAAACATTTTGCTTGTCTTGCAAAACACTCTCAAACCAAGTTACTCTCAAACCAAGGTTTTACTGTACTATAAAGAGTAATTCAATGGGCATAACAGGGAAGGGTTACGTTTTTAAGGGTTATCCTGAGCCTCCTGATTAGGGAAATCCCACTTGCTCATGATGGATCAATTGAGGAATAAGTGGAGTTAATCTGGAGGCTAGGATTTTTACGTACATTTTCAAATACACTTTGATAAGGGAGATTGGCCTATACCTGGAGCAGGATCCTTATTAGGTTTTCAAAGAAGGGAAATATGTGCATATTGGATTTGATCTTCAAACTGATAATCACAAAGTGTCCTGTGCTTTAGATGTCCAAGGAGTAGGTGAGGCCTACAGATATCTAGAAATGCCTTCAATTTACATCAAGGGCCACTATGACATTTTTTGTACCACCAACTTGCTTAAAGTTTTTTTTTGTAGTAGTAGTAATCAATGATTAATAAGTGGTATAGATATAAATATGTACGACTTTACATTTGTACAGATGATCAAATGTGATCAGTTTTGCTGTTACATATGATATTATGTTGGACATATACCAACTATAATATTAGAGCTCCCTCTAGTGATGAATTTATTATTGAACAGAATATTAGTTCTAAAACTTGTAACTGTATTCATCCAAATATGCAGTGAGAAGAAAAATGCTGAAGTGCACACAGCTGTTACTGATCTGGATAGCATTTATGCCATTTGACCTCTGGAAGTTTTTACCCTCTTCATGACCAGGCCATTTTTTTTCTATTCAGCAATGAGCTAATTCTTAACTAGCAATTGCGTAGTCATGCGACGCTGTTCGCAAATTACATTTATATAATTTAACACAAATAGGGCTTTCTTTTGATGGTATTTGATTATGAGTAGGGCTGTGCAAATTAACTTTTATTTAATCGATTAATCTTTAATTTTTTTGATCGATCAAAATCTTTTTGATCGATTAAAATTCTTTTGATTTGTACTCACCTCTCCGCCGGCTTCTGGGCCTTCAGGGAGTTCCGTTGGAGATCCAGTAACGTCACGGACACTGGCAGGGCTTGCCGTGTCCATCCGAAGGGCTCCTTTGCTGTGCCTTCAGATCTGCATGCCAGCGGGACCTTACTATCTGCCACACACAAGGGCTGTTACACTTCCCTCTATCAACCTGGGATTCTACAGCCATCCACTGGGAGTTGTGATAGTTCCCTTCATGGGACATCTACATGCCGATGGACTGATGTGAACCTCTCCTCATCTGTATTCAGCAGTGATATCGTTTTACACATTTTTATACCAGTATCATACTTAGCTACATGTTTTTATGACTGCTTTTGGTACCGTTTGGTATTACTCGCACCATTTTTACAGTTTATGAAGCTACATCGATTTTATCTCCAGTGCAATATTTATTTGGTTACCTACTTGAAGACTATAAAAGTTTTAATGCTATTCCCATCGAGCTCTGCCTTTGTGTGTTTTTTGTATCCTGCT
Organism: Rana temporaria; assembly: GCF_905171775.1. Classification (NCBI taxonomy): domain Eukaryota; kingdom Metazoa; phylum Chordata; class Amphibia; order Anura; family Ranidae; genus Rana; species Rana temporaria. The sequence goes on from NC_053489.1 coordinate 140,927,166, forward strand.
ATCTATTTTCCAGTGGTTGGTAGCTGCACTGGGAATCAGCCTGCAAGGGATGACCTAAAAGTAGTTGGATCTTTATGTGCGTTATAATTAATCCAAATTAGTCGATTAATCGATTAAAAAAAAAAAAGATTAATCGAACGGAAAATTTTTGATCAGTAACAGCCCTAATTATGAGGGATGCATTTAGGTGAAAAAAAGGAACCTTTACAACCCCTTTAAGTCTTGGAGACATTAGTTACCAGGATGCTCATAGAGAATGAATCTCCCTTACAAGGCACAGACAGCAATAACAGCCTGACAATGGCTGCCAATTCTCCATCACTTGAAGTGAAAAAAATGTTCGTCTTTAGTTATATTTGAATCAATAAGGTCTATATTCACCACACATCTTACCTATCAAGGCCTAAAGTAGAACTTTTATTGTAAATGTAGCACTACCCCCGGAGGAGCTGCTGATTTAGATTGGGTTTTGCACGTTACCTCTAAGTTCGTTGTCCAGGGAAGGAAGTCTGTAGAAATTGCAATGTCCACACAAGATGTAAAACCTTCAACTGTTAGGTTTTATTTATTTTTGCTGCATACAACTTGTGAAGGAAGTAGAGAGTATAGAGAGAATGGAAAGGTTCAGGTACGCGGTACAGAATGCACAAAAGTAGGTAGATTCACAAAGAGTTAGGCCAGGTTATCAGTAGATAAGCCGACCTAACTCTGAATCTACGCCGGCGTTTGTTTAAGTGTATTCTCAAACAGAGATACACTTAAACAAAGCTAAGATAGGCCGGCTTGCGCCGTTCTATCTTAGCTTGCAATGTTTCTGTTGTCCGCTAGATGGCGCTTCCATTGCGGCTGGAGTAGATTATGTAAATGAGGGGATACGCCGATTCACGAACGTACGCCAGGCCTACACCGTTGCATTATGTCGTTTACGTAAGGGATAGGCCGCCTAAAGTTATTCCACCAATGAGGTGGAATAACAATGTTAAGTATGGCCGCCGTTCCCGCCACGAGGTTCGAATTTTTTACGTCGTTTGCGCAAGTCGTGCGCGAATTGGGATTTACGTCGTTTACGTACACGTCGAAATCAATAGGCCCGTACGGCCTACTTAGCCGCAATGCGCACTGGGAAATGTAGTCGCCCGGCGCATGCGCAGTGTCAAAAAACGTCAAAAAACTTGAGGTCAAGCCTCATTTCCATACAACACGCCCCCCTCCAAGTCATTTGAATTAGGCGCCCTTACGCCTGCTCGTTTTAGGCTACGCCGCCGAAAATTAGCAGGTAAGTGGTTTGAGAATCACTACTAGCCTAACTAATTTACGGCGGTGTAGCCTAAAAAGGCTAGGCTAGGCCGCCCTAAAGTTAGGCGCCCCTACGTGAATCTACCTAAAAGTATCTAAAGTTCCAGTATTCACCACTCACTCCTGAGTGGGTATTGCTCACCCGGATAGACCCCTCTCACATGGCCTAGCAGCCAGAATGACGCATGGACAGCATGGGAACAGTCTCTGCCACAGACCGTCTGAGAACAAAGATGGATAGTCAGGGAATCCTCTGCCACAGGATTTAGTCCCAAACTTCCTGCCTTACAGCAAAAGAGCCTGTAAGCCAATCCGGCGGACTGTAAGACAAATTGAGTAGTGGATCCCTTTCATAACAAGGTCACCAGGCATATCCCAAGACATCAGCTTGCCATGCTTGGTTTCCTCCAGGGCAGGTCCTCCCCCGGTTTCCTTCGTTAAGCAGCTTCCCCCCCTCTTGGATGGACAGCTTGGGATCCCTTCTAGAACCATAGGCCCAGCCAGCATAGCTGGGCCTACTTGATAGGAACACAGCCTCCGACCAACGTGGTCCCGGGGGCTGAAATCACACACACCTGCTTCGCACCAGGAGGGCCACGAGGCGAAGGACCCCGAAAAAACACGCCTGCTCCTTAAGTATCCCTTCCCAGCATGCACAGCGGGGCACCACTCCCACTTGGCTGCTGCTGAGAAGGTTCACTCAATACACCATGGTTCGCCCGAGTTCCAACATGGGCCTGAGATGGTAACGCCACCTACAGGCAACAAGGGAAAGCTTCTATCAAGCACAACCATAGCCAGAACAGAGGCTAATTTCCATGACATTAGTAAAGTCTGAGCCCAAATATTGGCTCAGATGCCCCCTAAATTTATAATAGCGCCCCAGTCATTGGGAGCAGGGCGCTACATACATTTTAGCTAAATTAAAATAAAAGGTGGCTAAGTACCCACAGGGAAAGCTATGGGCAGGTCCAGAGGATCCTAACCTCACTGGCTTCTCAGAAAATAAAGTGCATATAATTTTTCTATTATTTTTGCAGCCATTGATTTGTCAATCAAATCCAATGACGCGGGCGCCAGAGCCGAGTCCTGCTGTCTGTGTCAAGAGACATGGAAGCTTGCCCGCATGGGTGTTCCATTGGAGAGCATTTCTCCGATGGGACACTCGAGAAGAGAAGCACTGTGGAGGGACCGAAGAAAGAGGAGGATCGGGGCTACTCGGTGCAAAACCAACTGCTCAGCGGTGGTAAGTATGACATGTTTTTTTTTTCTGGGAATTTGTTAAACCTGAACCTTTACAACCCCTTTAATCTCCATAACTGGGCACAGACAGCAGTAAAAATCTGACATCTATTTATAGAACAAGCAGGTGCAAAATCATAGAATATACTGGGTGCATTGTTTTCATAGGGATGGCATCATGCTGTCCTGCCTTTTTGCTAGGACGTTGCTCAGACACTCCCAGGAAATACAACCTACCTTGCATATGCTTTCTCTCCCCTGTTACAGTAGCTCCGAGCTAATCGATGCCACAATGGAGGAGATAGTAGTCCACACAAGCGCATGTGGGGGGTTTAAGAGCATGCTATTGTGATGGTTGGGTGCGAGTAGTAGCAGCTGGGAGTATCATAGCAACAAGAGAGGACAGGATGATGTCATCTCAGGAAGTTTTCCAATTAGGCTTCTGTAGGTTAAAGCCTTACACCTATAGCATAAGCATTAAGCAACTTTAGTCAGAACTACAGTTTGGGCTAGATTCAGGTAGCCGGGCGCAATGTTACGGCGGCGTAGCGTACCGTATTTACGCTACGCCGCGGTAAATCAGAGAGGCAAGTGCTGTATTCACAAAGCACTTGCCTCCTAAGTTACAGTGGCATAGCGTAAATGGGGCCGGCGTAAGCGCGCCTAATTCAAATGAGTATGAGGGGGGCGTGTTTTATGTAAATGAGTGGTGACCCGACGTGATTGACGTTTTTTACGAACAGTGCACGCGCCGTCCGTGTACATATCCCAGTGTGCATTGCTCCAAAGTACGCTTCAAGGACGTATTGGTTTCGACGTGAATGTAAATTATGTCCAGCCCTAGTCGCGAACGACTTACGCAAACGACGTAAAAAATTAAAAATTCGATGCGGGAACGACGTCCATACTTAACATTGCGTACGCCTCATAGAAGCAGGAGCAACGTTATGCCGGAAAAGCCTTACGCAAACGACGTAAAAAAATTCCGCCGGGCGCACGTACGTTTGTGAATCGGCGTATCTAGGTCATTTGCATATTCTACGCTGAAATCTACGGAAGCGCCCCTAGCGGCCAGCGTAAAATTGCACACAATTATACGCTGCCTTTGAGAATCGGCGTAAAGATACAACGGCGCAGATTTGAAATTACGGCGGCGTATCTGGAGATACGCCGCCGTATGTTGTTGCTGAATCTAGCCCTTTGTTATTATTTAGAGGTGCACCTTACCTGCATAGGCAGTTTTTTAGTAAAGGTGAACTAACCCTTGAAAGTTGCTTGGTATGCAGGCCAGCTTGAACGATGCACATATGTATATATATATATATATATATATATATATATATATATATGAACCAGGAGTCCCTATTTGTATTCAAAAGTTAGTCAGAACTATGTAACCGTGTAAAATCTAGAGGATTTTTTTTTTTTAAATTTTGGATAAAGTAAGGCCCCTTTCACACTTGTGCGACATTTTCTGCAACTTTGGACATTAGAGTCACATGACAAGACGTACCCATATTATTCCCAATGATAACCATTCATATCTGTGTGACTTAACCACTTAAGGACCCCTTCACACCGATATACGTTGGCAGAATGGCATGGCTGGGCACAATCATGTACCTGTATGTGTCTCTTTAAGCCCAGCCGTGGGGTCGCGAGCGCGCCGCCGGCGGTGCGCTCGCGACCCGTTTCTAAGCTCTGTGATCGCGCCCACAGACCCGATTGCCGCCGGTGTCCCGCGATCGATCACCGGAGCAGAAGAACGGGGAGAGGTGTGTGTGTAAACACACCTTCCCTGTTCTTCACTGTGGAAGTGTCATTGATCGTGTGTTCCCTGATATAGGGAAAGACGATCTATGATGTCACACGTCCAGCCCCGCCCCCTACAGTTAGAAACACATATGAGGTCACACTTAACCCCTACAGTGCCCCCTAGTGGTTAACTCCTAAACTGCAATTGTCATTTTCACAGTAATAAATGCATTTTTATAGCACTTTTTGCTGTGAAAATTACAATGGTCCCAAAAATGTGTCAAAATTGTCCGAAGTGTCCGCCATAATGTCGCAGTCATGAAAAAAATCACTGATCACCGACATTAGTAGTAAAAAAAACAATATTAATAAAAATGCAATAAAACTATCCCCTATTTTGTAAACGCTATAAATTATGCGCAAACCAATCGATAAACGCTTATTGTGATTTTTTTTACCAAAAATATGTAGAAGAATATGTATCGGCCTAAACTGTTTCTAGCGCAAAAAATAAAAACCGCAGAGGTGATCAAATACCACCAAAAGAAAGCTCTATTTGTGGGGAAAAAAAGGGAAGACAATTTTGTTTGGGAGCCGAAGCCGAGCAATTGCTTGGGTTTCGTCTGCCCCGCTGCCATCCTCGGCTTCACTTCCCAGTTTCCTACTGCTGCTTTTTGTAGCCTTTTTGGCATTTTTTATTTTTTTTAGTGTGGACCTCCGCTTTAATAACACTATACAGAAGAAATATAGTGAATCTCCACAACTGGGAACAGACAGCAATAAAAACCTGGCATACGTTCTAATCCCTCTTCACTCAATCCCAAACGCTTTTTAGTTACACGTTATTTCAGAATGTTTAGCATGCCTAGAAATCAGACAATCTGGCATCTCTCTGAGTTTTGCCCAACTCAATCATGGCCGCAATTACTCTGCACCACCGTGTAATGAGAGCGGGATGTGCAGTCACATGATCAAGCTTGGCTCCTCCCTGGAATCACCGGGGGAAATCCCGGCTGTGGGGCCTGTGTACGGAGTGCGGCTGGAGACAGAAGGCGGCCATAAGTGAGCGGTGAGAAGGAGTTGGTGTCATTACATTGAGAGCGAGTCTCCATAGAAGTGTATGGGTAGTGTTGACCCTGACTGGGCGCCTTTTATCGCCATTGTCACACAGACAGTCCGTTCTGTCATAGAGCGGCTACGCAGTAGACTGGTGGATAATAGTGAGTGTCTGGAGGGGTGTGTGCGCCTCCTCAGAGATGGGTATGGAGTGCGGGATAATACAAGGGTAGGTAGGTGAGAGCTCCCCCTCTTCTGTACTGTGTGTGTATACACAACACACACCACAGTCACACACACACACTGCAACATACGGTCACACACACACAGGTACACACCTCTCTGGTAGTTTCGTTTTTGTGGAAGAAAATCACACAGATAGGAATGCTGAGAGCTTGTGTGTCCATAGAGAACATCCCCTGCCCTGTGTGTTACCCCTCACTCCTCCATACAGAGACATACAAAGGCTCGTGGAATGGCGACAAACTTTTACCCTAAACATTTCTACAGGTTAAAAGTTTTGAGTTACAGAGGAGGTCTACAGCTAGAATTATTGCTCTCGCTCTAACGATCGTGGCGATACCGCACATGTGTGGTTTGAACACCGCTCTCATATACGGGCGCTACTCGCATATGCATTCGCTTCTGCGCTCTAGCTCGATGGGACGTTTTTGTTTATTTAACCACTTCAGCCCCGGACCATTTGGGTGGTCAAAGACCAGGCCACTTTTTGCGATTTGGAACTGCGTCGCTTTAATTGACAATTGCGTGGTCGTGCGACGTTGTTTTTCAAACAAAATTGACGTCCTTTTTTCCCCCACATATAGAGCTTTCTTTTGGTGGTATTTGATCACCTTTGCGGTTTTTATTTTTTGCGCTATAAACAAAAATAGAGCGACAATTTTGAAAAAAAATCAATATTTTTTACTTTTTGCTGTAATAAATATTCCCCAAAAATATTTAAAATGATATATATAGATATATATATATATATATATATATATATATATATATATATATATATATATATATATATATATATATATATATAGATATATATAGATTTTTTTTTCCTCAGTTTAGGCTGATACGTATTCTACTACTTATTTTTGGTAAAAAAAATTGCAATAAGCATTTATTGATTGGTTTGGAAAAAGTTCTAGCGTCTACAAAATAGGGCATACTTTTATGGCATTTTTATAAATTTCTAGTAATGGCGGCGGTCAGTTTTTTTTGTTCGTGAGTGCGACATTATGGCGGACACATTCTTGGGACCATTGTCATTTTCACAGCGATCAGTGATATAAAAATGCACTGGTTACTGTGAAAATGACACTGGCAGTGAAGGGGTTAACCACTAGGGGGTGCTGTAGGGGTTAAGTGTTCCCTGCATAGTGTTTCTTACTGTAGGGGGGATGGGCTCTCTGTCGCATGACACTGATCTTCGCTCCAAGTACACGGTGCCGAGATCAGTGTCATTATCACTAGGCAGAGCAAGGAGATGCTTGTTTACACAAGCACATCCCTGCTTTATACCTCCGTGAGGCGATCGTGGGGATCGAGTCCGCGGGACCTGCGGTCCGACTCACGGGGAAGGTGGCAGGGTCGCGACCACACGGCAGGCATTTAAAGGGCCACCTATATGTACACGATTATGCCTGTCCTTGCCATTCTGCTGACGTGTGTGTATGTATGTATGTGTGTGTGTATATATATATATATATATATATATATATATATATATATATATATATATATATATATATATATATATATATATATATATATATATATATATATATATATATATATATATATATAGTGGGCGGTCCTTAAGCGGTTAAACAAATAAATAGAATAGATCACAGGGACCACTTCTATCTTAACCACTTCCCGATCGCCTTACGACTATATACGGCGGCACTTTAAAGATGGATATCTCGGTAACTGCAGCAGCTGCTGCCACAACCGAGATATCCATCTTTAGTGTGAGCGGTCCTGTAAAAGATCACCGTTGGCGGCGGGAGGGGCCCCCCCTCCCACCGCTCTCTCGAGCGCCCTCCGCCGCTTACCGGAGCCGTCGGTAGCGGCGGAGGAGATCGGGTGCTTCAGCCTGCTGTGTGGGGATACGAGTGAGGGCAAGATGGCCCCCACCCGTCCCCATAGCATTGCTGGGCGGAAGGGACGTCAAAACGTCAGTCCTGCCCAGCGTCTTAAATAGACATTTTTTTGTTGTCATTTTTTCAAATGACAAAATTTACATTTTTTTTTTTTTTTTTTTTTTTTTGCATTTTAGTGTAAATATGAGATCTGAGGTCTTTTTGACCCCAGACCTCATATTTAAGAGGACCTGTCATGCTTTTTCTATTACAAGGGATGTTTACATTCCTTGTAATAGGAATAAAAGTGATCAATTTATTTTTTTTCCCAATGTAAAAAATAATAAAAATAAATATATATATTTTTTTTTTTTTTAAAGCGCCCTGTCTCGACGAGCTTGCGCGCAGAAGTGAACGCATACGTGTTCAAACCACACAAGTGAGGTATCGCCGCGACCGTTAGAGCGAGAGCAATAATTATAGCCCTAGACCTCCTCTGTAGCTAAAAAAATGCAACCTATAGAATTTTTTTAAACGTCGCTATCGAGATTTTTAAGGGTAAAAGTTTGACACCATGCCAAGAGTGGGCGCAATTTTTAAGCGTGACATGTTGGGTATCATTTTACTCGGCGTAACATTATCTTTCATAATATGTAAAAAAAATGGGCCAAATTCATTGCGGTCTTTTTTAATTAAAAAAAGTGATTTTTTTTTTCCCAAAAAAGTGTGCTTGTAAGACCGCTGTGCAAATATGGTGTGACAAAAAGTATTGCAATGATCGCCATTTTTTTCTCTAGGGTGTTAGGAAAAAAAATATATAATGTTTGGGGGTTTTAAGTAATTTTCTAGCAAAAAAAACTGTTTGTCTTGTAAACACCAAATCTGAAAAACACCCAAAGTAGAGAAGTGGTTAAAGAGAAACGCACAGCTTTTCTGAAAATACCAGGGTTATGTTAGCGTCAAAGTACGAACGTATGGGTACGTAGTTTTGCGTGACGTGGTTAAAGCTGACCTCCATGTTTTGGTGACATTTCAATTGTTTATTTCACTAAAGGATGCAGTGTCTGTGAGCGCAGTGTGACCTGTATGTAGTCTTATTATAGGTTTACCTATGGGTAAAAAGCATATAATGGAGTTTACTCCCACTTTAACCACTTGCCTAGTGGGCACTTATAACCCCCTTCCTGCCCAGATAAACTTTCTTTTTAAAGCGTTACACGATATGTACAGAAACCGTACAACAGACATGTCAGAAAAATAACATGTTCATAAGACCTCTTTCACACTGAGGCAGTTTTCAGGCGTTTTTAGCGCTAGAAATAGCACCTGAAAACTGCCTCCCATGTCTCCTGAGTTTGAAAGCCTGAGTGCTTTCACAGTGGGGTGTGCGCTTTATGGAACGTTAGAAAAAGTCCCGCAAGCAGCATCTTTTGCGCGGGTCGGGATCGCTGTATACAGCGCTCCCAAAATGCCCCTGCCCATTTCAATGAATGGGCAGCGCTTCGGAAGCACTGCAACACAGGCGTTTTTAACCCCTTGTTTGGGGTTAAAAGCACCCAACTAGCGGACGAAAAGCGCAGCTAAAACGAGTGGTGCTTTACCGCTATTGCACGGGTGGCTAGAGTGTGAAAGGGGTCTAAAGAGACCCCTTAAAAGGATTACTCACCAACATAAACAAACCCATGTCTCTCATGGAAATCAATTGTTGGCATGGAGAGTGAGTGGATATATGTAGGGGTGTATTTAGGTTTTGTGCTGCCCTAGGCCTGACTAAACTCGTGCACCCCCTAATTTATATATGACCCACCCCTTCCTGTCAAGGCCAGACCCCTTGCATTTTAAGACCCACCCTGAAATTTTCAAGTGGGGACACTAGTTCTGATGGCCTGGGGGCAGGGGGGGGGGGGGGAATGGATTCCCTTAATTTGCATAGATTTCCTCTCACTTCCGGTTTGGCTATGGGACAGGAAGTGTCCGATTTATGGGGGCGCTAAACTAATTTGCCCAACAGTGTAGCGCAAGCCGGCGGGGACACTGTCCGTGCTGCCCCCCTGCAAAGTGCTGCCCTAGGCCTGGGCCAGGATACAGCATTGGATATATGAGAAAGTGTCCTGGAAAAACAGGCACTAGGAAGTCTCTGTACCCTATATGGCATTATACTTGGTAAACACTGTCGATAGGGGAAAACAATGAAAGTAGCTCAAAGGAAAGAAGGCAAAAAATAGGGGATAATAGGAATGAAAGAGTGAGAAGAAAAGAGAACAAAAAAAGGCCTGTTTCTTTGGGAGGGACTCGCTGCATCGGAGCCAATGCTTTCTGGTGGGCTGCTCGGGTATACAAGGGCAGTGACGATTCCTCTTGATAACTAAGAAAGGTCTCTCAGTGGATTTGCAGTATATTTTACCAAATTTAAAAAGATAAATTTAGACTTTTTTAGACCAATGGTAAATTCTTCTTGTAACATGGTAGGGTTGGATAATTTAATCGTTGAAGTCGACCCCCCCCAAGAACAAATGTACCCCTTACTCATTCACATGGGGTCGGTGGCCGGGATCTGGGGGCCCCCTTCTTAAAGGCTGCTTCCAGATTCTGATAAGCTGCCTGTCTGCAGACCCCCACAACCACCGGCCAGGGTTGTGGGGAAGAGGCCCTTTTCCCCAAGTTGCTTTGGGCTGGGGTAGTGCAAAGCCCCCCTGCCTCAAAGCACCCACCCCCCATGTTGAGGGCGTGTGACCTGGTATGGTCCAGGAGAGGGCACTTGCTTGTCCCCCCCCCCTTCTTTCCTGACCTGCCGGGCTGCATGCTCGGGTAAGGGTCTGGCATGAATTTTTTTTGGGGGGGGGGGCACATGCCATTTTTTTTTCTTTTTGATGTGGGGGTGCCCCTCAAAATCCATGCCAGACCAGAAAAAAAAAGCCTGACGCGGCTTACAGTGTTACTAAACCTAGTAATATGAAAATGGTTCATCTGCCCCCCGCAGTGCCCACAGCTTATATATACTTCTTTTTACATTAACCACTTCCATACTGGGCACTTAAACACCCTCCTGACCAGACCAATTTTCAGCTTTCAGCGCTCTTACACTTTGAATGACAATTACTCAGTCATGCAACACTGTACCCAAATGATTTTTTTGTCCTTTTTTTCCCACAAATAGAGCTTTATTTTAGTGGTATTTGATCACCTCTGCGTTTTTTATTTTTTGCGCTATTAATGAAAAAGACCGAAAATTTGGAAAAAAAATGATTTTTTCTTAGTTTCTGTGATAAAATTTTGCAAATTATTAATATTTCTTCATAAATTTTGGCCACAATTTATACTGCTACACGTCTTTGATAAAAATAACCCAAAGTTTTTGAAAATTATTTGGTCTGTGTGAAAGTTTTAGAGTCTACAAGCTATAGTGCAAATCATAAAAAATGATCACATCTGATCACACCTGATGTACTGAAGGCCTATCTAATTTCTTGAGACCCTAACAAGCCAGGAAAGTACAAATGCCCACAGATGGCACTGAGATGGGTACTGATGTGCACCGATGAGGCCTGTGTACTGGTGGACACAGGTGGGCACAGATGGCACTAATGAGGCGGCACAGATGGCACTAATGAGGCGGCACAGATGACACTAAGATGGGTACTGATGTGCACTGTGACTGTGGCACAGGTGGGCACTGATGAGGTGGCACAGGTGGACACTGCAGATGTGCACTGAGGTGGCAGATGGGCACGGTGGCACAGGTGGGCACGGTGGCACAGGTGGGCACAGGTGGGCACGGTGGTACTGGTGGGTTCTGTGGGGGGCACTGTGGTACTGGGGGCACTGTGGTACTGTGGGGGGCACAGGTGGTCCTGGGGGCACTGGTTAGTCACTTTTATTTTTTATTTTTATCGCTGGTTACTCACAGATTTCTCTCCCTCCTCACACGCAGTGTCTGTGTGAGAAGGGGAGAGCAGGCAATGAGAGATGATCTCATATGTTTACATATGAGATCATCTCTCATTGGCCGCACAGATCGCTCTGTGATTGGCTATTTACAGCGATCTGTGTTTGGCTGTGTCCAAGGGACACGGCCAGCACAGCAGTTCCCCGCTGCGCGCTCGGGAGCGCACGCGGGGAACGAGCAAAGGGGCGGCCGTAAAAAGACGGCCTGTTAGAGATTTAGAGCCGCGCTGCGGCCGTACAAAGTCGTATGGCCGTCAGCTAGTGGTTAAAATACTGCCACTATATACCTTTTTGGCTGATCTGTGTAAGACGGTCACGTGATAAATCGCAGGGTCTGCCTGAGTGCTGAGAGGTCAGGTAGGAGGAGATTTCCACTATAGCCTGTGTCCTCATGCTGTTTTAATCCATTAATCAAGATGTGACATCCCACCCACTGTTCGTTTTTTAGTTACTGGGCATGAAGGCGGAGGGAATGACTGGGTTGTCATTTAGGATCTCTATACACACCCAAATGTGTGATGATATACCATGTGACCTGAAAATCTCAGCTCAACAAGGAACTGTTCTCTGCAGCAATAGAAACCAAACTGAGTGTGTGCAGCTTACTATCCTCACTGTGTCTTATCTGGCCTTGCCAAGAGAGACACTGCAGGAGGGGGAAGATCTTTCCATACAGGATAAAAGGGCCTTTTTACACACTGCAGAGGATTAACCCCTTAAGTTCCACAGTGAGTATAACGAGCATGCTATTCTGCAAAAACTGACTGTTTTTACAGCTGCAACATTGGTTCTCAGAACGCGCTGGCCCTGTTTTTTTTTTTTTTTGCAGCTTGAAAACGCTTATGCCACTTACAACTCCTAAAAGCCTGTGTGCATGAGGTCATAGGTAGTGGAAATATCTCCTAAACGTGCGCCGTTTAGGAGATATTTCACTTTTAGTCCGCCGAAAATGTTAACGCATGTGCGGGGAAGAAACAAAACAAAGTGCCATTTCTCCCCCAGCCTGTGCCATAAATTGAGGCTGTCGTGCGCATGTGAGGGAGTGACGTCACGCGGCTCCGGCGAATCACAGAGCCGGAGTCCGCAGCCCGGAAGGAAGAGGGGACAGAAGATGGACGCTGCCTACACAGGGGACATCGCTGGATTCTTTTGCAGGTCAGTGGGACATAATAGGCTAGTATGCGATGCATACTAGCCCATTATGCTTTTCATTTGCAGGCTTTGCAGTGGGCTAAAGAGGAAGTAAAACACTGCAGCTGCTGACTCTCAAGGACTCTTACCTGTCCAGGGTGCCCACGATGTCGGCCGATCCGTCCATCAGATCGTGTGCCAGTGCCACCATCCTCACTAAGGGAAACGGGCAGTGGAGCCTTGCGGCTTCACTGCCCGTTACCTACTGCGCATGCGCGAGTCGCGCAGCGCTTTGTGAATGGCTGGCTGTCTTCTGCGACACACACAGGTCCTTGAAGACAGCGCGCACAAATTTTCCAGAAGACAGCACGAGAAGGAGAAGAATGAAGAGTGTCGTGGTATAGGAAGTGGCAGATTAGGACGATCTCCCTAGCAACAGCCATTTCTGGTAAGTACATTTTTTTATTTTTTTCAAATTTTTTTTAATGTATTTTAAGGAGCGTGTTTATGTATTTATTTTTTTAGGGTGGACCTCCGCTTTAATGCTTTCCATTCATAGTGACGGGAATCATATGAAGTTGGCATGTTGGCTATAAAATTTTTCCAATTTCACCTGGACACCTGGCTGTCCAGTAAAAGGGGGATGGTAGCTGCTCCTGAGTTAGGAGCAAGCCGTAGAGGAATTTGAAAGGCATTTGGTAAACTGGCATGGGTCCTAACCCTGTGGGGCTGAGGTAACACCCTATTAGTGCATGGCCTTTCTTGCAGAGGTACTCTGTTAGATTCCAGTATGCTAATTGTGGATGCCAGTGCTGTTTTTGTGGTAGCCTGCTCCTTGCCAGAAAGCTTTCGTTTTGGTGGGCGCACCATCCTCCTCCTCTGACTCTATTAGTGTCCCACTGCTTAACACTGGCTCGCAATCAGAATCCGTCGGCCATATTTAGGATTTGGTATGCCTCACTTGGTGATGATGGGGCTGTGCTGATTAGGTGACGCTGATGGGGTTTCACTGAAGAAGCAGCACTGATATGCGGCAGTGTGTGACACTGATGGGCACTGTGTAATACTGATGACACTGTTGGGCACTGTACAATAGCACACTCCCCTGTGTTTGCAGGTAAAATAGGTGCATGCATTTTATTTTTTATTTTTTTTCTCAGGAGCCTTCAGAGCATTACATCCACGATCAATAGGTCACAGTATGCAGTGGACAGCAAGTCCCACTCCTACCGAAGCCCCCACTCCCCCCCCCCAAAAATAAATTAAATGCCAAATATGGGGGTGAGGAGTGCTTAAAGCGCAAGTTCCCCTTTTGGGTGGAACTCTGCTTTATGGCCTCAATCTTAAAAAATACCGTAGCTTTGCCTGTATACTTAGGAGCAGGGCTTTTTTACTGCCGGAAAGCAGCGGAACTGCGTTCCGGAACCTTATTTTTAATCTTTTTGGTGCTAGTGCTGGCCTGCTGGGTACTCCAGGCTGCTGCCCTCGATCACTAGTGAATGCTTCCGATCCCATCCTTTAACTGCTGCAGTGATTTGGGAGGAAGCTTCCATCCCTGCCTGCCGCCGCTTATCCGCCTAGCACAGAGCCTAGGAGCCCTGAAACACCTCCTCAGCTCTGTGCTACAGTAGGGGGAGCTCTCTGGTTCACTGCAATGTGCAGGAAAAAAAAAGCCTGCACATACCACCAGAGTGCAGTGATGGAGGAAGAGGTGACTCGGGACCTGTCACTGTGAAACACGAGGGAGAACTTTTGCAGAGACAGTTTGAGAGAGGAGTGCACTATTAAAGTATGTGGGGGAGGGGGAATCAAAAGGTAAAGTTTATGTGTGTGTTTAGCAGAGGGGAGAACATTGTACACAGAGAAGAGCTTGAGGGGAGATTTGTACAGAGAGGGGGAGATTTGTACAGAGAGGGGGAGATTTGTACAGAGAGGGGGAGCTGGGGGGGAATTTGCCTTAAGTGATGCACAGTTCCAAACTTTACCTCTTAACAATCGTTTAGTGCTGCTGTAACACTCTCCTCTAAGGAAGGTTGCCGGGGTGGAGTTTGGGCATGGTTGGGACAGAGAGTTGGACAGAGTTGGTTAAGTTCCTGCACTTTTTTTATGAGAAAAAAAGCCCTGCTGAGGAGTGTATTTTGTTTGCTGTGATCTATCATGCAGTTAAATAGAATTATTGACTTTTGCTAATTTTATATTTCTGTCCTATCATTGTTTTCTCATCGAGATTTACTCCTGTATCTATAAACTATGGAAAGTTATAACACAAAACTGTTTTCTATATGGATAGCAAGACTCGCCCCCCATGGAGTTTTAGAGATTCATGATACATTTTCTTTTTTTTTTTTTTTACCTTTCTTATCATGTTTCTTATTTATTATAGAGCAGTAAACATGTCAAGACATAACAGCATGTCGCCAAGCCCCGGCACACCGCTATACCCAGGTGCTTCTAAGCATGGCAAAGCAAAGGGACTCAAAGACATTCGAATTGATGAAGAAGTGAAAATTGCTGTCAATATTGCACTGGAAAGGTTTCGTTATAGTGATCAGGAAGGTAGGTTAAAAAGTGATGAAGTACAAACTGTTTTGTTACCTGATAGATATATATATATATTAAGATTGGGGTGATCAGACTCCAGCGATAGGTGCGTTTTCCAGTGAGTACGCCAGTCCAGAACTAAGTTTTGGGCCTGGTAGCCCACTTTTTTATTTAAAAGCACAAAAGTTCACAAATACAACAGTATTTCTGCATCTTGCATTCTCAACATTTTAGCCTCCTGGCTTTCATACTTGCCATCCGGCTGTTTCAGGCCTTTAGCCTAGGCCTAAGTTCTGTTCCTCAGAACAAACAGTTTCCTAAGGATAAGCTCAAACCTAGCTTTCTCCTGATAAGCGTCTTGCTGCTCAATCATCAAACGACATCTGCAGACATGCATGCTCTAGCTGCACCCATGCAGCGTCCCTGACTCCTCCCAGGAACAGACTTCCTATCTGTTGGGTGGGGCTCTGAGCCATGTCAGGTCAGAACTAAAAAGCCCAAGACACAGCTGTGCAATTAATGTGTCTTTCTCTCCAAAACCTGGCGTAAACCAGCAATCTTTCACATAGCACAGAGTCCCACCATCACTATATATATATATATATATATATATATATAATATAATATATATATATATATATATATATATATATATATATATATATTCTCTCTATATCTTTTTTTTTTTTTTTTTTTTAACTGAGAAAAATTTAAACACTGAGTCTTCCTTCAAACCCCCCATTACACATGTCTAGCGTATTGTGGTGCACCTGCTCAGCTTAGATAAGAGAAACACTGCAGCGTTTCCCACGATAAGCTGAGAGAGGCAGCCCCATTGAAAGCCAAGTGTGGATGCTGGCTATATATAATATATCTCAAAATTAGAATATCGTGCAAAAGTTAATTTATTTCACTAATGCAACTTAAAAGGCGAAACTAATATATGAGACTAATTGCATGCAAAACAAGATAGTTCAAGTTGTGATTTGTCATAATTGTGATGATTATGGCTTACAGCTCATAACCCCAAATCCAAAATCTCAGAAAATTATAATGTTATGAAAAGGTGCAATATTCTAGGCTCAAAGTGCCCCACTCTAATCGGCTAATTAAGCCATAACACCTGCAAAGGGTTCCTGAGCCTTTAAATCAGGCATGTCCAAAGTCCGACCCGTGGGCCAAACGCGGCCTAGTTTCGGACGGCCCGCCTGGTAATTTTGACATGTATATCTTTTGTGGCCCCCAACGAATCCCTGAGCGCCGGGGGCCACAAAAGATATAAATACTTGCTGCCTTTGAGGAGACAGGACGAGTGCCGTACAGGATACAGGAGTATTTCCTGTTTACACTGCATCCTGTGTAAAAGGAAGTCCTGTCTCCTGCCCTGCCATTGGACAACTGTTCTGTCCATCACAGGAGGTGGGACTTTCAATTAACCACTTCCAGACCTGCGCACGACGATGTACGTCCTATTTTTAAAGACGGATATCTCGGTAACGGCAGCAGCTGCTGTCACAACCGAGGTATCCATCTTTAGTGTGCGCGGTCTGGAATCCGATAATGGCGGTCTCCGCGGCGGATTCACCGCGAGATCGCCGTTATCGGTGGCGGGAGAGGGCCCCCCCCCCCCTCCCGCCGCTCTCCCGTGCCCTCCGCCGCTTACCGGAGCCGTCGGTAGCGGCGGAGGCGATCGGATGCTGTCGGCTGGTGAGCGGGGACGGGACTGAAGGAAAAATCTCCTTCGCCCGTCCCCATAGCTCGGCTGGGCGGAAGTGACGTCAAAACGTCAGTCCCGCCCAGCCTCTTAAAGAGACAAATTTTTTTTTTGGTCATTTGAAAAAATGACATTTTTTATTTTTTTTCAATTTTTTGCATTTAAGCCCAAATATGAGATCTGAGGTCTTTTTGACCCCAGATCTCATATTTAAGAGGACCTGTCATGCTTTTTTCTATTACAAGGGATGTTTACATTCCTTGTAATAGGAATAAAAGTGATAATTTTTTTTTTTTTTTTCAGTGTTAAAAATTCTAAAATAAATAAAAATAAATGCGAAAAGCAAAAAAAAATTTTTTTAAAGCGCCCCGTCGAGCTCGCGCGTAGAAGCGAACGCATACACGAGTAGCGCCGACATATGAAAACGGTATTCAAACCACACAAGTGAGGTATCGCCGCGATCGTTAGAGCGAGAGCAATAATTTTAGCCTTAGGCCTACTCTGTAACTCAAAAAATGCAACCTGTAGAATTTTTTAAACGTCGCCTATCAAGATTTTTAAGGGTAAAAGTTTGACGCCATGCCACGAGCGGGCGCAATTTTTAAGCGTGACATGTTGGGCATCATTTTACTCGGCGTAACATTATCTTTCAAAATATATAAAACAATTGGGCCAAATTTATTGTTGTCTTATTTTTTTAATTCAAAAAAGTGAATTTTTTCCAAAAAAAGTGCGCTTGTAAGACCGCTGCGCAAATACGGTGTGACAAAAAGTATTGGAATGACCACTATTTTATTCTCTAGGGTGTTAGAAAAAAAAAATATATAATGTTTGGGGGTTTTAAGTAATTTTCTAGCAGAAAAAAATGTTTTAGTCTTGCAAACACCGAATCTGAAAAACACCTAAGGTCTGGAAGTGGTTAAAGAGGCAGCCAAGAACACAGGAGTTTCTACTGTATGTCGGCGCTCGTCCCGTCCCTTCTCTGTCTCTTCTGCAGGCTGCAGATGGATATGAATCAGGCTTCACTGACTTCAATGGTGGGTGCTGCCTTAATGGCAATACGGTGGGTGCTGCCTTAACCACTTAAGGACCCCTTCACGCCGATATACATCGGCAGAATGGCACGGCTGGGCACATCCACGTACCTGTACGTGGCCCTTTAAGCCCAGCGGTGGGGTCGCGCGTGTGCACGTGACCCGGTCCGAAGCTCCGTGACCGCGGGACCCGTTCGCTGCCGTTGTCCTGCGATCGGTCCTCTGGAGCTCAAGAACGAGGAGGGCTGTGTGTAAACGCAGCTTCCCCGTTCTTCACTGTGGCGCTGTCATTGATCGTGTGTTCCCTGTTATAGGGAAACACGATCAATAACGTCACACGTCCAGCCCCGCCCCCCTACAGTTAGAAACACATATGAGGTCACACTTAACCCCTTCAGCGCCCCCTAGTGGTTAACTCCCAAACGGCAATTGTCATTTTTCACAATAAACAATGCATTTTATAGCATTTTTTTGCTGTGAAAATGACAATGGTCCCAAAAATGTGTCAAAATTGTCCGATGTGTCCGCCATAATGTTGCGGTCACGAAAAAAATCGCTGATTGCCGCCATTAGTAGTAAAAAAATAAATATTAATATAAATGCAATAAAACTATCTCCTATTTTGTAAACGCTATAAATTTTGCGCAAACCAATCGATAAACGCTTATTGCGATTTTTTTTTTTTTTTTTTTTTTTTTTTTTTACCAAAAATAGGTAGAAGAATGCGTATCAGCCTAAACTGAGAAAAACATTTTTTTTTATATCTTTTTTTTGGGATATTTATTATAGCAAAAAGTAAAAAATATTGTTTTTTTCTTTCTCGTACATCACGGGACACAGAGCGGCATATTCATTACTAGTGGGTTATATGGAGTACCTTCAGGTGATGGACACTGGCAATCTCAAACAGGAAGTGCCCCTCCCTATATAACCCCCTCCCATAGGAGGAGTACCTCAGTTTTTTCGCCAGTGTCTTAGGTGTTGGTGCACGTTGAGGCTGTGCCTGTAGTAGTCCTTGGGACCAGGGCCAGCTGACCGGATCCGTCCAAGGTGCTTCATAGCCAAAGTGGACGGTACCCGGGCCCCAATTCGTGGATGGGGTTTTGCCTATAATACCTCTCCTTGGAGGGCTGGACCCTGGGTTCCAGGTCTGGTTTCTAACCTAGAGAATACCTGCTGCCAGTGGTGCTGTATAGGTCCAGGTTGTGGTGTTCTTTTAAGACCCCAGTCCCTGAAGGTCTATGACCATACCCACGGTGAAGGGTGAAGATTGGGCCTCTTGCAGAGCAATACCCTGCGGCGTGGAAAGGTAAGCAGGGGGCCTACGGAACTTGGTTTGTCAGTAGGCTTCCTACAGGGGATTCTTGGGCAGCCTATTTATGCCTCTGTGCATGGGCAAAGGAGAACCACAAAGTTTTCAAACGGGATGGCTCAAAACACCCAGGTATAGTTCCCCTGGCTGGGCTAGTAGGCTGCTGCTGCTTCTGTCACAAGGAGGGCCTTTTTTTGGGCAGGGTGTTCCACAGAGAAGGAACCATACCATTAGGGAGACAGTTTAAAGCTTCCCTTTTACCTGTGTCTGCTGCTCCAGCGTCTAAGGTCCTGGTGTCTCCTCTCCACATGGCTTCCTGCTTCCCCTAGCGGGTGCGCGCGCATACGCGGCGGTGCTGCGGGGAGGGGGCGGTTGACGCCGGACGGCTCCTCCCCCCTGCACACAGGGAGGATAAATCCTGGAGGGCTGTTCAGTCTGTAAAGGCTGTGAGGGGACACGGAGCAGCGATGCTGGCTACAGCATAGGAAGGTTTGACAGAGCTTTCTGGCACAGTGACACCCGGTGGCAGTTTGTGGGAAGTACACCTTACTAAGGAGCCTCTGGCTTAAAAGTTTGCATTCAAGCCTGTGTACTAAGCAGCGCCTTTGAACACTTAGGGTGCTCACCTAGCCCAGCATTAGGGGGTCAATACCAGACAAAAAAAAAAAAAAAAAAAAAAGATTTTTTCTGGTTGAAGCCCTTGGGGCTCAGTATTGATTTTCCCTTTTTATAGGTTATGGGAGGTTTGGAGTCCCTCTAACATTACCCTATCCCAGTGATGGCGAACCTTTTTGAGCCCGAGTGCCCAAACCGCGACACAAGAGCAATTTATTTCGTGCAAAGTGCCAACACAGAATTAAACCTGCCAGCGTCTCTGTACAGAGGATGGGACTGATCTAAATGAGCCCTAAGGGACTAGAAATGTACGATTCTGCCAGATTCGCTCAGACTGCAGGGATCAGGAATGCATTGTGCTCAGAATGCATTGTGCAACATACACTGACCATTACACTCACTTACCTGACCATTACACTCACTTACCTGACCATTACACTCACCTACCTGACCATTACACTCACCTACCTGACCATTACACTCACCTACCTGACCATTACACTCACCTACCTGACCATTACACTCACCTACCTGACCATTACACTCACCTACCTGACCATTACACTCACTTACCTGACCATTACACTCACCTACCTGACCATTACACTCACCTACCTGACCATTACACTCACCTACCTGACCATTACACTCACCTACCTGACCATTACACTCACCTACCTGACCATTACACTCACCTACCTGACCATTACACTCACTTACCTGACCATTACACTCACCTACCTGACCATTACACTCACCTACCAGACCATTACACTCACTTACCTGACCATTACACTCACCTACCTGACCATTACACTCACCTACCTGACCATTACACTCACTTATCTGACCATTACACTCACTTACCTGACCATTACACTCACCTACCTGACCATTACACTCACTTACCTGACCATTACACTCACTTACCTGACCATTACACTCACCTACCTGACCATTACACTCACCTACCTGACCATTACACTCACCTACCTGACCATTACACTCACCTACCTGACCATTACACTCACCTACCTGACCATTACACTCACTTACCTGACCATTACACTCACCTACCTGACCATTACACTCACCTACTTGACACATGCAATGACACCAATAATGAGGCACAATGACACCAATAATGAGGCACAATGTTACCTAAGGACACCAATAATGAGGCACAATGACACCAATGATGACAACAATGATGGGGCACAAGGTTTCCTAATGAAACCAATAATGAGGCACAATGACACCAATGATGACAAAAAATGGGGCACAATGTTTCCCAATGACACCAATAATGAGGCACAATGTTCCCTAAGGACACCAATAATGAGGCACAATGATGACAACAATGATGGGGCACAAGGTTTCCTAATGAAACCAATAATGAGGCTGCATAACACCAATGATGGGGCACAATATTTCCCAATGACACCAATGAGGCTGTTCTTTTTGCACAATTGATTGTTTGAGCTAGCACCTGATATCTGAGAGTGGGGCAGGCTTAGGACTAACAAGATAACCACATTAACTCCTGTCTCCCAGTGTCTGACCTTGCTCCAGCAGCTCATTCCCGCCGAAAGGCTCCTCTGATTCCAGCCGCGTGTGCTCCCAGTCACATCACCGCTGATTTGTTTGATGGTGGATGCGGTGTGGATGAGACAGCTTCTTTGATTGGATCAGCGTGCGTGCACACGCACGCACGAACGTCACCCAGGGAGTTTCTTCTTTGTCACTCCCACACGGACATGTCATCAATAGCAGTAGAGAACTGTGGGAGTTGTAGTTTGCGGTGCGGTGGGGACGAATTGATTTTAGTGTGTGTTTATCAATTTTTCATGGCGTGTGGCGTGCCCACCGAAACGGCTTGCCGTGCCGGGAGCGGCACGCGTGCCACGCGTTCGCCATCACTGCCCTATCCTATTGTTTCACATTTATTTGATTATATGTGTATTTTCTCCAGCTATTACAGTCAGTTGTATACTAGTGGAGTGCCTCAGAATTTGTATATTATGGCTCCTAAGGGTGCAGGTAGCGCTAAGAACGCTAAAACGGTTAAAAAACCAAAAGGTTCTCCATCGGGCTCTGAGGATATCCAAAATCTAGTGGCCCCTACTACTCCGGAATGCCCGGAAGTTGTTGTCCTAGGTGAGCCATCAGGGTTGCTAGGTGCTATGACTGGCCCTACTCAACCAGCTCCTTCCTATGTAACGGAAGAGATGTTAGCCTCCACCTTGGGTGGATTGGAAAGGAGGATGGCCGCTCTAATTACGGCATCTTTGGCAGGGAAGAAGCGGGTTAGATCCCCGTCTCCCAGGTCTGAGTCTCTGGAGGAGGATATCCTCTCCGACTGACGAATTGGAGGATCAAGGAGACCAGACAGAGGGAGGTCAGGATCACCTTGACCATTTAGGTTCTGAGGATTCTACAATAGAGGAACCTTTTTCAGCTTCTCACGCAGAAAGACTGTGGGTTCAGTCCCTAACGGATATGGTGCGGTTGGCTTTTAAGATACCTGTGCCTCAGCCTCTGGCCTCCGCGGTATCCTCATTGGGCTCCCTGAAAGCGCCCCAAGCCAATTTGGTATTCCCGGTACATCCTTTGTTAAAGGACCTGATTTTTCAGGACTGGGCTAAGCCAGACAGGTAACCCTTAGAGGAAGAGTTTTCAAAGAGATGGGCTGTCCCTACTGTGGACGCAGCCATCATGTGTGAACAGATCTTTAACTTGCAGGTGTTTAAGGATCCGGTTGATAAACGCTTGGAAACATTACTTAAGGCCTCCTTTACTTCAGCAGGGGTGATAGTTCAGCCCGCTGTGGCTGCTATTGGAGTGGCCCAAGCATTATCAGATAAGACTAAGCAAATGCTTAAACTTATCCCTGCCCAGCAGGCAGAGGAATTTTGGATATACCCAGGGCTATACGCTTTACGGTGGATGCTATCAAGGACTCCATCCAGCAGGCGTCACGTTTATTCTTATTTCTAATCCATATGAGAAGGCTCTTATGGTTGAAGAATTGGGAGGCTGAGCCCCCGTGCAAAAAACTCCTGGTAGGGTTCCCTTCCATGGAGGACGTCTCTTCGGAGAAGACTTGGATAGATATATTCAGACTATATCAAGCGGCAAAAGCACTCTCTTGCCAGTCAAGAAGAAGGCCCGAGGGCCCGCATTTAGGCGCCAGCCCTCCCCGGGGCAGGGGCCCTCTAATACCAAACAGTATCGACGGCCTCCTGCAAGATCAGGCATTAACAATAAGCCGCAGGGCCAAGCCACTGGGGGCAAGAAGCAGTGGTACCACAAGCCTGCGAAGCCAGCCCCCAAGTCGGCCCTATGAAGGGGTGCCCCCACCCACGATGGTGGGGGGAAGGCTGCGTCTCTTTGCAGAGGTTTGGGAGGCCACCATTCCCGACTGCTGGGTACGGTCTTCCGTGACCACGGGCTACAAGCTAGAATTTCTAAAATTCCCTCCTCCTCATTACCAGGAGTCAAGAGTACCAGGCGACCCTGTGAAAGGAGCCGCATTGATGGCGGCATTGAATCATCTGCTATGCCAGAAGGTGATAGTAGAAGTACCAGTCCGGGAACAGGGATTGGGGTTCTACTCCAACCTGTTTATCATCCCAAAGCCCAACGGCGATGTCAGGCCAATTTTGGACTTAAAGGGAGTAAATGCGTATCTAAAGGTCCGCTCATTCCGGATGGAAACTATTCGGTCAGCTGTCGCCGTGCTCCAGAAGGACGACTTCATGGCGTCCATAGACATAAAGGATGCTTACCTTCATGTGCCAATTTTTCAGCCACATCAAGTATTTCTATGCTTCTCGGTGGCTCAGCGTCATTTCCAATTTGTGGCGCTCCCCTTCGGGTTGGCTACGGCCCCCCGGGTATTCACGAAGGTCCTAGCCCCAATCCTAGCCAATCTAAGGATCCAGGGGGTCACGGTCCTGGCTTACCTGGACGACCTCTTGGTCGTAGACCATTCGTCTCCTGGCCTGGAAAGAGCAGTGGCCCTCACGGTTCAGTACCTCGAGAGGTTCGGCTGGGTCCTAAATCGAGACAAGTCAGCATTCCGGCCCACAAGGCAGCTGGATTATCTCGGCATGAGATTGGATACAGAACAACAGAGGGTGTTTCTACCCCTATTAAAGGCCATCAAAGAGCTAATACAAATGGTTCTAAGCAAGAGAAGGCCAACTGTTCGCCTATGTATGCGGCTACTAGGCAAGATGGTGGCCACATTCGAGGCGGTTCCGTACGCTCAGAGCCACACTCGCATCCTGCAGGCAGCCATCCTGTCAGCCTGGAGCAAGAGGCCTCAGGCCTTAGAAATTCCTTGGCCACTCTCACCAAGAGTGCGGCAAAGTCTAGCTTGGTGGTTAAACCCTCAGAATCTCCTGTCGGGAAAGACTTTCAGTCCTGTGACCTGGAAGATAGTAACCACAGACGCCAGCCTGATGGGCTGGGGAGCAATTTTGGATGGTTGCACTCGCCAGGGCTCTTGGGCAGCGGCAGAGAAGCAGTTGCCCATCAATATCTTGGAGCTCAGAGCTGCTCGACTAGCCCTCAGGGCTTGGACGTCCAAACTACAAGGGTTCCCGGTGAAAATACAATCGGACAATGCCACGGCGGTGGCATATATATAAATCACCAAGGGGGAACCAAGAGTCAAGCCGCTCAGAAAGAAGTGAGCTTGATTTTCTTGTGGGCAGAAGCCCATGTGCCCTGCATATCGGCTATATTCATTCCCGGAGTCGACAACCTACAGGCGGACTTCTTAAGTCGCCAGACTCTGTTGCCGGGGGAGTGGTCTCTGCATCCACAGGTCTTTCAGACACTCTGCCAGAAATGGGGAGTGCCGGACGTGGATATCATGGCATCGAGACTGAACAAGAAGCTAGACAGGTTCATGTCCCGCACAAGGGATCCCAGGGCCTGCGGAACCGATGCGTTAGTTTGCCCTTGGCATCAGTTCAAACTTCTTTATGCATTTTCCCCGCTCCAGTTACTACCCTGCCTGCTGCGCAGGATCAGGGTGGAGCACATACCAGTCTTCCTGGTAGCTCCAGCATGGCCCAGAAGGGCATGGTATTCACTAATCCTAAGGATGGTAGTGGGAGACCCTTGGACTCTTCCTCTACGGCCAGTACTGCTATCGCAAGGTCCGATCCTCCACCCTGCCTTACGGCATCTAAATTTGACGGCCTGGAAGCTGAATCCCTGATTCTCAGGGGTAGAGGTCTGTCTCAGAAAGTAATCTCTACCCTAATCGGAGCCAGGAAACCGGTCTCTAGGGTGATTTATTACAGGGTCTGGAAGGCCTATGTAGGCTGGTGTGAGTCCAAGTTATGGCTTTCTCGTAAGTTTACAATCGATAGAGTATTAAGTTTTCTCCAGCTCGGAGTGGATAAAGGACTGGCATTAAGCACAATCAAAGGACAGATTTCAGCTTTGTCAGTATGGTTTCAGCGGCCGCTGGCCACCCACTCGCTGGTTAAGACCTTCATTCAAGGGGTCTTACGTATTAATCCTCCAGTTAAATCCCCGCTTTGTCCGTGGGATTTAAATCTTGTTCTGTCAAGTTTACAGAAACAACCTTTTGAGCCGTTGGCTGAAATTCCTTTGGTTTTACTGACAAGGAAGTTAGTATTTTTGGTCGCCATAGTTTCCGCCAGAAGAGTATCGGAACTGGCAGCCTTATCCTGTAAGGAACCATATCTTATTTTACATAAGGACAAGGTCGTTCTCCGCCCTCATCCTTCCTTCCTACCAAAGGTTATATCCAGTTTTCATCTAAACCAGGATTTGGTATTACCATCCTTCTTTCCTAAACCTACTTCCAGAAAGGAAGGGTTGCTGCATACCTTGGATGTTGTCAGGGCCATGAAGGCCTATCTTAAAGCTACAGAGAAGATCCGGAAAACAGATGTGTTGTTCATTTTACCGGATGGGCCCAAGAAGGGGCAGGCAACTGCAAAATCCACCATCTCGAGGTGGATTAAACAGTTAATCACTCAGGCCTACGGCTTGAAGGGGTTGCCTCCTCCGTTATCATTAAAGGCTCATTCTACTAGGGCCATGGGCGCCTCCTGGGCAGCACACCACCAGATCTCTATGGCTCAAGTTTGCAAGGCGGCAACCTGGTCTTCTGTCCACACGTTTACAAGGTTCTACCAGTTGGACGTAAGAAGGAATACTGATGCAGCCTTTGGGCAGGCAGTGCTGCGGGCTGCAGTTTGAGACCCTCGGATTCCGGGGGCTCCCTTTTGAGTAAAATTTTAAATTTAAATTTATTTTTCTCAACTAAGTTGGATTTATTATGATTTGAGTATATCTCTAAATTAAATCCTTTTGTCTTGGGAAGAGGTCTCCCTCCCCTCATTGTAAGCATTGCTTTGGGACATCCCACTAGTAATGAATATGCCGCTCTGTGTCCCGTGATGTACGAGAAAGAAAAAGGGATTTTTAATACAGCTTACCTGTAAAATCCTTTTCTTGGAGTACATCACGGGACACAGAGCTCCCACCCCTCTTATGGGGACCATTTTGGGAGGCATACTGCTTGCTACAAAACTGAGGTACTCCTCCTATGGGAGGGGGTTATATAGGGAGGGGCACTTCCTGTTTGAGATTGCCAGTGTCCATCACCTGAAGGTACTCCATATAACCCACTAGTAATGAATATGCCGCTCTGTGTCCCGTGATGTACTCCAAGAAAAGGATTTTACAGGTAAGCTGTATTAAAAATCCCTTTTTTTTCAAAATTGTCGCTCTATTTTTGTTTATAGCGCAAAAAATAGGTGATCAAATACCACCAAAAGAAAGCTCTATTTGTGGGAAAAAAAGGACGCCAATTTTGTTTGGGAGCCACATCGCACGACCGCGCAATTGTCAGTTAAAGCGACGCAGTGCCGAATCGCAAAAACTGTCCAGGTTCTTTACCTGCATAAAGGTCCGGGTCTTAAGTGGTTAATGGCAATATGGTGGGTGCTGCATTAATGGCAATACGGTGGGTGCTGCATTAATGGCAATACGGTGGGTGCTGCATTTGGAGTTTTTATGAGCTATAAGCCATAATCATCACAATTATGACAAATCACGGCTTGAAATATCTTGCTTTGCATGCAATGAGTCTATCTCATATTAGTTTCACCTTGTAAGTTGCATTAGTGAAATAAATGAACTTTTGCATGATATTCAAATTTTTCGAGTATCACCTGTGTGTGTGTGTGTGTGTGTGTGTGTGTGTGTGTGTATGTATATGTATATCAGGGCTCAAAATTTCAAGCCCTGAGCTACTAGCCAGGCCTCAAGAGGTACTCGCCACCAGTTGCCCCACCTAATTCATACACTGCTCCATGCCTAATTGCCCCTAAACACGCCCTCGTAGATTATCTCATGGAATGACACGGTTAAATGTTTTATGCAGAATCAAGTTACACAATTAAATATTACCAAAAACAACTAACAAAATGGGACAGGGCACTGGGGGCAGACCAGAGGGACAGGGCACTAGAACTGGATCTCTTCCCCATTCTTTTGCTGTCTCCTCTGCAACTCCCATCCATCCTCTCTCTCCCTCTCCTATTCATCTCATCAGGAGCCTGTGTGTGCGGCTCCACGCTTTCATGTCCCCACTTCCCCCTTTTATTCAGGCTGGCAGTGAGGAGAGGAGCTGCAGCACAGCGGGAGGGAGTACCATCCAGCGCTGAGATTCACACAACTGCTCACAGTGCTCAGGCTGAACTGCTGGACACCTACATAGAGCACAAGGAGAAGAAAACTGCACAAACTGGAAGGCTGCCACTCTCATGTCAGGGCAACTTTCAGTGAGCGCTGCACTGCCTACCTGGGACACCCGGAGTGGTAATTTTCGCAATCCTCCACCTGACTCATTACTACCTGCTCTATGCTCTCCAGCTACATTGGTCGGGGGGGAGGGGGCAGGCTCAGAGAGGTCATACTGTTAGGTCCCATGGCTTAATGAGAATTGTAAGGAGAGCACCTGTGTACTGCTCTGCCTGTGCGCGGCTCACCAGACTACTTTTCCCGAGCATGCACCTTTCCTCTTCGGCCGCCAATCGCATCGGGGGTCTAAGTGTAGGCACAGATTGAAGGGACATTGGTCATGCAGCCCTGTCATCACTCGCCCCCAGCTTAAATCCACTCGCCAAATGCTAGCAGGCGAGTGGAAATTTTGAGGGCTGTGTATATAGTGCATGGTTTCTCAACTCCAGTCCTCGAGGCGCCCCAACAGGTCAGGTTTTCCCTCAGATGAAATGGCTGTGGTAATTACCAAGGCAATGAAAGTGATCAAATCACCTGTGAAAAATAATGTAAATCCGCAAAACGTGACCTGTTGGGGCGCCTTGAGGACTGGAGTTGAGAAACACTGATATAGTGTGTTGGGTCCATATAAATTTTTTTTTCAGGTATTTACCAAAACATGTCCAAGCTGTACTTTTATAATAGACTCAAGTTTAGTTTGATGGTATGTACATCCAAAATGGAGGAAGCGTTTAGGAATTGCAGCTCTTAAGAATAGCCACCCCCCCTTTTTTTCCAAGTGATCAAAAGTAATTGGACAATTTAATCTAAAACGGTTTCATGGCCAGGAGTGGGCTATTTCTTCATCAATTAGGCAGGTAGAAGGTCGTGAATTGATTCTAAGGCAGGCCATACATGGGCCGAATTTCGAAAGGATTTTCTTTCGAAAATCTTATCTAAGAATTTTTGTTCGTATTTCGCACCATTAGTGGGTTGCAGTGGGCTTTTCAGTACAGGGGGTCCCCAGGTTACAAACAAGATAGGGTCTGTAGGTTTGTGTTTAAGTTAAATCTGTTTGTAAGTCGGAACAGGTACACTTTTTCAGTGTAGCTCCAGCCCAAAATATTTTTTTTTAAGCTTTTTTGGATAGCATAGGGAAGGGTTATCGCCCCTGTAACATTTGTTTTGTTGTCTGTGCCCCTGTTCAGAAGATTTTGCCTCACTTTCTGTCCTGGTGACAATTGGATTTTGAAAATTTTGGGTTGTTGTGGAAACAAGCCTTGGTGATACATTTTTTGAAAATCAAACGATTTTCTAATCAATGATGAGATAATCATGCCAGAAATGTAATCAAAAAGAAATGCGCATGTGCAAGAAAATAAAATTCCCGGAAATGAATGAAGATTCACAGCTTTTCTGTAGCATCATGAGGTGAAATTGAAGGTCTGGGTGGTCGAATTTCGAAATCGATGGTGGCACCATCAGATGACAAAACGCACACATTTTCGGATTTTCAAAAGAAAATTCTTTCGAAATTCGACCATGTATGGCCAGCCTAAGTGTGGTATTTGCATGTGGAATCTATTGCTGTGAACATGCATAGACAGCTCCTTTGAACGCATGATGTAAGTGAAACAGACCACTGTAAGAGCTCTTTCACGCTGCCAGTGCCCTGGCTTTATGGCTTCCAGTGGCACTGGGTCATTAATGTTTATTGATGATGTGACTGAAGACAGAGGCAGCTGGATGAATTCTGCTGTGTTTAAAGATATGCTGTCAGCCCAGATTCAGCCAAATGCAACAAAGTTGATTGGACGGCACTTCACAGTACAGATGGGCAATGATCCAAAACACACTGAAAAAGCAACCCATATATACCGTATTTATCGCGGTATAACGCGCTCTGGCGTATACCGCGCACCCCCAAAGTGGCCCCCAATCCTGTGGGGGGAAAAAAAGATTTTTTGTTTTTTTGTACTTACAGTTTTGGTGTCTTGCGCGGCGTCCATCTGTGGCCTCGTCGGGTCCGGCGTCCATCTGTGGCCTCGTCGGGTCCGGCGTCCTTCTGCGGCCTCGTCGGGTCCGGCGTCCTTCTGCGGCTTCGGGTGTCCTCTTCGGCGGGTCCGGTGTCCATCTTCGGCGGGTCCGGTGTCCATCTTCGGCGGGTCCGGTGTCCATCTTCGGCGGGTCCGGTGTCCATCTTCGGCGGGTCCGGTGTCCATCTTCAGCGGGTCCGGCGTCCTTCTGCGGCGTCCTCCCGCTTGTTTCCCGCCACGACTTTGAATACTGCGCCCGCATATAGCGAGCGCAGTACACTCGTGAATCTTCGGGCAGGCTCGGGCGCCTCTCGCACTGACTTCCTGTACGCTCAGGACGTCAGTACGAGAGGCGCCGAGACTGCCCGAAGATTCACGAGTGTACTGCGCTCGCTATATGCGGGCGCAGTATTCAAACTCGTGGCGGGAAAGCGGGTATCGGCGTATATCGCGCACCCACGATTTTGCCCTGATTTTCAGGGCAAAATAGTGCGCGGTATACGCCGATAAATATGGTGTGTGTGTATATATATATATATGCATTTAACAATTATGTATAACCTTTTTAAAGACTAGGTCCACATTTTAAAATAAATGCACGTATGTTTGCAGGAAAAAAAAATGGGCATTTTTTTTCCAAAGCAATGCATGCTCGATCAGTGCATTGCCGGTGCAATGACGGGCTCCTGCAGACTCTTCCAATAGCTCTCTGCCATACCTCCTGAGCCTATATGGGCTTTCAGTTGCAGAGCTGGTGGAAGTGTCCAACATAGTTACACCAATTTCAAAAGTGACAGCTGCTCTTGGGCAAAACTAGAGTTGGTATTTAGGTCCTTTTTTTTTTTTTTTTTTAAATGTACGACACGTTTTGTTTGTTTATGTTTTTACTGTTCACATATAAACACCACTGAAACTTGGTGTAAATCCAGAAAAATAACAACTGTTTGTGTTTATTAACACTATTTATTGTATCTATTTGGCTTCGATTTTTGACGTGGAGAAAGATACGACTAGGGTATCCCAAAAAGTCAGGGTGTGATTTTCATCACCCAGCTGCCGGCTCTCTCATACCTGCTCTGAGGCCTTCCCCTTCTTGCTTTTATTGTCTCCCTATTGACCTTTAATGTTTCCCAACTCACTTTTTGAGCAACATGGTGCGATGGAGAGAGGAAATGTGCAAGTTGTATCACAGCTATATAATTGGTTTCTTTGTTTGCAAGATTCAGTGTCTTGGTTTTTATGGGGTGCTGGGGCATTAGGGAAAGTAAGTAGAGGTGCCCACAGGTTTATTTTAATAGAACACCCTGTGAAGATAAGCATAGTTTTAAAGTTGGTAATGCTCCAGCAAAAGTTGGTAATGCTCCAGCAGTTAAGTCTCAATGTCGGCTCTAGACTATCCTGGACATCCTCAGATCCAGATCCAGACTTCCCAGAAAAAAAAACCCTTACCTCCAACTTCAGACAGCCAAAGGAGCTCTCGAGCTTCAGCTACCAACTGGTTTGAAAACTTTTTTTGCTCTAGCTCCTTAGGCCAGTTTCACACATGCTGTGGCACTGATTCGGAGCCAAAGATGCACAGGACCCTTTCTAGATGCAGACCGCGGCCACCATGGAGGTGTGTGAACTGGCTCCATTGAGAGCCGGTCCCACTCTCCTGTCATGCGAATTGGATGAGTGGAAACCTGCATTCAATTTGCATAAGTGTGAACTCTGCCTCCTGGAAAACCTTTGCTCCAACTCCTGACTGTTCTGGAAACCCTCAGCTAAATCTTTGGACTGTCCTAGGAACCCTTGGCTCCATCCCTGGCCTTCCCTGAAAACCCTTGGCTCAGTCTTCGGACTGCCCAGGAAGCACTTGGCTGCAGCTCCACACTGCCTAGGCTACCCTCCTTTTAACTCTGTATTGTCCTGCTAACCCTTGGCTCAAGCTCCAGACTGCCCTGGCAACCCCCTGCCGTCTTTAAATCTGGAATGTCTTGGTATAGAGTGAAATTGAACATCTATGAAACTGAAGTTTTGCTTGTTCTCTTACGTGAACTGGGCTTGCAGCCCACATGATATGTGGGAAAATACTGGCACAGACCTATGTTTTGTAAGGATGTTTATTACTGAATTGGTTTATCTGCTCTGCTGTTAGATTTATTTAATTAAAATATTGTTTAAAATGTTTTTAGTTTGGATTTCTTCTTTAAACATTATTTTGGTTTTTCATTATCTTGTTGAAGAAATGGAGTTCCCGTCTTCTTTGACCAGCACCGAGAGAGCTTTTGTCCATCGTCTAGCCCAGTCACTTGGGCTAATATCAAAGAGTAGAGGGTAAGTTATTATGACCATTTGTCATAGTAAATGGATAGCTCTGCAAAACACCTTTAGACAAACTTAAAAATGTACAGATGTGTCCTTCATCTAACCTAAATATTCTGTAGTACTACTTTGTTCATGATCGCTTTTGTTCTCCATTACACTTTACTGCCACCATCCTGAATTTTTTTACGTGATGCATCAAGTGTCAAGCACCTCCCGTTAACATGTAGTTCTTCAGCTGCATGCTTGAGCTCTGACAGACTCTTTGCATACTAAAGTGTTTGTAAACCTCTGAAATTAAAAATGAATAGAGCATATCTTTCTATAGTGTGTACTATCCTCAATCCAAAGCACCAAGTGTGATTTCTCTCTCATCTCTCTAACCTTCTCTCTGCATTAGTCACTTCTGACAGGTTATCCCGACCCCGCAGAATATCAGGAGATGACCCTCCTCCCTACCAAGCACACAGAATGTAATTGACAGCCTCAGCTGTGTGGGATTTTCTATACGACTATGTAGAGGGGTGTGTCCTTTTCCCTTCTCTTGGGTCACATATTACGATTCGTTTTCCTGTGCCGTGTGTAATGTCAGATCCCCAGTCCCTGCCTGAAGGAGCTGAGAAAAAGTCTTTGATCTGTGTGTTTTGAAGGCTGTAGAGAGGAGAGAGCTGTAGATAAACGGGTACAACTTGTGTAGGAGTATTTGTGGGTATCACCTGAGGCTTGTCACCTCATTGATTTATATTTAAGGTTCTACAACCACTTTAAAGCATAACTCCACATTTGATTGAACTTTAAATGGCTGAGTGGTCCAAGCGCACCATTTTCTTCACTAACAGGTGTGCTTGCTGTCAGCGCTGTATGAACGATATGCATCAGCTACATACAGTATATATACAAGGTGGAGGGGCAGACGGATTTGACATGATGCTTTCCACGGCTAATCAGAGGAAGCCTTGTATTCATTAAGAAAATATAAAGCTTCCTTTGCATGACTGAGTAGATTTCAGCCTGACTTTATTTTGTTCCTGGAGCAGGATGAGAAGTTCCTGCACTGCTGTTGTGAAAACAGCCCTGTATAATGTATGTACATACAATGTATACAGGGCTAACAGCAAGGACACTTGTTAGTGAAGCATCTCATTAGTTTGGACCAATTTGATCCAAACCAACTATTAAAAGTTCAATAAAACCTGAAGTTAGGCTTTAAAGTGGTACCGAATCACAAACCACTATAATATATCGCAGCTTGACAATTTTTAGAGTTTGTGGCTGCATTCGTTTTCAGGCCTTTTATTTTTGCTTGTTGATCTGGCCATTAAATCTGGTATCCTTCAAGCTCTTCTTATAGAGCAAGCTGTCAAGCAAAAGTGGCAGTTAGAGGGTTGTGACCAACCACTTAACACTGCTTGCTTGTATTGGCTCTCAACCAAACTGTGGCCCATCAAATAGCTGCTGATCACATTTGCAGCACCATGGCAACTGCAGATCAGACAGAAGTTAAGAGGGCAGCTTCCTTGGTTGTAAAGGAAAGGAGGGTTTAGTTCCACTTTAAAACGTGTTGGCAGGGATTCCGCTTTAAAGGGGTTGTAAATGTACAATTTTTTTTCCCCCCTAAATAGCTTCTTTTACCTTAGTGCAGTCCTCCTTCACTTACCTCATGCTTCGATTTTGCTTTTAAATGTCCTTATTTCTTCTGAGAAATCCTCACTTCCTGTTCTGTCTGTAACTCCACACAGTAATGCAAGGCTTTCTCCCTGGTGTGGAGTGTCGTGCTCGCCCCCTCCCTTGGACTACAGGAGAGTCAGGACGCCCACTAACACACAGCTCCTTTCTCTATCTGCAACATAGGGAGCGTCCTGACTCTCCCGTAGTCCAAGGGAGGGGGTGAGCACGACACTCCACACCAGGGAGAAAGCCTTGCATTACTGTGTGGAGTTACAGACAGAAGAATAGGGAGTGAGGATTTCTCAGAAGAAATAAGGACATTTAAAAGCAAAATCGAAGGATGAGGTAAGTAAAGGAGGACTGCACTAAGGTAAAGGAAGCTATTTAGGATAAAAAAAATTGTACCTTTACAACCCCTTTAATTTGTTAGTCAAGAAGACCATCTAACTCTGCTAGTGCATCAAACACTACCCTCTCCCCAGGTTGACAATGCTGATGCAGATGGACAATGCTGAAGTTGTCTCTGTTGCTTTTCCAGTGGAGTGGAGACATTCAAAAGCAGAAAGTGAGCCACTGGCTAGATCACCAGGTGAAAGTAAAGGAAATGAGCCTAAAAAAGAATACTAATGTAACTACCACATACAGGATTAGTAAGCTGCAATTTATAACCTTTTTGGTTTTAGGTATAACACCGCTTTAACCACTTCCATACTGGGCACTTACGCCCCTTCCTGCCCAAGCCAATTTTCAGCTTTCAGCACTGTCGCACTTTGAATGACAATTGCGCGGTCGTGCTACACTGTACCCAAACAATTTTTTTATCATTTTGTTCCCACAAATAGAGCTTTCTTTTGGTGGTATTTGATCACCTCTGCGGTTTTTATTTTTTGCGCTATAAACAAAAGAAGAGTGACAATTTAAAAAAAAAAACACTATTTTTTACTTTTTTATTTAATAAATATCACATTTTTTAAAAAAAAAAACGTTTTTTTTCCTCAGTTTAGGCCGATATGTATTCTTCTACATATTTTTGGTAAAAAAAATCGCAATGATCATATATTGATTGGTTTGCGCAAAAGTTATAGCGTTTACAAAATAGCTGATAGATTTATGGCATTTTTATTTTATTAATTTTTTTACTAGTATTGGCGGCGATTTGCGATTTTTTTTACTGTCACCGTGACATTGCGGCGAACACATCGGACACTTTTGACACGTTTTTGCCGCCATTCACATTTATACAGCGATTAATGCGATAAATATGCACTAATTACTGTATAAATGTGACTGGCATTCAAGGGGTTAACACTAGGGGGTGAGGGAGGGGTTAATATGTATACCTAAATTGTGTTCTAACTGTGGGGAAAGGGGGGTGACTGGGGGAGGTGACCGATGCTGTGTCCCTATGTACAAGGGACACAGATCGGTCTCCTCTCTCCCCTGACAGGACGTGGAGCTCTGTGTTTACACACAGAGCTCCACGTCTTGTCCCTGTAGCCGCCGATCCCGAGTGCCTGGCGGACATCGCGACCGCCAGGCACGCGCATCGGCATCTCGGGGACGCGCCGGGCGCGCGCGCGCTGCCGCCGGCGCGCTCGCGCGCCCCCCAGTGGCCGCAAGAATACAGGATGTCAAATGACGTCCTGTTGAATTTTCAGAGTAACCGTGGAGCCGTCATTTGACGATGGCCCGGTACTCTAGTGGTTAATTTACCCACAAATGTAAAATGATTGTTACAGATTATTTCTGTCTAGAGTGTAATGATTTTTATGTTTATCGGTACCGTGGATTGACTGTTTTTGTAGGAATAATTAATGTCAAGTTGTATATTTTTAGTCTCTCACTAGCGCCATTGTATTGTAATATTTTATGAGTGGCATTACAGCATTACTTTTTGGCTTATAATATGTTTCTT
This sequence comes from Rana temporaria, assembly GCF_905171775.1. Classification (NCBI taxonomy): domain Eukaryota; kingdom Metazoa; phylum Chordata; class Amphibia; order Anura; family Ranidae; genus Rana; species Rana temporaria. Next base: position 140,962,605 of record NC_053489.1, read on the forward strand.
TGTAGGAAAGGTGCTACTAGGTACTTGACAATAAGAAAGAAGGATGGGAGTGACACCATCGGCTCCCTCATGACATGCTACCTGACTCCCAACACGAAGCAAACCATGAGGGGCCTTATTCAACGTTTTTCCATCACTAACAAGGAAAAGTCAGAACTACTTCCAAAGACCGAGCGGAGCAATGCCTTTGCAATAGAAGCTGGTACGTTGCTCATCGCAACATCCTTTAAACATAGGACATGTTTTTTGAATTCCACATGCACTATTAATGATAATTTTACAGTCTAGTATCATCTTTCAAATGATTCCTTTGCTTGTAGAATTTTTTTTTCCTCTTAGTGTAAAGCTGTTTGATTTAAACCTGTTGTAAAGTTTAGTGGATTTTTTTTTTTTTTTTTTTTAACCGCCTTTAGAGAGCCAGTAAGACCCCTTTCACATTGGAGGCAGTTTTCAGGCATTTTAGAAATGCGCCAGGCATCTAGAAAGGCATCTAGAAATAGCGCCTGAGAACTACCTCCCATGCAGCCTGAATGTAAAAGCCAGAGTGCTTAAACACTGGGGCGGTGCACTTGCGGGACATTAGAAAAAGTCCTGCAAGCAGCATCTTTGGGGAAGTTTGAGAGCGCTCTATACATTGCTCCCAAAACTCCCCTGCCCATTGGAATGAATCGGCAGAGCAACGGAAGTGCCGCAATATGGCCCTTTTAACCTCTTCTTGGGCCCATAATGGGAGTTAAATGTGTCCGAAAAGCGCTGATAAAACGAACAGTGCTTTAGCACTGCCACGGCCCCAATGTGAAAGTAGCCCAACTGTCAGTTGCCTGCTTTCTCCTCTGCCCATCCATGCCAGTCCAGGCATCTGGGTGGATCCCGACTCTAAAGTCATGATCTATCCCGACACTGTATCGGCTAAGTGACATCAGCCGACAGGGGACTTTAGTGCGCTGTCGGCTGAAAACAGCGGTCCATTGGAGAATCGTAGCCCATATAGCTTTGACTGTACTTCTCTTTTAACACTAACCCCTGCAGCATAGGAAGATCTACTCTATAAGCACACACGACATGCTTCATTTCTGGCAAGTAGCATAATTTTGTAATGGAAACAATACAGCTCTAGCCAAGCAGACAAAAGTAATTCACTTTAGTTCATTTATGTATACTTGGACAGGAAACCATATTAGTTGCAGCTAATGTAATTATCATAATTGATACCAATTTGGTTGAATTTGGCCTTTTAGAGTATAACTTAAAGTGGTTGTAAACCCACCAAAAAAAACAGCAAGACAAAGGCATAATGAGCTAGTATGCATAGCATACTAGCTCATTATGAAATACTTCCCTTAGATCGAAGCCCCTGCAGCAGTTCCGGCACACTGCTCTGGCCGGTGACATGTCTCCCGGAGTTATTTCTGGGTATCGTGGGCTCCGGCGCTGTCATTAGCCGGTGCCGCGATGATGTCACTCCCACGCATTCACGCGGGGGCCGCCAGTAATGGCACGTCAGCTGAAGAAACTGCATGCTTGGCCCGTTTTTTTCAGTGCGCATGTGCTGATGATGTCGGCACATGCTGATACAGTAGATATCTCCTAAACCGTGCAAGTTTAGGAGATATCCACAGTACCTACAGGTAAGCCTTATTATGGGCTTACTTGTAGTCAAAAGTGGTCTGTAAGGGTAAAAAGCACCAGCAGTTATCATCATCATATTTTGTCTCCCAAAGAAAAACATGAAATGAGCAGGTCCAGTGGCCGCCTGAGCAATGGCATTCCCCAAGTCCCATCAAAGAGAGGAGATTCCGAGTTTGATAGCTTTCGACAGTCCTTACCAGTTTATGAAAAGCGTGAAGAAATTATCAACATTATAAAAGAAAATAATATTCTGCTCGTTGTGGGAGAAACTGGATCTGGAAAAACCACCCAGGTAACACATATTTGTAATTTATTCATGTATTCTAAAGAAATTTTATGACGCTGGGGAAAATGCATGTCTGATTATGTGTGTGTGTGAATGTAGGAGTTTTAAACCAAGTATGGGATATGTATTTTTTGTCTATCGTTCTAGATTATCATATCGATCATCACTGGCCTCATAAATACTAACCTCACTATCGGGTAGATAGAAAGAATACATTATTTTTTGATGAGACCATTTCTTCATAGTTGGTGATTTTTAGCTGTTCCACAAGACCAACCCTTGCTTGGTTTAGTAGTTAAGTTGGTCCTTTCTCAAGTGTGTATAGAAATTATGTGTTTTTACTGTATGTAGCTAAAGTACTATTTTCAGTTTACGATAGTTCTAAGAGTAGAAACATATTAAAACCAACATTGATTTATTTATTCTGTAACCCAGAATTTGTTACATTTCATTCACCCAAAATTAGTACAATGAGCAGCAGAGGTACTGTGCATAGTAAACTGTAGGTAGGGCAGGAAGTTGGCTGACTAATACAGTCACAGCATGTCCAGTGGATGGTTGAGAAACCCTATTTCTACAGTCACTTGTCTGCCAGTGATACTAATGCTCCTTATCCCTCCTCCACTCGAAGGCTGTCCATGAACATTGTGTAACACCATGTACAGCTTTACCACTGCTAAATAAAAAGGTGCTCTCCCTGCTGTACGTGCTTTATTTATTTTTTGCCATTGTCACTGATGACAGTGGCCAGCTTCCTATGCATCTTTTGTATTCTGGTTACAGCTTTTTGAATTTCCAACCACGTTCTGTGTAGAGGCTGAATATACAGAATGCATTCTAATCCTTCTATACTGTATCCAAGACATGAAAAAAATGTTTTAGCTAGACATACATTACACTATATTTTTAACATTTGTAAGAATGGCCTGACCATACCTATGGCATAAATTGTAACATGTATAAAAATATAATGTTTTGTAAAATGTATATATTTAGACACTATGCTGATTATTTAAAGTGTAAGTAAACCCTCCTATCGGTTTCAGCCAAGGAAGCTGCTATCTTGGCCTCTATTTAATCTACAACTGCCGTAATACTGCACATGTGATCAGTTATGGTTTGACCGTTTGGTTGAGAGCACAACCAATGGGAGTGTTACATATCCGGCATGTGCCGGAAATGAAATTGCTTTATGGATGGGTTTACTTCCACTTTAATGATTAACCAATAGCAGCCAATTGGGGTTCAGTTATGGTTTTTGCTCTGTACTGGAGGTGAAATTGATTGCTGTGAGATGATTCTGCTTATTAAATAGGTTATAATGAAGATCCTAAGCATGCATTCTTGTGAAAAATTTGTATTTTTAGATGACGTTATTGAAAAGTTATAACAATAATTAAAAGAATATCTTAATTGTACAGGACAAAAACCTCCTGTAATCCTACATCATGGGTTATAGGCATGTACCTTCAGGTGATTGGATACTTGCAAAGCTTTAGAGGACATGTCCTCTGGGCACCTCTCCTATGACCTGACCCCACTCTGTGAGTCCTTGCTTTTGTGCTAGTGTATAAAGTTAAAGGATCTCTTTTTCATGAGGAAAATCACTGTTTGCTTAACTAGTTTTATTATTTTTTCGTTATTTTATCTTTGGATTGTTCAACTCTTCACTGTCTTATAATGCCAACATAGAAGCAGTGTATCTGGATCTGCACAACCTCGGTAAAACCCTGTGTTCCATACCCAGGCCACATGGAAATAATGTAAGCACTTAATGTTGCTTCAGGCACTGGATCCTGCATGGATGCCCATCTTGGCACTTGGTGCAATGTGAGTCGGCCTCAGGGTGCTTTACAAGTCCAGGGCCTTGGTCCATCACTATAGAACCCATACCCTGAAGACCCCTTAGTGCAGTGGTTCTCAAACCTACTAGTGCCGTGACCCCTTGATAAAATTTCCCATGTTGTGGGGACCCCTAACAGTAAAATTATTTTCGTAGCGTTGGTTGTCGGCACCCAAGACAAGTAAATTTACGCCCTTAACCCATGGACATTTAGCGCTCCCTCAGTCCCTTTCACTCGTACAGTATTAAAAACCCTTATGGTACATTTTGGGATGTACCACTCTTTCTCGTTCTCCTTCCTTTCCCTTTTATCGCTCTCTATCATTTCTTGTTTCCCCCCCCCCCCACCCCCCCATCCCTCTCTAGCCATCTTTCTTGTTCTTTCTCTTTATTGTTTTGTTCCTCCCCCTCTTTTCCTCTCCCTTCCATGTATTCGCTATTTTTATTCCTTCTCTTACTCATTGGTGGGGGATGAGTGGCAATGCTGTTGGGGGGTGGAATCAGAGGCAGGGCAGTTCTGATCAGCCAACTTAGGTGCACTTGATCAAGGTTATCTGCTGATCTGAGAACTGTAGTGGGGACTTTTAACCACTTTCCCACCGGACCATTTGTCAGCCTTAAGACCAGAGGTGTTTTTACAATTTTCCACTGCGCTGCTTTAACTGGTAATTGCGCGGCCATACAATGTTGTACCCAAACAAAATTTGCGTCCTTTTTTTCCCACAAATAGAGCTTTCTTTTGATGGTATTTGATTGCCTCTGCGATTTTTAATGTTTGCGATATAAACGGAAAAAGAGCGAAAATTTTGAGAAAAAATGATATTTTCTACTTTTTGTTATAAGAAAAATCGAACAAACTCAATTTTAGTCATACATTTTGGCCAAAATGTATTCAGCCACATGTCTTTAGTAAAAAAAATGCCAATAAGCGTAAATTTATTGGTTTGCGCAAAAGTTATAGCATCTACAAACTAGGGTACATTTTCTGGAATTTACACAGCTTTTATTTTATGACTGCCTATCTCAATTCTTGAGGTGCTAAAATAGCAAGGAAGTACAAAACCCCCCCAAATGACCCCATTTTGGAAAGTAGACACCCCAAGGAACCTGCTGAAAGGCATGTTGAGTCCATTGAATATTTTTTTTTTTTGTAACAAGTGATTGAATAATGACAAAAAAAAAAAAAAAAAAAAAGAAATTACAAAAAGTTGTCACTAAATGATATATTGCTCACACATGCCATAGTTATATGTGGAATTGCACCCCAAAATACATTCTCCTGCTTCTCCTGAGTACGGGGATACCACATGTGTGAGACTTTTTGGGAGCCCAACCACGTACGGGGCCCCGGAAATCAAGCACCGCCTTCAGGATTTCTAAGGGCGCAAATTTTTGATTTCACTTCTCACTACCTAAGACAGTTTTGAAGGCCATAAAATGCCCAAATAGCACAAAATCCCCCCAAATGACCCCATTTTGGAAAGTAGACACCCCAAGGAATCTGCTGAGGGGCATATTGAGCCCACTGAATATTTTTTTTTTTTTGTACCAAGTGATTGAATAATGACAAAAAAAAAAAAAGAAAAAAGAAATTACAAAAAGTTGTAACTAAATGATATATTGCTCATACATGCCATGGTTATATGTGGAATTGCACCCCAAAATACATTCTGCTGCTTCTCCTGAGTACGGGGATACCACATGTGTGGGACTTTTTGCGAGTCTAGCCGCGTACGGGACCCCGAAAACCAAGCATCGCCTTCAGGATTTCTAAGGGCGCAAATTTTTTATTTCACTCCTCACTACCTATCACAGTTTTGAAGGCCATAAAATGCCCAAATAGCAGAAACCCCCCCCAAATGACCCCATTTTGGAAAGTAGACACCCCAGGCTATTTGCTGAGAGGCATGTTGAGTCCATGGAATATTTAATATTTTGACACAAGTTGCGGGAATATGACAATTTTTATTTTTTTTGCACAAAGTTGTCACTAAATGATATATTGCTCACACATGCCATGGGCATATGTGGAATTACACCCCAAAATACATTCTGCAGCTTCTCCTGAGTACGGGGATACCACATGTGTGGGACTTTTTGGGAGCCTAGCCGCGTACGGGACCCCGAAAACCAAGCACCGCCTTCAGGATTTCTAAGGGCATACATTTTTGATTTCACTCCTCACTACCGATCACTACCTATCACAGTATTGAAGGCCATAAAAGGCCAAGATGGCACACAACCCCCCCAAATGACCCCATTTTGGAAAGTAGACACCCCAAGCTATTTTCTGAGAGGCATTTTGAGTTCATGGAATATTTTATATCTTGCCACCAGTTGCTGGAATATGACAAACTTTTTTTTTTTTTTTTTTTTTTTGCACAAAGTTGTCACTAAATGATATATTGCTCACACATGCCATGGTTATATGTGGAATTGCACCCCAAAATACATTCTGCTGCTTCTCCTGAGTACGGGGATACCACATGTGTGGGACTTTTCGGGAGCCTAGCCGCGTACGGGGCCCCGAAAACCAAGCACCGCCTTCAGGATTTCTAAGGGCGCAAATTTTTGATTTCACTCCTCGCTGCCTATCACAGTTTCGGAGGCCATAGAATTCCCAGATGGCAGACAACCCCCCCAAATGACCCCATTTTGGAAAGTAGACACCCCAAGCTATTTGCTGAGAGGCATGGTGAGTATTTTACAGCGCTCATTTATTTTTGAAAATGAAGAAAGATATATATATATATATATATATTTTTTTTTTCTTTTTTCAATTTTCAAATCTTTGTGACAAAAAGCAAGATCTGCAAAATACTCAACATACCTCTCAGCAAATAGCTTGGGGTGTCTACTTTCCAAAATGGGGTCATTTAGGGGGGTTTTGTGCCATCTGGGCATTCCATGGCCTCCGAAACTGTGATAGGTAGTGAGGAGTGAAATCAAAAATTTACACCCTTAGAAAGCCTGAAGGTGGTGATTGGTTTTTGGGGTCCCGTACGCGGCTAGGCTCCCAAAAAGTCTCACACATGTGGTATCCCCGTACTCAGGAGAAGCAGCAGAATGTATTTTGGGGTGTAATTCCACATATGCCCATGGCATGTTTGAGCAATATATCATTTAGTGACAACTTTGTGCAAAAAAAATAAAATAAAATAATAATAATTCTCTTTCCTACAACTTGTGTCAAAATATAAAATATTCCATGGACTCGAGATGCCTCTCAGCAAATAGCTTGGGGTGTCTACTTTCCAAAATGGGGTCATTTGGGGGGGTTTTGAACTGTCCTGGCATTTTATGAACAACATTTAGAAGCTTATGTCACACATTACCCACTCTTCTAACCACTTGAAGAAAAAGCCCTTTCTGACACTGTTTGTTTACATAAAAACATATTATTTTTTTGCAAGAAAGTTAAGTTGAACCCCCAAACATTATATATTATTTTAAAGCAAAGGCCCTACAGATTAAAATGGTGGGTGTTGCATTTTTTTTTACCACGCAGTATTTGCGCAGCGATTTTTCAAATGCATTTTTTTGGGCAAAAATACATATTTTTTTATTTTAATGCACTAAAACACACTATATTGCCCAAATGTTTGATGAAATAAAAAAGATGATCTTAGGCCGAGTACATAGATACCAAACACGACATGCTTTAAAATTGCGCACAAATGCGCAGTGGCGACAAACTACATACATTTTTAAAAGCCTTTAAAAGCCTCTACGGGTTACCACATTAGATTTACAGAGGAGGTCTACTGCTAAAATTACTGCCCTCGATCTGACCTTCGCGGTGATACCTCACATGCATGGTACAATTGCTGTTTACATATGACGCCAAACCGACGCTTGCGTTCGCCTTTGCGCAAGAGCAGGGGGGGACAGGGGTGCTTTTTTTTTTTTTTTTTTTTTTATTATTATTTAATTTGCTTTTTTAATTTTATTTTAAACTGTTCCTTACTTTTTTTTATTATTTTTATAATTTTTATTGCCATCTTAGGGCATGTAAATATCCCCTATGATAGCAATAGTTAGTGACAGGTACTCTTTTTTGAAAAAATTGGGGTCTATTAGACCCTAGATCTCTCCTCTGCCCTTAAAGCATCTGACCACACCAAGATCGGTGTGATAAAATGTTTTCCCACTTTCCCAATGGCGCAGTTTATATCCGGGGAGGGGACATACCCTCCCACTGCTTGTAAAAGCAGTTTAGAGGCTAATTAGCCGCTAGGACTGCTTTTACATGAAAGCCGACCGCTGGCTGAAAAGAATGATACCAAGATGATACCTAAACCCGCAGGCATCATTCTGGTATAACCATTCAAAGTCCAGCAACATACCATACGTTGATGGTTCTTGTTGGACATGTATTGTAATCTTTTTTTTTTTTCATGCAGCCTGTTGGCTGAACGAAAAAAAGATTGATCGGTGGGTATGCCCACCATTAGAATACCTCCCTTCATCCACCCACTTCTAATGATGGGCATACATGCACCATTTATATATGCCGAAGCATGGGGCATCCTCCCGCAAAAAAGTTATGCCGCTCACACACGTATGTACGCCGCATAAAAAGTTATGGCGCATACACACGGTCGGACTTTTCCACGGGCAAGCTTCCGACGGAATTTCGACCGTATGTACGCGGCATTAGGAGCAAAATCGCTCCTCCGCCCCTAATGCCCCCATGCTTCGGCATATATGCTCTTTTTTTAACTGTGGTGGTGAAATCACCTCCCACAGTGTTGGAGTCGCGGCTTTATGTATCGTGGGAGCAAACGCTGTTGCTGTCACGCTAAATAAATCCGTGCTGCAACTGAATGGCGTACCTGCTAAGCAAATGATGGTTAACATTATAACAAAGTAACATTACATTTTAACATTAAGATCTTACCATACCATACCTGCAAAGCAAATACCAAAAAAATAAATACAGTAAAAAATAAAACATTTTTTAACGCAACCTGTGCCTAAAAAATATACATGCCAAAGCATGGGGGCATCCTCCCGCATAAAAAGTTATGCCGCATACACACGGTCGAACTTTTCCACGGGCAAGCCTCCGTCGGAATTTCGACCGTATGTACGCGGCATTAGGAGCAAAATCGCTCCTCCGCCCCTGCTGCCCCCATGCTTTGGCATATATGCTTTTTTTTTTAATCGTGGTGGTGAAATCACCTCCTACAGCGTTGGAGTCACAGCTTTATAAATCGTGGGAGCAAACGCTGTTGCTGTCACGCTAAATAAATCCGCGATGCAACTGAATGGCGTACCTGCTAAACAAATGATGGTTAACAATAAAACAAACATTACAGTATAACATACCATACCTGCAAAGCAAATACAATAAAACATTGTAAAAATAGAGAGAATAGATATAGAACAATAGTGAGTGGACAGTAGAGAGTGAACATAAGAGAACAATAAAGAGAGGAGAAAAATACAACCACAACTATTTTTGGATTTTTTATTTTATATATTTTTTTGTGTTTTTGTGTAAGTTTTTTTAATTTTTTTTCCACTTTTTTTTTACTTTTATAAAAACTGTAAGAAAACTGTAAACTGAACGTTGCAGATTATGGTCTCTCAAAATGTGATGGCCATCACATATTCCGAGACCCTGTGTTGGTGTGCCTAGGACTGTGTGGTGCTGTACCCTACGCTAAAACTCAACTAGTGTGTGGTAGCGTTTGAAACATGCACCAATGCAGAGACCAGGTTGGTCAGGACAGTCGGGACAATAAAAGCGGGTGTCACGCCTAAATCCGAGTTTGCTGCAGACACGACATCTTTTTTGGCGGGCTCTTTGGGTAGGGGTACCAGGGAGGACAAAAGGAAAATGCCTCTCATACAGCCGGCTCACTGCATTTGCGTTGGGAAGGTGGGGCACAGCACCATCTGGAAACAGAAGGGCTTCGACGATCTCTTCCTGGAATTTTAGGAAGGATCCAGTCCGTCCTGAAGCTCTGTATAGCACATGAGCGTTCAGCAAAGCCAATTGAAACAAATACACTGACACTTTTTTGTACCAGCGTTTGGACCTCCGGGCAATTAGGTACGGCGCCAACAACTGGTCATTGAGGTCCACCCCTCCCATGTTAAGGTTGTACTCGTGGATACAGAGGGGTTTCTCCACAACACCAGTCGCCGTAGGAATTTGGACTGCCGTGTCTGCGTGAAGCGTGGACAGAACGAAAACATTCCGTGAATCCCTCCACTTCACTGCTAACAAATTATTACACCGTAAGCAGGCTCTCTCCCCCCGACTAAGACGGGATTCTACAAGCCGTTGGGGGATGCCCCGGCGATTAGGTCGCACGGTGCCACATGCGCCAATTCCATAATCAAAAAGGTGACTAAAAAGTGGCACGCTTGTGTAATAATTGTCCACGTACAAGTGGTACCCCTTTCCGAATAAGGGTGACACCAATTCCCACACTATCTTACCAGCGCTCCCTATGTAATCAGGGCAATTCTCCGGCTCTACGTGACTGTCTTTTCCCTCGTAAACCATAAAGCTAGATGTATAGCCTGTTGCCCTGTCACAGAGCTTATACAACTTGACCCCGTATCTGGCACGCTTGCTGGGAAGGTATTGTTTGAATGACAAGCGGCCAGAAAACTTAACCAGGGACTCATCAACGCAGACAACTTGATTGGGATTATACAAGGCTGCAAACCGTTCGTTGAAGTGGTTTACGAGGGGCCGAATTTTGTAGAGCCGATCGAATTCAGGGTCTCCCCGAGGACGACAGAGTTCATTGTCACTAAAATGCATGAACCGCAAGATCTGCTCGTATCGTGTCCTGGTCATGGAGGCAGAGAAAATGGGCATATGGTGAACTGGGTGCGTGGACCAATACATCCGCAGCTCACTCTTTTTAGTAATGCCCATGATGAGGGAAAGGCCCAGAAAGATCTTAAATTCGGAAACCGTAATTGGCTTCCAATCTCTGGCAAGGGACAGCTGGGGATTAGCGGCGAAGAATTGACCAGCGTACAAATTGCTTTGGTCCACAATAGATCTATAGAGATCTTCCGTGAAATACAGCGAATAAAAATCCAGTGACGTAAAATCAACTGTATTCACCTGAATTCCGGGTTGGCCAGTGAATGGGGGAAGTACGGGTGCTGCAGAAGTGGTGGGTACCCAATCAGGATTGGCGAATGCAGCAGGAAGGGCACTATGGGGACGGGCCTGTCTTTGTCGTCTTCTTCTTCTTGGTGGCAGCGGGACACTACTCGTGCTTGCCACCTCTCCAGCTTGAACTGCACTTATGGGACTCGCCACGTCACCAAGTGTTACTGCAGTGCTGGATATATGACCAGGATGTACTAGGCCGCTGGTGCTTGCCAGTTCACCAGAAGGAATAGCGGCGCTAGTACTTCTCTCCTCCATACGAGAGCCCTGCGGTTCTTGCACCTCAGCGACAGCAGAAGATCGGGGTCTGGTACGCCTGACCCTAGCAGGGACCACTCCGTCGTCAGAGCTATCTGTCAGGGAGCCACTGTCGTCTACAGGATCGTATTCTGAGCAAGAATTTGACAGATGCGTGACCTCCTCATCACTATCCGTCAGGCTCATAAACAAGTAGGCCTCTTCATCACTGTACCATCGATTTGCCATTTTGGGCTCTAAATTTAGGGGTACAGTGGTGAGATTCACAGGCAAAAAAGCACCTGACCTGTTAGCGACTGAGTCAAGCGCTACCAAAAAAACTGTTAGCGATCGCAGAGATCAGGCCTGACTCTGCGAACGCTGCAGTTATGTGTTTTTGTGTTTTGTGTCAGTGATCGATCGATTGATCGATACTGCACTTCGGTGGGCTGGACTGGGCGAAGGGGCTAAACGCAGGTGCTAGCAGGTATCTGGGCTGATCCCGCTAACCATGCGTTTTTGGGAACCCTAAACTGCAGGGGACGCTAGTATAGATCTGATCAGATCAAGTATCGATCCGATCAGATACTATACCACTAAAGGGATGCGTATGGTGCGTGCGTGGGTGTTAGCGCTATTGGCCGCTGCCTGGGGCGACGCAGACCCTATCTGGCGCTAAAACCAAACTTTGATCACCCGCCGGGCGATCAGGGGGTTAAAATTTTATTGCAAAAAATATGGCGGGTGCCTTGATGCAATAAAAAATTAACTAGCTAAACTGCGTCACCGGTGACACTTATACTGTGATCACTGGTGACAGGGGGTAATGATGGGGTTAAACCTTTATTGGGGGGGGTTGGGGGGGGTCCCTAGACTATTTAGAGCCTAATACTGATTACCCTAACACTTATTTTTGTCACTAATGACACTAGTACAGCGATCAAAAAAAAATCTGATTGCTGTACTGGGTGACACAGTGACAGGCAGTGAATGGGTTAATTTGGGGGGTGATCGGGGGGTGATCAGGGGGTTAAAAGTGTGCCTACGTGACCTGGTGTCAGTGTAGTGTTGTGCAACTCACTGTTAGATGCTCTCTCCCTCTCGGTCTGGAACGGAAAGACCGACACGAGGGAGAGAGCAGTACTTCCCCTGCCAATGTTTACAAAACATTGCCAGGGGAAGACAACCATTGGTTGGAGCGATCACCAGGTCCAGGCCAGATTTTATTGGCCTGGACCTGGTGATTGATCAGTTCTGCATCGAATCTGATCATCGTGAACGGCGGTGGGGCGCGCGCGCGCGCCCCATCGCCGTTCACGCGCCGGACGTCATAATACGTGATCTCGCCCAGGAGTGCCATCTTGTGGACGTATTATGACGGTGCGGCGACGGCAAGTAGTTAATGGCTACTCTAATCACAAGTAGTGTTACTCACTGTGTCTCCGGGCTTCACAGTATCTCCAGCTCTGTGGTGTCTCTCAGCAGTGACGCCTATGCCGAAATCAGGAGATAGGGTCTCCTCCAGCCCCTCCCACTTCACATTTCTCACCAGTAAGCCGACCTCTAGTCTCTGCCCCCCCCCCCCCACCTATGCTATGAACTGAATGGGTGACTTAGAAAATGCTGAGTGGGTAGCCGCGGGCTCCAGGAACAGCCCAGCTGTGCGCGCACAGGCTCTAGGGACAGCCCTGTGAAAAGGCTGGGAGAGCGGTGTGGGCTTCTGGAACAGCTCAGGATTCAATGACCCCTGGCAAATTGCCATTTGACCCCTGAGGGGGTCCCGACCCAGGTTGGGAACCACTGCCTTAGTGGATGTGCCTGGGCCATATTATAATCCAGCATTGCGAACAGGTAAGACTGGGTCACCCTGTATCTGTAACCGCTACTGTAAAAATAGGGATAGGTTTGGAATGAATTCACCTCTCAGCTTAAATTTTTTAAACTTGTCCCTAAAACTCAACCGCTCAGAGCTTAGTCTCAAGTGAATGATCAGGTGTCACATGATACCATTGGTTGCACACTTCACCACCACTTTCACCTAGAGCCCCTATAAAGTACTTGGGCAATTCCTCTTGCCCTTTTTGCCACAAAAAATCATTACAGGTTGGTCTACATATGATATACCAGTGAATTTATAATATGCTCCAAAAAAAAAAAAAAAAAAAAAAAAAAAATATATATATATATATATATATATATATATATATATATATATATATATATATATATATATATATATATATATATATATATATATATATATATATATATATATATATACTCCCCCAAAAATTGTATATATAATTGTGAGTCGACTCCGTCAACCAATTTGCATACCCAATTTAGATAAATAAATCGATAATCAATATACACCAAAACAACAAAAAGTGCTCCAACCCATATAGTCCAAAAAATATTCAATAAGTGAAAAGTGCAAATAAAAAGTCAATTTCTTTTCAAATTGCAGCTATTGCAGATTCCATTCGGTTAAATCGATCAAATATTTGTGACTTTTTCACCCGTTGTGTCACCACTGTAGTGATCTAATTTGGTGTATCCAATAAATGTAGTGATCATGTATAGTGTCCAACACAGAACCATAAGATCCAATGTACTGAAGTCAGAGAGTAAATTGGGTTGTTCCGCAGCAACTCACACCAGGTTTTCCAGAGAACGCATTTAATGGATCTTCCAATAACATACAAAGTCCAAATTCCACAGATGATACAAGAGTTCAACAAAGTAATGTAGTGTCAAAGTCTCATCTTAGAGAATACATGTTCTGATCCCTTCTAGATCTGTGCCTTTACATGTTCATGCAGAGAATACATGGGGGTTTCTTCTCTAACTGGTAACCAGAAATTCCCGACATTATATATTGTGTCTTTTGAATAGCTGACCAATTTGATTGGTTGTCTCTTAATTGAAAGACAGCAGGACATATTTACCTGCCACTCTTAAAAGACAGGATGTGACTTCAGCCGAAGTCACTAATTAGTATGCATCCTTGCATACTAATAAGCCCCCCTCTAATAAGTAATTAGATTGGTCATCTTTTATTTGAAGGGCAGGAAATCCTGCAACAGGTAAATGATTCAGCCAAAGTCACTAATTAGTATGCATCCTTGCATACTAATAAGCCCCCCTCTAATAAGTAATTAGATTGCATGAGATCTGAATAATGGTTTGATATGTAAAAACGGCTCCATCCTGTTTCTGCCTTTTCTCTTTCGTTCATAGACGGACACAGCATCCTTTGACCTTAGGGTTATGTTCCTCCTACCAGGAGATTTTAGGCAGAATTCTTACAGCACCCAAGGTGTTAAAACTTTCCTTCATGCCGCTCCTCCCAGGGGGCGTGGCTCCCCCAGGCATAACCCACACCCTGCTCCAGCAGCTTCAGTTTGTTTCTGCCTAACCGTCAGGAGAGTCAGGCTCTCTCTGGAGTCCTGGACTCTGGAGTTTTTTCTTGCAAATTTTTTTGCTTTTTGCGAGTTTTTTTCCTCGCTTTTTTATTTTATTTTTATTTTTGAATCCTGCGATTCTTCTATCAACAGCCGACTGGGTGACAGGCTGGGTCCTCGACCCTTGTAGTCCCCCCAGGTTCGGCCTTCGAGCGTGTGCCGGCCCTCAGCTACGCTTTGGGACGTCCACGACAGGCCCCATTGCTCCAGGGGCGGCCGGGGAACTTCGGTTCTAGGGCACACATATGACCGGTCTCTATGGCCTTGTCACAGTGTGTCTGGCTGACAACCATGCCGTTCGCGGACGTTGGTTCTGTCTGGGATACCTCCAGCCGGGTAGTCGCAGGACAGGTAAGTAGGGCCCCTTACTCAGGTAAGTGGTCTGGCTGGAATGTTTTCCCTTGGGAGGTCGACTGAGGGTTTTCCCCTGCTTTCCTCTCTCCCTTATTCCTCTCCCTCCTTCCCCCTTTGGGTGACGGCTGTGCAGGTTTTTTTTTTCTCTGGGGCTCATTTTTTTCACTCGTGGTATGGCTGGGGCTGTTCTGTGTCACTGCAGGGGACTGTGGTGGACATTCTGGGCATTTTTGTGTGTGCTGTGTGCTGTTTTGGTGTACTGTCATTTTTGGGTACACTGTCTTTTTAAAACTGCGCAACGGCGGCTATTTTGCCGGAGCCGCGCTTGTATTATTCGGCGGCCATTTTCTTGTGGCCGGCGCCGTTTTCAGCACTAGTTCGGCCTCTAGTGGCCGTTTCGGCGGGGGAAAAAGACCGCGAATCCTCTGAGGGGACAGACGCAGCGCTGCAGCTTCTCCTCAGCACACACTTGTCCTTAACAGACCGCGCTGTACCAGGGGGGTGGTGAGTCTCAGGGGGCCCCAGACTGTGCTCTAGCGGCCGGGAGGTGACCTGTGGGGGACTTTTTTCCTGCCATTGGCAGTGGGGGTGACACGGCAGCTGCAATATGGAGCCTGAATCGGGCCCCTCATTCCTCACAATGCCGGAATTAACCCTTAGCGCCCCTTCCCCTGCCACATCTGTTGAATCGGTGTCGGCTGTCCTGGAATCTTTTCTCACCAGGTTTGAAGCTGCCAGTGCTCGGTTGGGGGGTAAAAAGCGCCCCCCCCAGAGGCTGTTTCTGGGGATATCTCTGACGCTGAATCTGATAACGCTGTTGCTGCTTCTGGTTCTGTCATGTCAGAGGATGCGGTCTTAACCCACATGGACAGCGAGGATGACACTGCTGCGGAGTCTGCTGACAAGGAATTTGTTGGAGCTCTTATTACTGCGGTACGTGAGACTCTTCATTTAGAGGATGTGGCGGAGACACCAGCGGTGTCAGTCCCTTTTGGATTCCGCAAACCACCGCGTACCGCTAAGGTATTCCCTTGTGTTCCTTATTTGGACAATTTGTTGTATAAGCAATGGGATACACCGCAAAAGGCTTTTACTGTTCCTAAAAGCTTTGCTACCCGTTACCCCCTGGAGGAGGACTTTTTAAAAAAGTGGGTCACTCCTCCGTCGGTGGACCCTCCTGTGTCCAGACTTAGTAAGGCTACTACGTTGCCTGTGGAGGGGGCTCCTGCTTTCAAGGACCCCGCTGATAGGAGAGTGGAGGCCGTGGCCCGCTCCCTGTTCTCGGTGGTAGGTTCGGCGGTAAGGCCGGCGCCCTGGTTGCTCAGACGCTAACTGAAAGGGCGAAGCTCCTGCTGCAGGACCTGGAGGTCCAGGGTGCTTCCGAGTCCTCTAGGGACCTGGCTGAGCAGTTGATTCAGGGTCAGAAGTTTCTCTGTGAGGCGGCTATGGATTCGATACCTTTGCTTTCCAGGGCTTCCGTCTACGCAGTGGTTCTGCGCCGCCTTATATGGCTGAAGTGCTGGTCGGCTGACCAGTCCTCGAAAAAGGCCTTGGTGGATTTGCCCTTTAAGGGCGGACGGCTCTTTGGGGCATCCCTGGATGACATCATTAAGGATGCCACTGGAGGTAAGAGCACCTTGCTCCCTCAGTCGGGGAAGGGTAAGGAACCTCGCCGCAAGCAAGGTCCTACTTTTACTACCCCTAAGCGTTTTTTTCGTGCGCCCAGCTGGAAAAGGTCCGCAAGGGGCAAAAGCCCCTGCTGCCGGGCGTAAGCGCCCCTGGTTTAACAAACCAAACAAGCCTGCGGACAAGCCTGCTTCCGCATGAAGGTCTGCCCCCGCCCGGGTCTCGGGTGGGGGGACGGCTTCACGACTTCGCGGATCGGTGGAACTCTCTTCTGACCGACCGTTGGGTTTGCGAGGTGGTCGCCTCGGGGTACAAGATAGAGTTCCTCTCTTGTCCCCCAAACAGATTTTTTCCATCCAACCTCCAGCTTCCTCCGGATCGTCGGCTAGCCGTGTCCGGGGCTGTCCAGGATCTTCTGGACAGAGGGGTGGTTCCCTCGCTGGAACGGTTTCGGGGGTTCTACTCCAATCTGTTCGTGGTTCCCAAGAAGGGAGGGGTTCGCCCTGTCCTGGACCTAAAGGCCCTCAACTCCTTTGTCAAGGTGCAGCGATTCAGGATGGAGTCGGTCCGTTCTATCATAGCGGCCCTCCACCAGGGGGACTTCATGGCGTCCTTGGACATCATGGACGCATACCTGCATGTCCCCGTTTGCACAAGCCACCAAAGGTATCTGCGTTTTGCGATCGGGGAGGACCACTATCAATTCGTGGCCCTCCCGTTCGGGCTGGCGTCGGCACCACGGGTGTTCACCAAGGTGCTCGCCCCGATCCTGGCCTTGCTACGGCAGCGAGGGATCGCTATCGTGGGATACCTGGACGACCTTCTCCTGAGAGCTTCTTCAAACTCAGTTAGAGGAGGACGTGTCCATCACGTGTCGGACTCTGCAGGAGTTCGGCTGGCTTCTGAATCTCAAAAAATCAGTGTTGGTTCCGTCCCAGAGGCTGGAACACCTGGGGCTGGTTTGGGATTCGGGGGAGGCAAAAGTGTTCCTCCCATCGGAAAAACTACGGACCCTGCAATCTGCAGTGAGACAGTTGTCGACCCAGAAGTGGTCGTCTCTTCGCTTCTGCATGCGGGTTCTGGGTCTGATGGTGGCCTCCTTCGAGGCGGTTCCGTATGCCCAATTCCACACCAGGGTACTACAGAAGGAGATTCTGTCACGATGGGACAGGGTCCCATCTTCTCTGGATCGCCAGATTCGGTTGAGCCATCTGGCCAAGTCTTCCCTGGCATGGTGGCTGACGTCTCCGGTGCTTCGGTCCGGGAAGTCTTTTCTTCCGTGCCGCTGGACAGTGGTCACGACGGATGCCAGCCTCTTCGGCTGGGGGGGCGTCTGGGGCACCCAGTCAGCCCAGGGGCGCTGGACTCAGGAGGAGTCCCGCCTGCCGATCAATATCCTGGAGCTCCGAGCGATCAAGCTGTGCCTTGTCAGGTGGTCCCTGGAGCTGCAGGGCTGTCCTGTCAGGATCCAGTCCGACAACGCCACGGCCGTGGCGTACGTCAATCATCAGGGCGGCACAAGGAGCTCGGCCGCGGCGACGGAGGTCGCTCACATACTTCGGTGGGCCGAAAGGTCCGTTCCGGCCCTGTCAGCGGTTTACATTCCGGGAGTTCTGAATTGGCAAGCCGACTTCCTAAGTCGCACGACTCTGGATCAAGGGGAGTGGTCTCTCCACCCGGAGGTTTTTCAGATCCTGTGCCAAAAATGGGGCACTCCAGACGTGGACCTTCTGGCGTCCCGTCTCAATCGGAAGGTACCACGGTTTGTGGCCAGGTCAAGGGACCCGTGGGCAGACGCGTCAGACGCGTTAGTGGCTCCCTGGGGTCAATATCACCTGATTTACGCCTTCCCTCCTCTAAGGCTCCTACCCCGCCTGCTGCGCAGGGTGGAAGCCGAAGGGATTCCAACGATCCTGATCGCCCCAGATTGGCCGCGTCGCTCTTGGTACGCGGACCTGGTACGTCTGGTAGCAGACGCCCCCTGGCGCCTGCCTCTGAGGGAAGATCTCCTGTCTCAGGGCCCGATCTTCCATCCTGCTTTACGGTCACTGGCTTTAACGGCGTGGCTGTTGAGAACCAGGTACTGAAGGACCGGGGCCTGTCGGGCCCGGTAATCTCTACCATGATGCGTGCACGGAAGTCCACTTCTCGAAAAATTTATCATCGTACATGGAAAGCATACATCTCTATGTGTGAGGAGATGAAGTGGCACCCCCGTACTTACGTGGTGTCCCGGATCCTGCTGTTCCTACAGAGGGGAGTGGACCAGGCTCTTGCCTTGAGCACGATCAAGAGTCAGATTTCTGCTCTGGCTGTTTATTTTCAGCGTCTCGTTGCAGCGCACTCTTTGGTTCGCACGTTTGTGCAGGGGGTCCGGCATGTGGCCCCCCGGTGCGCCCTCCGCTACCTTCTTGGGACTTGAACTTGGTCCTCTCGGCGCTTCAGCGTGCCCCCTTTGAGGACATTCGGGAGATCCTCTTGCTGACTTTGTCGCAGAAGGTGGTCTTTCTGGTAGCTATTACCTCTATCAGACGAGTGTCTGAACTGGCGGCCTTGTCTTGCAAGGCCCCCTACTTGGTCATCCATCAGGATAAGGCGGTGCTGCGCCCGCGACCTTCTTTTCTTCCGAAGGTCGTTTCGGCCTTTCACATTAACGAGGACATTGTTGTTCCATCATTATGTCCTCAGCCGAAGAACCCGAAGGAAGCCGTTTTACATTCTCTGGATGTGGTTCGGGCCCTTCGAGTTTACTTGTCGGCGACAGCTCCGTTCCGGAAGTCGGACTCGCTGTTCGTGTCTGTGTCCGGTCCCAGTAAGGGCCTGGCAGTCTCGTCGGCCACCATTTCCAGGTGGATCCGACAGGTTGTGCTTCAGGCCTACGCCCTGAAGGGGCGGGCGCCTCCCTTTCGGGTCACGGCGCATTCGACCAGGGCGATTGGAGCCTCCTGGGCTTTCCGACACCAAGCCTCTGTGTTACAGGTGTGTAAGGCTGCGACCTGGTCGTCGGTCCACACTTTTTCAAAGTTTTATAAGGTGGATGTGAGTGCATCTTCTGATGCCTCATTCGGCCGCAGGGTGTTACAGGCGGCAGTTTAAGGTTGGAGTTCCTCCGTTGAGTAACTCCGGTTTTGTTTGGGGTGTAACCTGTTGTTTGCTGTGTTATTTTTCCCACCCCTCGTTTTTTTGACACTGCTTGGGGACGTCCCTAAGGTCAAAGGATGCTGTGTCCGTCTATGAACGAAAGAGAAAAAGGGATTTTTGTACTCACCGTAAAATCCATTTCTCTGAGTTCATAGACGGACACAGCACCCACCCCTCCTTGGTTTGTACTGCTTGTTACGAACTGAAGCTGCTGGAGCAGGGTGTGGGTTATGCCTGGGGGAGCCACGCCCCCTGGGAGGAGCGGCATGAAGGAAAGTTTTAACACCTTGGGTGCTGTAAGAATTCTGCCTAAAATCTCCTGGTAGGAGGAACATAACCCTAAGGTCAAAGGATGCTGTGTCCGTCTATGAACTCAGAGAAATGGATTTTACGGTGAGTACAAAAATCCCTTTTCTCTTATCGTCCATGGACGGACACAGCTCCTTAAGTCTTGACAAGTGGGTTATGTTCCCTGTTTACAGGAGAGGACTAGGCAGAAACATGTTAAATGGTTAAATACATGTTACATTAACAGAGTTGAACAGCCCCGCCCAGGGGGCGGTCCCTCCAGACATAACCCTCCTCACTGCAGCTTGCAGCCTCAGTTTCGTTCTGCCTAGCAAAGGAGATGGACGTATGGCTCCCTTTGGGCCCAGCGCCCTGAGGAGAAATTTTATTTTATTTTCTTTTCTTTTAATTTTTTCTTAAAGAATCTTCTTTCAACTGTCGGCTGAGAGACAGGCTGGATAATATAGATCCTTGTAGTCTTCTCAGTCCGACCAGCATGCGTGGACACACCTTTGCAAAGAGGCTTGGTCTGCCACGCCATACCTCATGACTCCTGAGGTGGCCGGTGAGCTTTGCTCCGAGGTCCACATATGACTGGGCTGTGGTGTTGTCTCCCTCACAGTGGACCGGGCCGACAGCTACCTCCATTGCGGTTGTAGTTCTGTCAGGAATGCGTCAGCGAATGCTCGCTCTGAGGTAAGTACAGTCCCTCCCGCTTAGGTGGGTTGGTACGGCTGGGCATTCCCGGGGTTTGGGGGGCCTTTTCTCCTCCCTCCCCTGCTCCTTTCCCTCTGCTGCATTGCAAACATTTGCCGCTGTCGGGGGGGGGGGGGCTCCCTGAGGGGACTGTGTCTGGCCTGAGTTTTTCTGTGAGGTTTCTGTGTGTATTTTTTAATTTTTTTTTACACTTTTAAAAGCCTTAGAGGCTTTTGCTGTTTAAATGCTGCGTTTTGCCGCCATTCGGCCGGCTCTGGCGCCATTTTTGGGGTGGTTTTCAATTGCATTGAAAATCCCCATTGGCGGCCATTTTGCCGTAGCCGCGCTCCGAGGACGTTCGGCGGCCATCTTGGCTGACCCCTAGTGCTGAATCCTACGGTTCACACAGGTCCCTCGGATGCCGCAGTCTCCTCACAGTATTTTTTCCTCCCCACACGCCGTGTGCTGTGGGCGGATGGCTCGCTGGGCAGCCTCCTCCTCGGTGAGTCCCCTGGGATACCCCCGACCAGCGCAGCGAAGGGTGAGTTGCCCTGCATAGGGCATTGGAGCTTCTGTAAATCAATGGCAATTTATACATACACACTATGTGTATGGGTTGCTCTATTGGAGTCAGTATCTGGTCCTTCCCCACCTGGGATCCCACAGATGTTTTTTTTTTTTTTTTTTTACGGTTTGTCCTGGACACCTTGGTGTCAGGGTGGGGGACTGTGGATGGGCAGGGGTCAAAGGAGTGCCCTCCCCCCCCCCCTCTTATCTCCTGGGGAATGCTCTGTCACAGATGGAGCCATGGACCAGATACCTGGGGGTGCAGGATAAGGCACTTAGAGGTGCGCTTCTCACTGCTGTACGGGACTCCCTTTAGCTGGATAGTGCAGCTGGGTTTCCGCTGAGGGCTCGGTCTTTTTTGGGATCACACAAATCAGACCGCTCTGTGTAGGTTTTCCTTCTGTGCCCTTTCTTGCTATTTTTTAAAAAAACGCGGAATGAGAAAAGCCACTGAGGGCTTTTGTAGTCCCTCACCGCCTGGCGGCTCGGTGCCCCTTGAGGGGAGCCTTTTAAGAGAGTGGGCTTCTCCTCCGGTGGTGGACCCTCCGGGCGTCATGTATAGGTGACCACCCCCCCCTATTGCGGGACACCCCCGCTTGTATGAATTTGACTGAGAAGATCCGAAGTTCTGACCCGTTCCATGTCTATCATGCTGGGGTCTGTCTTGCGGCCTATTGTGGCCACTACTCTGGATCCCAGTCGCTCACTGAGTGAGCATTTTGAACCATACAGTGGATAAATGAATTGGTGGTTCAGTGGTAGAATTCTCGCCTGCCACGCGGGAGGCCCGGGTTCGATTCCCGGCCAATGCAATGAGTACTTTACTCTCTCCCGAAGTTGTTAGGCTAACGGACCTGCAGGTCCAGGGCCCTGTATATGTCTGTGATGTTTCACTGGATGCCGCGCCCTTGATATCCAGGGCTTTGGTTTCTGAGATGGCGCCTTCTCTGGTTGGAATGCTGGTCTGCTGGCCAGGCCTCTAACATACGCCCTGACTGATTTACCCTTTTTGGGTGGGAGACCTTTGGGTCCTTGCTGGTTGACATTATCAAGGATGTCACTGGAGGGAAGAGCGCTCTCCTCCCTCAGGCTTCCAGGGGGAAGGGGCCCCGCCGTGGGCCGGGTCCTTCTTTTTCCAAAGCGGTCTTTTTCCGTCAGTCAGGGGCCGCGGGCGAACCTCCTGGGCCGACAAGGGCTCAGCTGGGGGGCTGATCCGTCCCTGGGTGCGTAAGCCAATTGCGCCGGCACCCGAACCCGCCAATGTATGTAGCTTCCCCTGCCCGTCTCTGAAGTGGGGGGTCGCCTTTGCTGTTAACAGCTCGGTGAACCTCCCTGCCCTCCGACAGTGGGTCTGTGAGGTGGTATCTTCGGGGTACTAGATAGGGTCCCTTCCGATCCACCGAACAGTTTTCTTCCCTCGTGTCTCCCTCTCCCGGCTCGGTCTGCCTTTGAGCAGTATGGGACTTGCTAAGCTGCGGTGTGATTTTATCTTTTCCGCAGGACTAGTGGTTTGAGGGACTCTATCTCGGTCCCAAGGATGGGCATGATCCATCCGATTTTGGGCTTCAAGGACCTAAAGGTCTTTGTGAATGATGGGTAGGTCCGCTCGGAATCCATTCGTTCAGTGGGGTAGCCACTTGCACTTCGGTGCAGAAGGTCATAGGTATGACCCACCATGGGGCTGCTACCTATATAGCTTTTAGCTGCGCTCCATCAGGGGGACTTTCTGGCGTCCTTGGACATAAGGACGCATACATGCTTGTTCAACTTTGCGCAAGTCATAGAGTTTTTCTGTGCCTCGCGATGAAGATGCCCACGGTCAGTTGTGGGCCTTCCTTTTGAACTGGTGCCAGCAGCCCAGCTAGCTCAGTCGGTAGAGCATGAGACTCTTAATCTCAGGGTCGTGGGTTCGTGCCCTACGTTGGGCGCCACCAATGATTTTCACCAAGGAGTTTTGAACTTATCCTATCCTTGTTGGGACAGCGAGGCTTTGCTGTCGTGGCTACTTAGACGACTTCCTGACTCAGAGGTTGTGTCTGTGGCTTTTCGGACCCTCCGTGAATTCGGGTGGGTGTTAAACATTTGGAGTCGGCCCTGGTTCCGACTCAGTTTGGAGTGCCTACGACTTCCGGACTCCTCGGTGGCAAGGGTCTTTTTTCTCCCTGGAGAACTTGCAGACTCTTCAGTCGGTGGTGATTATTGACATCACGCAATTGGTCTCTCCGTTTGCAAGCAAATTCTAGGTCTGTGGGTAGCCTCCTCCGAGGCGGTAGAGTATGCCTAGTTCCACACTCGTGTTTTTTCTTTTCCAGAGGGAAATGCTGTCGAATCTCTGGTCTCTGAATCATCAGATTCAGGTACGCCACCTAGTCAGTGTCTCTCTGAATTGGTGGCTGGGATCCCTGACTTTTCGGTCTGGGAGGTGGTTTCTTCCCTTCTGTGGAGATTACAACGGACGCCAACCTCTAGGGTTGTGAGGGCGTCTGGGGGGTCCGGTCGGCCCAGAGTCGATGGACGTGAGTGGACCTACGACCACACAGGCCTATATGCGCCCAATCTCGGTAACTGCCCAAGCTCGGGCCTGGTTAGCACCTGGGTGGGAGTCCGCCTGGAAATACCAGGTGCCGTAGACCTTGTCTACCGTTACCTGCCCTAGTACTGTGGGCGGTACTATGAGAGGCTATGCCTCTCCTCATGGTCGAGGGGGTTGCAAGGTCGTCCGATCTTGATTCAACCTAACAACGCCACGCCGGTGGCTTTGGGCTACCATCAGGTATGCCGGCAGGCGGGCTACTGGAGTCGCCTGATGTTGAATCAGGACAACTGGTCTTGGTACATGGAGTCAACTCCCTGGCAGGAGGTGAGCCTCGCAGGGCATGGATCTCCTAGCCACTCGTCTCAGCCACAGGGGTATCAAGGTTAGTGGCCAGATCTAGCGATCTGGTACAGACGTGCAAGTTGCGCTGGTGGCCCTGTGGGGTCTGTCTCGGCGACTTTTATGCCTTTCCCCCATTGTAGTGGCTTCCCCACAGAGTGGAGGCTGAGGAATCCCGACGATTTTAATAGCTTCAGATCCTGGGTGCGCCGATTTCGGCCGCCTGGTAGCGGAGGTACCCTGGCGGTAGCCAGGGCAGGAGGTCCTCCTGTCTCGAGGTCCCATACTTCCTCCTGTTGTACAGTCACTGACTTGCTCAACAGGGCTATTGGAAGCCAGACTTTAAGGGACCGGGGTCTGTCCGACCCGGTCACCTCAACAATGCTGAGGGCACGGTAGTCAGTCTTCCGGTGAACCTACCGTCGTGTCTGGCGGACCTACATCTCTGGGTGCAAAGAGATGGAGTGACGTCCACGGACTTACTCGGGGTCCATCGGCCTGCTGTTTTTACAGCTTGGTGGATCAAAAAATTAGCTTAGAGCACCGTTTGGGGGCAGATTTCAGCCTTGGCTGTGTTCTTTCAGTGGCCTTTCTGCGGCCGTTCCCTGGTGGGTACCTTTTTTTGTGGAGGGGGCTTATCCTATACCTTACCCCCCCTTGGCCCATCTTTTCCCCCATGAGTTTTGACTCTGGCGCTCTCGGTTCTTCGGGAATCTTCCTTTTGGAAACATCAGAGAGATTTTCTCTTGACACGATCTCAGAAGTGGCCCCTTTAAGTGGCTTTTACCTCTGTTAGAGGGGTTTCTGAGTTGGCGCTCTTGTCTTGCAAGCCGCCATGTTTGATCCTTCATAGCCTTAGGTGCGTCCGCGACCTACCCTTTTTCCGAAGGTGGTTTCGGCTTTTTTGCCAGAATAAAGACATTGTTTCTCACATCTTTCTGTCCTCGGCCGCCGCATCCTGCGGAGGTTGCCTTTCATACTTTAGGCGGGGTACGCACTTTGCGGGTATACTAGCCTGCTACTGCTCAGTTTCGGAAGATCTGACTCTTTAGTGTCGGTGTCTGGTCCACAAAAGGGGGACTGACGATCTCGTTGCCCACCATTTCTCGGTGGATCAGGTAGGCTGTCATACAGGCCTGTGTTCTTAAGGGGCGGGCCCCCCTTTTCCGGTCCGACAACATGCGTCGGTCTCAGGTGTGCGAGGCGGCGACTTGGTCGTCCGTTCACAGCCTTTCCAGAATTTACATGGTTGCTGTGAGTGCATCTTCTGATGCTTTTTTTCGCCCGCTAGTGTTTGCAGGCGGCCGTTTGAAGTTGCATCTCCTCCGTTTGAGGAGCTCTGCTTGTTTTGGGGTGAAGTTAAAATTGGTTTTACTGATATATTTCCCACCCCTCGTTTTTTGACACTGCTTGGGGACGTCCCACTTGTCAAGACTTAAGGAGCTGTGTCCGTCCATGGACGATAAGAGAAAATAGGATTTTTTGTACTCACCGTAAAATCCTTTTCTCTGACGTCCATGGACGGACACAGCTCCCACCCCTCCTTTTTAGGTTTGTACTGCTTGTTACGAACTGAGGCTGCAAGCTGCAGTGAGGAGGGTTATGTCTGGAGGGACCGCCCCCTGGGCGGGGCTGTTCAACTCTGTTAATGTAACATGTATTTAACCATTTAACATGTTTCTGCCTAGTCCTCTCCTGTAAACAGGGAACATAACCCACTTGTCAAGACTTAAGGAGCTGTGTCCGTCCATGGACGTCAGAGAAAAGGATTTTACGGTGAGTACAAAAAATCCTATTTTTTTGACAATAGACAAACCTCTTACAAGCCTGATGTGTAAACTAGACTTATCATTTAATTTAATTAAACTGATTGAGTAATGTTTGAGACCCTTCCTTGAATTACAGGTTCGAAATCCGGCCTGTATATGTTAGACCTATAACACAATAATATGACACCAACCCATACATACATTTTATATATATATATATATATATATATATATATATATATATATATATATATATATATATATATATATATATATATATATATATATATATATATATATATAAAATCTACACCTATATATCAATATTACAACATATACTACTACAACCACCACCTCTTAACAAATAATACGCTCACCAGACCACACTTGAATTAAAGCCTGTAACGGGATCAGCCTGCAATTCCCCAGATCTGAGAAGTTTCTCCTATTTCCGCAGCTCTTTCCCCAATGAGGTAGAGTAACTTTTAAAGTAAAAAGGCTTGATATGGTGTAGGATGTTCAATAATCGTAAAAAATGTATTCGCACAAAAAAACATGATCTAGTGCCTATCCTGACCGGCACTAGTCTGTCCAGCGTTACCGCTCTCCGTATCGCTCCGCCGGTGTGCGTTCCACGCCTCAGTACCTGAGCGGTTCAGCGTCCGGAGGTGTTTGTGTGACGTAGTTCCTGCTTGTTTGGATTACCCAGAAGCCTCTACGCGTTTCGCAAAACGTGGTTGCGTCATCAGGAAGCTATGGGCGCCATATTTAGGTTGGTATTTATACCATTTCCTATACTATTACCGGAAGTTCCTATACCGCCATCTTTATTATGGGTTACATTTCTTTTATTCTATGCTAATTACCCATTTTGATCATGAGTAGTGACGCTGGACGGACTTTACAATATATTAAATAATGACATATATTTATTAAAAGATTAAAAATTATAAGTTAAAATCATATATTTCACTGATATATTCATCTGCGCCATACAATTACATAATACATTTGCCAGTATGTGTGTGTGTGTGTGTGTGTGTGTGTGTATATATATATATATATATATAATATATATATATATATATATATATATATATATATATATATATATATATATATATATATATTATATGAATTATTTTTATTTCCATTTCTTGTTCCGGATCACCTTTTCTGCCACCTAGAGATAGATGATAATAAAGTGAAAATAAAAATAAAATTAAAATAAAAAACAAAATAAAAATATATATTCTTGTGGCTATTTTAAATACCTCCAGCTATTTTCTAAAAAACAATTTATATCCAATTCTATATTCATTCCTTTGGGTTTGAGTGTGTCTAATTTAAAAATCCAATATGTTTCGTTCTTTGAGATTTCCCTTTTAAATTCATATTTCTCCAGTTTGGCTCAACTTTATCAATGGCATAAAATTTTAATTTCGTTGGGTCTTTATTGTGCATCTGCCTAAAATGTAGCGAGACGCTGTGATATTTGAATCCCTTTTTTATGTTTCTGATGTGTTCCCCTATTCTAACTGAAAGTTTTCTAGTGGTTCTGCACACGTATTGCAGTCCGCACTCACATTCCAAAATATATGTTACGTGAGTGCTACTGCATGTGATAAGTTTATTTTGTGTTCCTTTTTATTTGTGTTAGATTGAAACTGAGTAACTTTCCTTGTGCCACTTGTGCGGCAAGGTTTACACCTCCCGCACCTGAAAAATCCTTTTTGATCCAAAAAGGATGTCATTCTTTTAGGGGGGATCCGGGACATTTTTCACAATATTATCCCGGATTCTCCTTGCTCTCCTGTATAAAAATGTGGGTTTTGGGGGTAAAATTCCACTTAGTTGTGGGTCTTCAAGGATAATGGGCCAATACTTTTTTATAACACCCTCAAATTCTTTGTATTCAGTATTGAATCCTGTCACAAAGTTTAAGCCATTACTTTTTTTCTTTTTTGCCTACTTTTTCTTTTAGTATATTGTCACGATTCATCATTCCATCTGTGTCTCTAGTTTTTTGTAATTTTATTTTTTCATATCCTTTATCTGTAAACCTACTAATTAGGATATTGGTTTGTAAAAGGTAATCCTCTATGGAGCTGCAGTTACGCCTGATCCTAATGAATTGCCCTTTTGGTATAGCCTGCTTCCATTGTGGGTGATGGCAGCTGCTATATTGGATATACCCATTTCTGTCTGTATCTTTGAAATATGTTCTAGTATGCAGTTTATTACCTGATTTAAAGATCTCCAGATCTAAAAACTGTGTGCAGGTATTTTGTATATTAACCGTAAATGCAATTCCATATTGGTTATCATTGATATGTTCAATGAATTCCTTTAACTCTTCACTGTTTCCCTTCCAGACAATAAGGATGTCATCAATAAACCGTTTGTAAGTTAATAGGTGTGGCCAACATCGTCCGAAAATTTCTTCAGTTTCCCACTTATTCAGGAATATGTTGGCCACACTGAAGACATTTTCGGATACATATATATACACATATATATTTCTTTCTTCACAATTGTACACTTTTTTTCTTAGAAGTGTTTCACTAATACTGCGGCAGACCATTTGTAAATATTGATAAAAATAATATTGATGAGCGCCGGTGACACAAAACAAATATACAGGTTGGTCTACACCTGGGTTACGACATACTCCTTCCTGACACAGTTATCCTCTGCTCCAGACCCTATTTCATGAGTACCCCACAGGGTAATACCCTCACTTGTAGCTATGGCGGAGAACAGATGAAAGGGAACCAATGCAATATCGCAAGGGAACATTTGCTCTGCTGAAGGCCTACCTAACACTCAAACTTAGAGTGATAATGTGTCCTTGGCACCAGAGAAGAATCTAGCTACAACATTGATCTTTGTATCTGATTCTAGTTTATTTCAGGTCCGCAACAAGCAACCTATTTGACTCACGCCTCCGCTTCTTCTCCAATTTTTTTATCTGAGTTGGATCCTGATATGCTGGTCCTAAAGGATGCAGACACAAAAGAAAATGAAGAGGATACTGAGGCAGTATTGGAGGAAGCTGTGGAAGACTTTTCTTCCCCAGACTGCAATATTAAAGAGGGTGGTTTCACATGGCAGTCTTGCCAATGTTCAAAAGCTCATTGCCTCAGTCTGCAAAAGCCTTGGCATTGTGCTACTGGCACTCATCCATCTCTCCCAGTGTTAATTTTGTTGACTAAAAAATTTTAGTCGACTAAATGAATACTATTTTAGTCAACCGAAATTTGACTAAAACAAAATCAACTCTGTAGTGCATGTTCATACCTCAATACCATAGATAATAACATATTAGGTTTTTCATTCCAGCAGTAAATAATGAGTTTGGAAATTGTAGAGAAATGTTAACTAATGCATTACAATTTAATTACGCCCACTAGATTTTGGACAACTAAAATTGGTTTTAGTCGACTAAAATGCACTAGTCATTTTAGTCGACTAAAATATACTGGAAATTTAGTTGACTAAATATGACTAAAACAATTGCAGAAGACTAAAATGGGACTAAAACTAAAATGCCGGTTTAGTCCTAGGACTAAGACGAAACCGAAATTTGCTGCCAAAATTAACACTGGTCTCCATGTCCCTTTTGGGTACAGACAAACCTGAAGAATCATTTTAAAATATTACCTTTTTATAAACAGAATGTCTAAGACGAATTGATCACTCCAGAAACTATTCCCCACCCTCCCTGCACTCTGTCCAGTGGAAAAAAGAGCTGGCAAAGAAGTGGGCTTTTCCTGTGGTTGACCATGCCATCTGTGTCCTGTATTGTAAAATTAAGATAAAAGGAATTTTGACTTATCTGTAAATTCCTTATCTTGGAGTACAGTGCATGCCACAGGCTACCCTTCCTTGCATTTCTTGATTTACTCTGCATTGCTTGCTCCAGAACTGTTGTCCATTCACCTGAAGATACATGCTTATAACCCATTGTGTGTGAAAACGCTTCCTGTATCCTTCACTGTACTTCATTATATGAAATGTACAGGTAAGTAAAAAAAAAAATTTTTTTTTATGATTTATAAAAGGTGCATGTTAACTATATTCTATTCCTTGTATTAGATCCCACAGTTTATACTGGATGACTGTTACAAACATGGAATGCCATGCCGTTTATTCTGCACTCAGCCAAGGCGCTTGGCTGCAATTGCTGTTGCTGAAAGAGTGGCTGCTGAAAGGGGCGAGAAAATTGGGCAATCTATTGGGTTTCAGATCCGCCTGGAGAGCCGGTACGCCTTGTAAAAATATGAATTGGAGATGTTAACGTTCATCTTTGTCTTTTGTTAAAGAAGATTCCTCTTAAAGGGGGTTGTAAAGTTTTTTTTTTTTTTTTTTTTTTTTTTTTTTTAACTAACAAACATGTCATACTTGCGTCCACTGTGCAGTTCGTTTTGCACAGAATGGCCCCGATCCTCATCTTCTGGGCTCCCTCAGCAGCTGTCTTGGCTCCTCCCTGCAAGAGCTAACCCCTTCTGGGAAGCGCTCTCCCAAGGGGGTTAGCTTGCGGGCACACTCCCGTGATGCAGTCGGTGGCCATATCCGCACACTGTATCACTCGGCCTCGCCCCCCGGCTCGCCGCGTCATTGATTTGATTGACAGCAGCTGGAGCCAATGGCTGCGCTGCTATCAATCCAGGGAAGAGCTGAGAAGCCCAGGTCGAGAAGCCAACATGTTCACAACACAGGACTTTTGATGGCTCAGGTTAGTAAACGGGGGGGGGGGGGGGCTGGGGGTCCTATAATCATCAGATGTTAATTCACCTTAATGTATAGGATGCATTAAGGTGAAACAACTTGAAGCTTTACAACCCCTTTAAGATCAATTGTACACATTGCGTGTATATTTGCAATGTTCAATGCAGATTCTTACCTGCTGCAGTTCTGTCACTCCAAATATTGAGTGTCAAGGTCTGCCTGCTATATTCGCATGTAGGTTAATTACAAGATCAAGAATGTCTGTGGGTAGCTAAGCATAAATGCTGTACAAAATGACCTGTGATACAAGGGTAGGGATTTTTTGTTAATTTCAAACTCAACCGAAAACTGGTAAATTCTTCCTTGCAGTGGCACTGCTTTTGCAAGGGTTAAAGGATAAGTTCACCTTTTTCAGATTTTCAGAAATGCAGGTCTCCTACAGAGCTGTCAGTGTATTGGCTTGCTCGTACCTTGTATGAGGAAACCGATACGTGCTGACAGGAAGAATGAATAAACTACCACAGCGCCATGGTAGTTCATTGAAAACTACAACCCGACAGCTGCAAAGGCTTCAGGGTGTTGTAGTTTTCCATTCACAGAGTGCTGTGAATGAATGACGTGGCCACTTTTTTTTTTTTTTTTTGACAGCTAGCGGTGGTGAAGATCCCGGCTAGCTGGCACAGCAGGGATCGGGGAGGTAAGGCTGTCTGAGTAGTGGAAGATTGGGTAAGTAAAACTGCTTTCTCTTGTGTACATGGACGGACAAAGCAGATTATCTTGACAATAGGGTATTTACCTTCTATCAGGAGAGGACTAGGCAAAAACATTGTTAGTGTTAATACAACCTTAAACTGTACAGTACCGGCCAGGAGGCGGTCCTTCTAGGTACAACTCCTCTCCCTGCACACAGCAGCCTGTTTTTTTTTCTACCTAGGATAGGAGTTGGAACTGTCTCCCTATGGGCCCTTGGTCTTGGAGTTTTTTATGCTTTTTGTATGCTTTTTTTTTAGTTTTTTTCTCTCTGCTTTGATCATGAGATCTGCTATCAACTGCCGACTGGGCGGCAGGCTGGATGTCATAGATCCTTGTAGTCACCCCAGTTTTTGCCAGCGAGCGTGTGCAGATCTTTAGCTATGCGCTGGGTTGGCCATGACATGTCCCATTTGCTCCAGGGGTGGACGGTGAGCTATGCGCTTTAGGACACACATATGATCGGGCTAATTACTGTCTCTGTTAGTGTCCGGGCCGACCGCTACCTCTGTACTTGCTCGGGTGGTGGGTTTGGTTGGGATGCTTCCAGCAAGCTTTGCAGGATCGGTAATTACCCTCCCCCTGCCTCGGTGGGGTGGGATGGCTGGACATATCCTGGGAGGTCAATCGGGGGTCCCTTACACCCTTCCCTTCTTCTCTCCTCTCCCTCCTCCTCATGCTTCTGGCGGGGCCTGCTGCTGCTTTACGGGGGGTTCACCTGGGGGAGACTCTGCTCTCTGTGAGGGCTGTGCTGCTAGGTCCACTGCCCTAAGGTGCTGTTCCGGTGGGGCGCATGGGGGTCCTGGAGAGTTTGCTGCCTTTCTCCTTATCTTGCCACCATGCTGTCCCTGCCTGTCTGTGCTAATTTTTCTTGTTCAGCGGCCATTTTCCCGTAGCCTGTATTTGCTATGCTACGGTGGCCATTTTCCTGCAGCCACACACCTTTTTTTCTCTATGGGATGACCGCTCGGCGGCCATTCTCTTGTGGCCCGCCCGCCTTGTATTTTTTTTCACGGCCGCAGCCATTTTCCTGTAGTTTGTGCACCTATCTACAGGGCGGCCGCTCGGCAGCCATTTTCTTGTAGTTTTTTGGACCATATACATTCCGGGCATAGAAAACTGCCAGGCGGACTGCCTCAACCACCAGATGCTGGACCAAGGAGAATGGTTGTTACACCCGGATGTGTTTCAACTCGTTGGCAACAGGTGGGGCATGGCAGATGTGGACATTCTGGCTTTGCGACTCAAACTTCATCCTGCTTTACAGTCGCTGGCTTTAACAGCGTGGCTATTGAAAGCCAGGTGTTGAGGGACCGTGGGCTATCTGATGCAGTTATTGCTACCATGCTGAGAACATGGAAGTCTTCCTCTAGGAAGATCTATCATCGTACTTGGAAGGCCTACATCTGTGTGAGGAGCTGAAGTGGCATCCACGTGTATACTTGGTCTCCAGGATTCTGCTGTTTCTACAGCGAGGTGTGGACCAGAAGCTTGCGTTGAGTACTATTAAGGGGCAGATTTCTGCCTTGGCCGTTTTTTTTTCCACGGCCCTTGGCGGCGCACTCATTGGTGAGTACGTTCATACAGGGGGTTCAACATGTGGCTCCTCCAGTGCGTCCACCTCCCTCCTCCGTGGGACTTGACTCTGGTCCTCTCGGTACTTCAGAAACCGCCGTTTAAAAACATTAGGGAGATTCCTCTATTAACTCGCTCTCAAAAGGTGGCCTTTTTGGTGGCTATTCTGTCTGTTAGACAGGTTTCTAAGCTGGCGGCCTTGTCATGCAAGGCTCCTTATCTGATCCTCCACGAGGATCAGGCGGTGCTACGCCCGCAGCCTTTGTTTCTTCCTAAGGTCGTTTCGGCTTTTCACTGCAATGAGGACATTGTACTTCCGTCCTTGTGCCTCAACCGTCGCATCCTAAAGAGGCTGCTTTACATTCCTTGGATGTGGTCCGCGCCCTGCGGGTGTACCTGTCTTCTTCTGCTTCATTCCAGGAGTCAGACTCACTGTTTGTTTCGGTGGCTGGTCCTAAAGAAGGGTATAGCGGTCTCATCGAACACCAACTCTAGGTGGATTAGACAGGTCGTGATTCAGGCCTATGCCATACGTGGACGGGCGCCTCCATTTCCTGTCGTGGCGCATTCTACCCGGTCGATAGGTGCCTCCTGGGCTTTCCGACATCAGGCGTCTGTCACCCAGGTGTGTAAAGCAGCGACTTGGTCGTCCATTTACACTTTCACAAAATTCTACAAGGTTGATGTGAGTGCATCTTCGAATGCTTGCTTCGGCCGCAAGGTTTTGCAGGCAGTCGTTTAGTGTTGCATCTTTTCTGTTGAGGAGCTCTGGTTATGTTTGGGTTGAAGTTTTGTTTTTGATTGCTGTTCCCACCCCTCGTTATTATGACACTGCTTGGGGACGTCCCTATTGTCAAGATAATCTGCTGTGTCCTTCCATGAACAAAAGAGAAAATATGATTTTTGTACTCACCGTAAAATCCTTTTCTCTGTAGTTCATGGACGGACACAGCACCGACCCTCCTTATGTTTGTACTGCTTTTTGACGAGCTGAGGCTGCTGTGTGCAGGGAGAGGGGTTGTACCGAGAGGGACCGCCTCCTGGGCGGTACCGTACAGTTTAGGGTTGTATTAACACTTTAACAATGTTTCTGCCTAGTCCTCTCCTGATAGAAGGTACATACCCAATTGTCAAGATAATCTGCTTATCTCTGAACTACAGAGAAAAGGATTTTACGGTGAGTACCTTAACGGGCAGGTAACTCTAGCAGTGTGGGCAGTCACACTGCAAAGGAGAATTTTCTTATATTTCAGTAAAATGTCAGTTGGCGAACCTTGGTTTACGAGTAACGCGGTTAACAAGCGTTTTGAAAGGCAAGCAACTTTTTTTTTATTTTTTATTATGATTTGGTTTGTGAAAAAGAGGAGGGGAAGAGCATGGGGGGAAGATATGGCGGCGACTGTAAGACATGAACACAAGGCTTGAGAAGAGCAAGGAAAGGACAATCTATGATCCCAGAAGGCGTTGCCCTTCATTTGAGAAGATAAAGACATTCCATATACCCCAGGTCTGTGTGTATATAGCTCCCTTCTGTGTTGTGCGGTGAGGATCTAATCCTCCATTTTCCTCGCCTCCTCTACATTCCTCAGCCAATGTGCAGTGGTCGGGGGGGACTATTGCTTCCAATAAAGGGGTACACTTGCCTTTGCAGCATTAAGCAGGTGGCGTATAAGGGACTTCTTGTATATTTTGGTTGGGATCTTTGAGTGGTGCAAAAGAGAGAACGCGGGATCTACATAACACCGTTTAGTCATGATGTAATCAATCCACTGAATAGGTAAAACATTTTAGAAAAGAAGTACAATTGCTAAGACTTATAAATAGTGGGCGCTGGCACCTAAAAACACTTGGTGATGGAAAAGGTGCAAATGTCACTATTAAAGTCCAATGTAAAGAGGTCCACAATTGGAACAGCATAACAGTGAGTCCATACAGAAACACAGATGAAAGATATCCACTCCACTGCTCCCTCATACGGTGTACACTCCAGCAATAATTGCCCCTCACTCTCATGTTTGTCAATCGGGCATTATACCCCTTAGGCCCCATACACGACCGGATCTGTCCGCTGATACTTGTCCGCGGACCAGTTTCAGCAGACAAGTTCGGTCGTGTGTACGGCCTATCGGACCGTTTTCCAGCGGACAAAAATTTCTTAGCATGCTAAGAAACCTGTCTGCTGGAAACCTGTCCGTCGGACATGTCCGGTCGTCTGTACAGACTCACCAGACATGTCCAATCGGCCGCCATCCCTCGCATGCGTCGAAGTGATTCGACGCATGCGTGGAAGTATTTACCTTCCAGGGTCGCGCACGTCGCCGCGTCATCGGCGAGGCCACGTCACCGCGCTGTCTATCCGCGCGGATTTCTGTCTGATGGTGTGTACAACCATCAGACAGAAATCTCCGAGGGGACATGTCCGCTGAAAACGGTCCGGTGGACCGTTTTCAGTGGACTGTCCCCTCGTCTGTACGAGGCCTTAGGGTTGTGGGAAATCCCAATGACTCCTCCACTGTCATGGGTTAATGAAAGACTCCCGTATATGAGATAAAAAGAACACTCCAATAGTGCAAATAACATCTAATAAATGTATTGACATCCATAAAACAGATCCACAGGTAATTGCACTCACATGTAATCAAACTATAGCTTGCATTGGGTGTAGAGAAGGGGTCTCAAACTGGCAGCCGTCCAGCTGTTGCCAAACTACTAGTCCAAAAATGCCTTTGCCTGTAGGAGTCATGCTTGTAACTGTCAGCCTTGCAATGCCTCATGGGACTTGTAGTTTCGCAACAGCTGGAAGGTCGCCAGTTTAAGATCCCCTGGTGTGCAGAGGCTAAAACATATATGGTCGTGGCAGGCCTAAGGCAACAGCTCCGTATGTCACCCTACCAATGTCGATCTCCTAACCAGACATGACTTTCGATGCTATGTTGTGACCTTGCTCCCAGATGCCGTACAGCCAGGTGTACTGGCGCGTTTCTTCATTCCAAATTTGTCCTGGTATTGGCTGTACGACAAAGCAACCATTCTGATATATGCCCTCATATGCGAATGACTGATTGTTGCGCAGGCATCCCTGCGGCCATGATAGTGTAATTAAAGAACAAACGAAGATTGAGATAAGTGTGTGTGTGTGTGTGTGTGTGTGTGTGTGTGTGTGTGTGTGTGTGTGTGTACAGCAATGCGGCTCTACAGCAATGCAACTCTAAAAAAAAAAAAATAACTAACTAAAGATATTATAAAGTCCTGCCTATAATTCATATATTCCATATCTATACAGTACAAATACATAACTATAACAATAACTACGAAAAATCTAAGTTAAAAACTATTTTATAAAAATAGCAGTTGAGAGCTAACTCAATATATACGGTAACCCTTTGGGTGTCAAACCTATTCATTTAAAAAATCTATTTAGTTTCTCTTTGCAAAAGATCTCTCACCCTGTTGGAACCTCTCCACGCTGGATATACGCAATCTATTCCACAAAACGAATAGTGTGGGGGGTCCCTATTATTATGTTTTCTCTAAAATGAAGGGACACGCTTATGTTTTTTAAAACCTTTTTTTAATATTGGCCACGTGTTCTGCTATACGTACTGTTGAGTCTTTTCGTCTTCCCCACATAATACAGACCACATGGACACTATAATAAATATACCACTTGAGATGTATTACAAGTTAAAAATTACTCAATATTAAACACCCTACTTTCCCTATTAGAGAAGGTGGTTTCACCCCTATTACTAGTTCTTACTGTCCTTACATGAGATACATGTTCTACATGCATAAAATCCCTTTTTGTCCAAAAAAATTGTTGGCCTGGTGTGTCAAGAATTTTCTTAACCATACAGTCACCAAAATTGGATTCCTTTCTATAGATACATTTTGGGGCAAGTAGGTAATACCGGTCCCAAATCTCTATCCATGCATAGAATATGCCAATGTCGCTTGAAGATCTCTTCCACTTCCCTATATTGAAAGTGTAAATTGGAGCTAAACCCCCATTGTTGTCCAGATTGCATTGTGCCCTCTTTATTTTTAAGGCATAACTTCCTAGGTAACGCCCCTACCTCATTTTATAATGTTATCTAGAACCTCTACATTATAGCTCCTTTCCATGAATTTGGCTTTCAAATGATTAGCTTGCATATAATAGTCCTCCTGTCTACTGCAATTGCGTTTTACTTGCATCATTTGACCTTTTTTAGTTGATTTTTATCCATACTGGATGATGTCCGCTGTTGACTGACGGGTAATGATTCTTGTCAGTGGGCTTAAAGTAAGCATTAATCATCAATTCAAGGCCACATCTTTCGATGGTGATATTCAAAAAATCTATGCTTGTAGTACTGACCTGGTATTCTAATTTAATATTGTTATTTACAATTTAAATAAGCTAAAAATTAATAGACAGAGTCTTCAGACCCCCTCCATATAAATAGGAGATCTATAAATCTCTGATAAAAAATCAGCGGTCTATAAGTATTAAATACATGTCTCTCTTCCCACTCTGCTATAAATAAGTTGGCAAGGCTTGGCGCAAACTTCGCATCCATAGCCACGCAAACTTGT
Source organism: Rana temporaria (assembly GCF_905171775.1). NCBI lineage: Eukaryota > Metazoa > Chordata > Amphibia > Anura > Ranidae > Rana > Rana temporaria. Next base: position 141,000,161 of record NC_053489.1, read on the forward strand.
TGAGTATAAAAATTTCCTTGCTACCAGAAATATGTGAGATGCGTAAATGTAATACTTTACCCAGAAAACAGAATTTATCCTGAATACATTAAAGAGGGTATTGAACCTCTGGGGAAAAAAGGAAATATTGTATTATACGCCCAGCTGATAAGGGTTTGGGGTGTGGTTGTCGTGGACAAATGATTCTATCATAACCAATTAATGGAGCTATTGGATGATAGAACCCCCTATAATCGATTTTAAGTGATGATCCGACTATACCTTACACTAACCAATTAAACCAACTGTTAAAATTGTGATTTAGGACTAAAGCCTTAAAATAGAAAGGAAAAAGTGCAGGTAGGCTACTGATAATTAACACGGTGCCTAAAATTGACAAGTACCTCCTGCGCGCCACTCGGTTACATGCAGATTGGCAGGATATCTGGATAAGTTCCTCTAACTTGGTGTACAGGTGACGAAAGCCTATCTAAAGGATAGGAAGGACTTGCTGCAGTGACTCAAGTGAAATTGGACCCATATGCACCCACTTTTTTGGTTACTGCAGATGTGTCCTCACTTCATACCATTGTTCAACATGATGATGTGCTACTTGCCCTAAATTGGGCTTTGAGTAAACGGGGTGACATCCCATGTACACAATGTTTTCTGGGTAAAGTATTTGATTTCTGCATCTCACATAATTATTTCTGGTATCGAGGGCATTTTTTTACTCAACAAGTTGACGGAGCTATGGGTGCGAAGTTTGCGCCAAGCCTCGCCAACTTATTTATGGCAGAGTGGGAAGACAGGTATGTATCTAATACTTATAGACCTCAGCTGTTGTTGTGTTTTTTTTTTTTGTTTTTTTTTTTATCAGAGATTTATAGACGATCTCCTATTTTTGCTGAGGGGGTCTGAAGACTGTCATTAATTTTTAGCTTATTTAAATTGTAATGCTAACAATATAAAATTAGAATACCAGGTCAGTACAACAAGCATTAATATTTTGGATGTCATTATCGAACAATGTGGCCTTGAATTGATGACTAACGTTTACTCTAAACCCACGGATAGGAATAGTTACCTGTCAGTCAATAGCGGTCATCACCTGGTATGGATAAAAAAACATACCTAAGCCCAGGTTCACACTGGGTATGATTTGCTTCGATTTGAGATGCGATTTCACATGTGAAATCGCATCTCAAATCGGCGGCATTTGTCGGCAATGACACCGTCCTAATCGGTGCGACGCCGCATCTGCGGCGCTGCACCGATTTCAAAAAGTAGTTCCTGTACTACTTTTTGCAAAACCTGCACAGATGTCTCTTAAATCAGCTGAACTCGCACGGCTTCACTCCCGCAGCCCAGTGTGAACCAGGGCTAAATGTCAAATGATTTGGGTAAAACACAATTGCAGTATACAGGAGGACTATTCTATGCAAGTTAATCATTTGAAAGCCAAATTCATGGAATAGGGCTATAATGCAGAGGTTCTAGATAACCTAAATGAGGTAGGGGCATTACTTAGGGAGTCGGGCCTTAAAAATTAGGAGGGCACAGCACAATCTGGACAACAACAATGGTGGTTTACCTCTAATTTCCACTTCCAATATAGGGAAGTGGAAGAGATCTTCAAGCGATATTTGCATATTCTATGCATGGACAGAGATTTGGGACTGGTATTGCCTACTTGTCCCAAATTTATAGGCAAGCACCCAATTTTGGAGACCAGGCCCAGACCAGACACCAGGCCAACAAAAAGGTATTTTATACATGTAGAACATGTCTCGTGCAGGACAGTAAAAACTAGTAATGGGGGCCACACCACCTTCTCTAATAGGGAAGGTAGGGTGTTTTAATATTGATTCATTTTTAACATGCAATACATTTCATGTGGTATATTTATTATGGTGTCCATGTGTTCTGTATTATGTGGGGAAGATGAAGACTCCTCAAGGTACGTATAGCAGAACACGTGGCCAATATTAAAAAAGCTTTTAAAAAACTGTGTCCCTTCATTTTAGGGAAAAACATAATGGGGACCAGCACAATATTACAGTTTTGTGGGATAGATTGCGGATATCCAGCGTGGAGATGTTCCAACAGGGAGAGATCTTTCTCAAAGAGAAACTAAATTGATTTTTTTAATAGTTTGACACACAAATGTTATATATTGAGTTGGATCTCAACAGGTTTTATTTTAAATAATTTTTAACTTAAAGATTTTTTGTATAGTTATGTATTTGTACTGTATAGATATGGAATTTATGAACTATAGTGAGAATTTTATAATCTATGACTTCTTTAGTTATCTTATGTTTTTTTTTTTTTCTAGAGTTGCATTGCTGTAGAGCCGCATTGCTGTAGATAGGCCAGTCGGTCAATGATTGGTCTGTTGGACAATATTAGAATATATAGCTCAATCTTCGTTTGCTTAAATTACTTTATTGTCCTGCGATAATGATTGTATGGTGTGAACCAGATATATCATTGTCGCTGGGACACTGCAGGGATGCCTGCTTAACGTCCAGTCATTTGCATATGAGGGCGTATATCAGAATAGTTTCTGTGCCATACAGCCAATGTCTGAATGACGAAATGCGTTGGACCTGGCTGTATGGCAACGCGTAGCATCGGAAGTGATGTCTGATTAGATCGACATTGGTGCAATGAGACACAGAGCTGTTGCTTTGGGCCCGCCACGCCCATGATATATTTCATACTCTACACCCAATGCAAGTTATAGTTTGATTACATGTGAGTGCAGTTACCTTTTTTGGATCAATTTTTATTTATGGGTTTTAATAAATTTTTCAGATGTTTGCACTATTGAGGTGTGTTTTTTTTTTTTTTTATCTGGTATACGGGTGTCTTTCTATGAGAGTGGAGGAAACGTTGGGATTTCTCACAACCCTGAGGGGTACAATGCCTGATTGACAAACATAAGAGTATGGGGCAATTATTGCTGGTGATTGTACATCGTATGGGGTAGCAGTGGCGTGTGAAGTGGATATCTTCCATCTGTCTTCCTGTATGGACTCACTGTTTATGCTGTTCCAATTGTGGACTTATTTACATTGGTCTTTCATAATGACATTTGCACCTTTTCCATCACTGGGTGTTTTTAAGTACATCAATAGGTGCCAGCGCCACTATTTACCTCTATACCCTGAATTGTGGTAGATTTTGCTGACTTGTATTCCATATTAATATAAAGTAGCAGCTATAGTAGATGTTAATTTAGTCTTGGCGCATTTTAGATCCTGTTGCGTATATCAAAACTGATAAATTGCTAGTTGCTAATAATGTACAAATTGCAGTGTAAATGAAATAACCTTTTATTGTGCATTTAAAATGTGTTTTTCTGTATTTAATAGTGTTTCTCCCAAGACTCTCCTGACATTCTGCACCAATGGAGTTCTTCTGCGCACTCTCATGGGTGGAGACAGCACAATTTCTACTGTGACTCATATTATTGTGGTAAGGCCTATATTCCGACACATGCTGGGGATTTACTGCATATGTGATCAGCTCTGACACCAGCCATTTGATACCTTGACAGTTAGGTTGATGGCTAACATAAGCAAACTGGCAACTGTGACTGTTATCATTCATGGCATGCCGTGAATGTAAATGTTGTGGGGAACTGTTAAATTGGTTGGTTTTGTTCAGCTTTAACCATTTGCTCTCCGGAAGGTATACTCCCCTTCATGACCAAGCCATGTTTTGTGATATTATAATACATTATTTATATAGCACCAACAGTTTACGCAGCACTTTACAATGTAGAGGGGGGACAGCGCAATTAAAGTACTGTTCAATACAGGAGGGCCCTGCTCGTAGAGCTTACATTCTAAATGGGGGGGATTGGTACAAAAAGGTAATGGCTGCAGAGAATGATTGATTTAATGGGGGTGGCTTGGGGACAGTTGTTAGGTGGGTGTGGAATAAGCTTCCCTGAATAAATGAGTTTTCAGGGATATCCTAAAGGTTGACAGGGTAGGGGCTGGATCAGACATGCCGGGGCAGGGAGTTCCAGAGGATAGGCTAGGCTCTGAAGAAGTCCTGAAGGCGAGCATGGGAGGAGGTAACAAGGGAGCTAGTGAGCAGGGGGTCCTGGGAGGAGTGAAGGGGACAATTTGGGCGATGTCTGCATATGATATCTGCATATGTGATATGGCACTCCGTTATTTTAACTGACAGTTGCACGCTCTTGCAAGGCTGTACCCAAATACAATTGATGTGTTTTTTCCCCCCACAAATAGAGCTTTCTTTTGGTGGTATTTGATCACCTCCTATGGTTTTTATTTTTCCGCTATAAACAAAATAAGGACCGACAATTTGGGGAAAAAAAACAATGTTTACTTTATGCTATGAAGAATATCCCCAATAAAATAATTTAAAATCTAGTTCCTTCATCAATTTAAGCCAATATATATTTTGCTATGTTTTTTGGTTAAAAAAAATCCCTATAAGCGCATATTGATTGGTTTGCACAAAAGTTAGTGTCTACAATCTATGGGATATTTTTATGGAATTTTTTTTTTTTTTTTACAAGTAATGGTGGCGATCGGTGACTTCTAGCGGGACTGCAACATTGTGACTCAGACGAATCGGACACTAAGTGATGCTTTTTTGGAGACCAGCGACACCAATACAGTGATCAGTGCTAAAAAATATGCACTGTCACTGTAATAATGACACTGGCAGAGAAGGGGTTAACATCTGGTGCGATCAAAGGGTTAAATGTGTTCCTAGGGAGTGCTTTCTAACTGTGGGAAGACAGAGATCCCACATGGGATTCCTGTCTTTCCTACTAACAGAACAGCGATCTGCCTTGTTTTCTGTTGGGGATGTTCAACGAGTCCACCAGACCCGCTGAGTTGCTTCCACTGTGTCCAATCACAGCACGAGCATGTCGCCGGCGGCATGCATGTGCACTGCGTACCCAAAAGTGCAAAATCGCGTACCTGTACATGCAATCATGTACTGAAGAAGTCGCACCCATTGATGTAACGCGTATAGGGGAGGAGTCATTTTGATGACGTCATCACACGGCATTCTCGTTTACACAGGAATTGTTTTGTCCGTATAGCCCGCACTGCTTAAAAAAAAAAAAAAGTCCTACTTGCCTCCACTGTGCATATCGTTTTGCACAGAGTGGCCCCGATCCTCGACTTCTGGGGTCACATGGCGGTGCTAGTAGCCTCTTCCCCTCATCGAGTGTCCACATTGAAGAAGGCTCTCCTAAGGTGAACACCCGTGCGCGCGCTTCCGAGTCCTGTATCTGTGTACATTCACACGGAATGCAGGACTCGGCCCTGCCCCAAGGTGCCTGTGTCATTGGATTTGATTGACAGCAGCGGGAGCCAATGGCTGCCCTGTTAACAATCGGTCCAATCAAGAGCGGAGACAACGGGCAGAGAGGAAGAGCACGTCTCTGCGGAGGGAACGAATGGACTCGGGTGAGTAAAATGGGGGTGCTAGGGGGCCGGTCACTCTCAGAAGTTTTACACAAGGGTTTAAAACCCCTTTAAGTGCTATAGTGGTGCGTAGATTGCTAAACTGAGCACAGTAGTATATGCGTTGTGGTACCTCGGCATGTTGCTTAGTAATATGTCTTCCCTTAGAAAGAATTCAGGGACTAAGAAAGCCCCGCCGCCTGAGACAGGGGCCTCTAGCCGTGCCTGCTCGGTACCTTCCTCCCCTGTAAATTTTGACGTAATTGTACAGGAGGAGCCATTGCCACTATCAGGGGTAACAATTTCTCCGGTGGCACCTGGGCCTGCATATGTCACGGAGGACACATATTTACCACAGCCCTGGAAAAATTAAAAGCTAAGATCGATACGCTAATCTCAAAGTCTTCGCAAAAGGACAAAAAGCGAAGCAGATCTCCTTTGTTTGTTTTAGATCCTCTTTCAGAAAAATCTGAAGAAGAGAAGGATGAGGTAACACTTACAGAGGACAGGGATGAGGAGTCTGATGGATCAGGGATATCTGAGGAACCCTTCTCTGCTTCTCAGATGCTAAGGTCACAGGTACAATGTTATGCTAAAACAGTGCGTACTGCATTCAGGTTGGCCTCTTCGGAGTTAACTGAATCACCTGTCTCCTACCTGGGTTCATTAAGATCCCTGCAGGGTGCATGCTCTTTTCCGGTTCATCCGTTATTAAAAAAGTTAATCTACGCAGACTGGTTACATCCAGATAAGCATTTCTCACCTCCTAAGAAGTTTGACATTCTTTATCCTATGGAGGAAGAGTTTTCCAAGAAGTGGAGTCTGCCTTCTGTAGATGCAGCCATTTCTTGTGTAGATAAGAACCTGACTTGTCCAGTGGATAACGTACAGGTGTTTAAAGATCCTTCGGAAAAGAAGTTGGAATCTTTACTAAAATATTTCTTCTGGCCGGTTCAGTTGCCCAACCTGCTGTAGCAGCAGTAGATGTGTCAGGTCCTCAATTTGCCTAAAGCCTTATGTTTTACAATGGATGCTATAAGAGATTCAATTCAGCAGGCATCTTTTCTCACACTCCAGCTGGTGCATATGTGCAGAATTCTTTGGCTAAAGCATTGGTCAGCAGAGGCACCATGCAAAAAGGTTTTCCCCTTCCATGGTGAGCGACCTTGTTTTAAACGATCTCTCTCCACGGGTCCTGGTAAATCTACCTCCAGCCAGTGGCGATGGCATTTTCAGACAGTCACAGAGGCTAAAGAAGACCAGGCCCAGAAGAACAAGAAGCTGTGAGATCCAAAAGCTAACAAGCAAAACCCCAAAGCCTCTTAATGAAGTGACGCCCCTGCTCGGCCGAGTGGGGGGATGGCTTTGGCAGTTTTCAGCGGCATGGCAGACAAATCCAGGACAAATGGGTAGTATCCACAGTATCCCTAGGGTACAAGCTGGAATTTCGAGAGACCCCATCTTCTCAGTTCTGAAGCTCAAGGCTCTCCAAGGATCCACTAAAAAGAGCGTCCTTCTTTACAGGATTGGATCACTTGCTGTCTCAAGGGGTGATCCCAGAAGTACCCCTAAAGGAGCAAGGTTCAGGTTTTTTTTTCAAACCTCCTTGTGATCCCAAAACCAAACAGACTTCGGACCCATTCTGGATCTAAGATCTCTAAATCAATTTCTGAACATTCGCCATTTCCGAATGGAAACCATTCGATCAGTGGTCGCCACCCTACATGGCGGAGAATTCATGGCGTCAATAGACATCAAAGACACATATTTACATGTGCCTGTCCATCCCGCTCACCAAAAGTTTTAAGGTTTGCGATAGAACATCTCCACTTACAGTTTGTGGCTCTGCCCTTTGGTGTGGCTATCGCACCCCGGTTATTTACAAAGGTGCTAGCCCCTCTGAGGGCACAGGGCATAGCGATAACAGCCTATGTAGACGATCTACTTGTTATAGATCAGTCAGAGGCAGGATTAGTGCTTCATGGGCAGTGCACCACCAGGCTTCGTTGGCTCAGATCTGTAAAGCTGCAACTTGGACTTCAGTCCACACATTTTCCAAATTCTATCAGATAGATGTGAAAGGACATGAGGATGCCGCCTTCGGGCGAAGTGTGCTGTCTGCAGCAGTATAGGGCTTCTTGTCTGTAGCAGCCTGCTTGATCTGTGTCTCCCACCCTTTATATGGAGCATTGCTCTTGGACGTTCCATTATGTCATGGGTCTTCAAACTACGGCCCTCCAGTTGTTCAGGAACTACAATTCCCATCATGCCTAGTCATGTCTGTGAATGTCAGAGTTTTACAATGCTTCATGGGATGTGTAGTTCCATAACAGCTGGAGGGCCGTAGTTTGAGGATCCCTGCATTATGTAATGAATGGCTGTGTCCCGTGGTGTACGATAAAGAAAACAGGATTTTTAAAACTGCTTACCTGTAAAATCCTTTTCTTGGAGTACACCACGGGACACAGAGGTCCCCCCCCTACTTATGGGAACCTTATTGCTTGCTTCAAAACTGAGGTACTTCCCTGATGGGAGGGGTTATATGGAGGGGAACTGTCTTCAATTGGTTGTTCCAGTGTCCATTCACCGCTGGTGACCCTTAACCCATTTTGTAATGAATGGCTCTGTGTCCCGTGGTGTACTCCAAGAAAATGATTTGTACAGTTAAGCTGTTTTAAAAAATAGTGTTTTTTCGCAATTTGGTGAAGCAAGACAAAAACTTTATTGAACTTTTTGTGATATTTTTAGGGAGATATATTTTTATATTTTTTTGGTTTTCATTTAGACTTCGTTTTACGGACTATTTATCACTGCAGAATTTTTATATTTTTGATGTGGGACCGTTTTATTTTGATTATTCACTGGTAGTGCAGCACTGTGTTTGATTTTTAGTGTTCTAATATTGGGCATGCATGCAATATTCTGAGTGTGGCACAAACTCCATAATGCTGGCTATAAACGTAATGTCTTTAGAGGCCCTAAAATGCAATGACCGTTCAAACGCCCACAAAATCTATTACATATCCATACTCAGGAGAAGTAGCAGAATGTATTTTGGGGTGTAATTCCACATGTCAATCAAATCCAATGACGTGGGCGGCGGGACCGAGTCGAGTTCTACATTTTGTGTCAATGTACACAGATGCAGGACTCGGATAAGGGTCTGGTATGGATTTGGGGGGAACCCCCACACCGTTTTTTCGGCGTAGGGGGTTCCCCTTGAAATCCACACCAGACCTAAGTAGTGTACATTAAGACGGCTCCCATTCACTTTAATTAATTTTCTCGACTGCGCAGCTTGGGGCGTCTTGAAGTCGGATCCCAGGTCGCCCCAGTGTGAACCGGCTCTAAATGTATGAAGAAAGATATATTTTATTTTCAAAATACAACAAACAGGTTTGTGTTTGTTTTTTTTTTGAACATTTTCTGTCTATTTTCTTTCACAAAAAAAAAACCCAGTGGTGATTAAAGCGGGGGTTCACCCAAAAAATAAATTTTTAACATTACATTCAGCCGAGTTGTCCTAATGACAATCGGCTGTTTTTTTATTTTCGTACATACTTTATTTTCACCGCCGCTTCCGGGTATGTCTTCTGCGGGACTGGGCGTTCCTATCTGATTGACAGGCTTCCGACCGGCGCATACAGCGTGTCATGAGTTGCCGAAAGAAGCCGAACGTCGGTGCGCAGGCGCCGTATAGAGCCGCACCGACGTTCGGCTTCTTTCGGCAACTCGCTGTATGCGACGGTCGGAAGCCTGTCAATCAGATAGGAATGCCCAGTCCCGCAGAAGACATACCCGGAAGCGGCAGTGAAATGCGGTATAAAAAAAAAAGCCGATTGTCATTAGGACAACTCGGCTGAATGTAATGTTAAAAATTAATTTTTGGGTGAACCCCCGCTTTAAATACCACAGAGTGAAATCTATATTTGTATGAAAACATTATAAAAATGTAATGAGTAAAGTGTTAGATGACCGCACAATTGTCATTGTGTGAAAGTGCTGAAAGATGTGGGCAGGAAGGTATAAATATGTCCAGTATTGAAGTGGTTAACTTGTGGCCACTGTGTGTGGACTGCTGAAGCATGTTACACATTAATTACACCCTAAATATGTAACATGCTTCCACAGGTTAAATTATCCTTTTTTATCCTTTAAATCTCAGTTGTAACAGTTTTGATGGAGGGTTCCTGGCTTCTTTCCCTCATGCAAATGCACATGCATAGGACGGACGCTTTGACTAAGGTGCTAGACTGTGTTACCTACTACTCTCGATAGGTGGCAGTATAACCCAGAGGTGAAATACTGTTTCTCCCAATGGATTCCAAAAAATAAATAAAAAAAGGGTGAATGCAAAAATCCTGTTATTTTATGGAATGAATAATTATCATCTTTTTGCCTTTCTTATCATTGATTACAAGTTGATAAAGCTTTATTTTATGCAGACAAGATATTGGCATCCTTTTTTTTATTTTTTTTTAATACTCGCTACATCTTGTCATTGGTCATATAACAGGATGAAGTTCATGAGCGTGATCGGTTCAGCGACTTTCTGTTAATCAAGCTGAGGGATGTGATAAAGAAGCATCCAACTCTGAAGCTGATCCTTTCCAGTGCCGCCTTGGATGTTAACCTGTTTCTCAGATATTTCGGAGGCTGTCCCATTTTATATAGTATGTACTATGTTCTTTCTTTTTTGTCCTGTAATGTATGTAGTACTGATAATTCCAGCAGATTATAAACTTTTTTTATTTTCTGAAGACCTTTTACCTGCACTGTTTTATTTAAAAATTATGTTACCCCAATGTTTTATATTTCTGATATGTCTGCTGTACCATTTTACATGTGTTAAAAAGTATACTGTTCTCTTTGTATTTCTTCTTTTGTGTGAAACTCCTGGTGTTTCTCCCAGTTACCCTACTTTCCTTATTTTTTTTTGTATTGTCTTTATTTTCATTTTCAAGTTATATAAACAGTTTGACATTACAACAAAGCCAAAGCAACCGGGGTGGGTAGGAATTAAGGGGAGGGATAAGAGGGGAGGGGGGTGAGGAACACCAGGGGGTATGTTTAGCATGGTCTGAACACGGACTACCATATCCACAGGGAGAAACATCTATTGGTGATATACAAAGGGGCACCCTACCTGCCCCGGATATTCGATCAATGCGGGCAGGCCTCTCCTCCAAACTGGAGAAGGGTAGGGTGGCCAGATGCGAAGGGTAGGGTGGCCAGATGCTCTAGCTCTAAAGTTGTTGCTAGTATGGCTCCCTTACTTATAAGCAGCATTAATCTTGAGGCACCCAGAACAATCAGAAACCTGAAGACCTTCCAGGTAGCCCAAAAAAGGACACCCAGGTGTCCCATAGGTAGAACACAACAAAACAGAACAAATACACATGTAGAAGAAGAGAGGGGAGAGAAAGAGGGTAAAAGTCAGGTAAGAAGCAAAGGAGATAAAGGAGAAAAGAGGGGATAGGAAAGTATATGAAGGCATGTGGAACAGCTCTCACCGGGTTCACTGATGTGGGTCCACTTTCAAGTGGAGCCCGTGGTAGTTGACTGGCGGTGCGCCTGGACGAGTTTCCCGAAGGAGGGATCCGCTAAAGTAAGCAATGCAACATCTAAACTAGATGTGATTGTCACTCGGTCATGTACATGGGCTTTCCAAGCTGCCCAAGTAAGGTTGATTTTTTACGAGTGTCTCTACAGTCATCGAGCCAACTCTCTGCCTCCATGATCCCCCCCACCTTCCCCAACCAATCCTGCTCGCTTGGAATATGCAAGCTCTTCCAATGAATTGGTATATGGCGATTTGCTGCGTTGAGGAGGTGGGGGAGAGCACTTTGTTTATAACGAGACATGGAGCAGGAAATGTTTTGGCAGAGCCGGAAGATCAATGCCCAGGCTGTCGGATATGTGTTTTCTAACCATTTCCCAAAACGGCTGTAGCACTTGGCACTCCCACCAAATATGGAGGAACGTGCCCTTCTGTCAACATCCCCTCCAGCACCTATCGGAGGCATTAGGGAAAATTCTAGCTAGGGTAGTAGGCCCCCTGTACCACTGCGACAGTAGTTTGTAGTTGTTTTCCTGGGTCTTAGAATCTACAGAGCTTGAGAGAGTTAAGCGGTATAGGTGGTGAAGTTGTTCCTCAGTAAAGTCAGACTGGAGGTCCCTTTCTCATTCTTTAATATAAAGGGGCGTGGGGCTAGGTGTCACCTCCTCTAGCATCCTGTATAGTGCTGAGATATGGGGCAGTGGGTCCGCAGATGCCCACATACTTTCAAATTCGGTCAGAGTGGTTCTAATCCGTGCTAGTTTGTGGTATTTAGCAATGAAAAGTCTCTAACTGGTGGTGTCTCCCGAAGTCCAAGGGGAAGCTACCATACCGATCTCGTAGGGTATCTAGCGGCACTAGTATGCCGCTCTCCACGAATTTTGCCAGACTAACAATTCCGTTGCTTACCCAAGTTCCGAGGGAGGCTCTCAGCTCCATGGGAGAGAACCATGGGTATCGACCCACAGGTGCCAGCTGAGAAGTCCGCAGTGCTAGAGCTAGGCGGTCATTCATTTTGTCCCACATCGTCGGGGAGTGTATTATAAGCAGGGAGACCCAGTCTGAGAGCCCCCTGTCCTCCGAGGGGACCCAAGGCACGTAGGACAAGTCCTGCCATCGTCTTCTCAAGGGGAACCCACAGCTTAAAGGGACGTGTGGAACTTCCGGTTCAGAATACATTGTAGCGCAATCGCTTGATAGTATTGGAATATGTTAGGGATGCCTAATCCCCCCCCCCTTTAAGTTGGATCTTTGTAGTGTTTGCATGGCGTGTCTGGGTTTCTTGCCCCCCCCCCCCCCCCCCACAAATTTAATAAATAGACTGCGAAGTTCCGCAAAGAAGTGTTTTGGTAGGTGCATTGGTATCATTTGCAGGAGAAATGGGATACGGGACAGTACAGTCATTTTCAAAATGTTCGTCCGGCCCACCCATGTGACTGCTTCCCCATTTTAAACTGACCACAATGGGCATAAGTGGCAATCCATCCAAGTGTGGTCAGTTTTCTGGCTGTTCTGATAGCACTTGGCCATTGGAGAACAGGCAGGCTGTGCTGACACCCTCAATCATTCATAACCTTTCATCCGTGTACTGCTGTTTCTCCACCCTCAGCTTTTTAAGCCCCTTATGCAGCTGAGAACAGAGATTTTGTCTTTTATGAGTTTTCTTTTTGTTTAATTTAAAATACTGTTTTTTATTTTGTTTTAAACTGAATGCATTGTTTTACAAGGTCAGGTTTCACATATAAGTCAGACTATATAGTTGGCTTAGTTTTTCAAAATCTCAGCTATACTGTATGTTTTAACTATTTGCCGGCCAGCCACCGTCATTATACGGTGGCAGGTTGGCTCCCCTGCATAAATTGCTGTAGCTGTACAGCGGTCGCTTTAAGGGGTATAGAAGACGCATGCGCGATTTAAAAAGCTGAACTGCGCAGCTGCTATGTCCGACGGCCATCCGCTATTGCTCCTCAGAGAGCCAGAACGGGAATCTGTCAATGTTAAAAGACAGATCCCCCGTTCTGTCAGGGAAGTAGAGAGAGATCGTCTGTTTCTAGTGATCAGGAACAGCGATCTCTCTACTTCCCTTTAGTGCACTCCCCCCACAAGTTATAAACACCTCCCTAGGGAACACTTGACCTGTTGATTGCCCCCTAGTGTTAACACCTTCCTTAACAGTAAAATGTTTACAGTAATCAGTGACTATTCTTAGCTCTGATCGCTGTATAAATGTTACTGGTCCCAAAAAAGTGTCAAGTGTCCCATCTGTCCTCCACAATGTTGCAGTCCCGCTAAAAATCGCTGCTCACCGCCATTACTGCAAAAAAAAAATTATAATGCCATAAATATATATTTTGTAAATGCTATAACTTTTGTGCAAACCAATTAATATACGCTTGCTGCAATTTTTTTTTCTTTACCAAAAATATGTAGAAGAATACATATTGGCCTAAATTGATGAAGACATTTTTTTTTTTTTTTGTATATTATAGCAAAAAGTAAACACTTATTTTTTTTTTTAAATTGTCGCTGTTTTTTTGTTCAAAGCGCAAAAAATTAAAACGGCAGAGGTGATCAGATGCCCCCAAAATAAAGCTCTATTTGTGGGGGAAAAAAAGGACATCAATTTTGTTTGGGTACAGCGACGCAGTGCCATACCGCAAAAAATGGCCTGGTCATTAAGGTGGCAAATCTTCCGGTTCTTAAGTGGTTAAAGTGTTTTTTAACCCGACCCCCCCCCCCCAAAAAAACAGATCCTTTTCTCTTAAAGCATGTTATACAGTACAGTGCTTGTGCTCTGTCATTTTGCCCCCTGTAACACCTAAAAAAAACCTGGCTGATCCTGCCAATTTCTACCCTCTCTGGGCTGACTCCCATATATCAGGGCTGCAGAGCCCCGACACCGGAGTCATCAGTACGTGCCTCCATCATCCCCAGCCTGCTCTGTCTCCTGTGTACTCTCCCCTCTCTGCCTGACAGCGCCCCGATCCTCTCCTGCTCTAAAACAAAACAGCCTATTTCATCTATAGTTTCCTCTTTTATACATAACACTAAGCTCCCCGGTGAATGTCTTTTTTTTAAATGTGCTGTATGATAGCTTACTTCAAAGCGCCGTTCGGTGCTTATGTGGTTGCCCGCTGTTCTCGTCTCTGCCGACGTCAACGGGGGTTTCCCAGAATCTCCCTGCAGTTATCGCATCGGGGGAGGAGACCAGCAGTCAGCTGAGCGCCGACTGGCGCTCTGAACTAAGCTATTGTACAGCATATTTTTATCAATGACACGCACTGTGGAGCTTACTGTGATATATCAGAGAGAACTGTAGAAAGAACACATTCAGTCAAGCTGCTTTTTATTGAATATATTTAATATATTTATTTATAGATATTAGGGGTGCAACGGATCGTCACCGATCCGTGATCCGAACGGGCCACCCCGTTCGGATCGGCACACCACACGATCCGCGGAGCGCTCCGGAGCCTCGGCCGTAGGAAAGTCCCCGGCTTCGGCCTAGCTCCGGCGCGGCGGCCATCTTGCTCCACCCCAGTGGAGACCGTGTGCTTGCCAGTGACACTTCACAGCATGGGACTGAATTCCCCTGGAGCAGCCGACAGAAGCGATGGATGTCACTGACTCACCGTGATTACACAGTTAGTGTTCTGTCACATTAGCAATCATGTAAGGTTTGCTGCGGATTTTAAAATGTAACATGTTAACAGTCCGTCAGATTTACATATTCTGTATTTAAGCTCCGTTTTGTGTTGAAAATAACTGTGAAATCTAAAACTCTGTTGGGTGTAACATGATTAGTATTTTTTTTTCTTTTTTGCTGATCCGAAAAATGATCCGATCCGTGAGTTTTCGGATCCGTTGCACCCCTAATAGATATAGTGGGGAAGGATTACAACCCCATTGGGTTCTTACTGCTATGTGATGTTTGTCAGCAGTGTTTCCTCACTTATTCTTGTGGTGACAATGGTTTTACCAGACAGAGTCTGGGAAGTCAGGAAGAGGAAAATTTGCAACGGGCACAGACAGAAAAAAAAAATCTGACAGGGGTTCTTGCCTTGCCCTACTCTTAGTAAATAAAAGGCATTTTTAGTTTTGTGTTCGGTAAAATCTCCCTAACTTTTTGGTAAAGATTTTGTTTCTGGATAGTAAGTGAGGGGGAATCCCTGTATCTGATGGTAGTAAAAAACAGATAGGGGTTGCATTCTTTCCCAGCTCTGTTCAATTTGAACAAAAAACATTTTTTGGCTACCATACACTTAAATTTCTTACTTACTCAAGCTGTTTTTTAAAAAAAACATTTTCAAGTAGGTTACCCACTTCCCGCCAGCCTATTATCAAATGACAGCTGGGTGGGACCCAATAACTGATCAGTGTACTGACCTGCTGTAGTTACCATGTGAACCCTGTGACCAATCACAGCAGATCACATGGCAATTGTAAACAAATAATGGCTTCCTTTCATTGTGTACAATTGTGTTGCTAACTGTGATTGGTTACAGTAATCACATTGTTAAGACATTGCCAATCACATCCCATTTGTACCATGTGATTATCTGTGGCTAATCACAATACACACTGAATCAGTTTCATTCAGTAAAATATGGTTGCTTATACAGTGCAATTCACTGGTATAAGCAATCATATTGTGTAAAAAAAAAATCCTGATAACTTCTCTAGAGTTACTATGGCAATACTGTATTGCTCTGGTCATTGTGTTAAAAAAAGAAAATTATTGATACTTTTTTTTTTTTTTTTTTTACATATGGTCACCAGTGTCCCTGATCACCTCCACACCAGTTATATAATGACGCTGTTCTTTACTGGTGACAGTATGTAAACTCTTACCATATACCGCTTACTGACTGGACTGTCTACTTTCCAAAAAAGGGGAAATTTGGGAAATATTTGAGATGGCTTACTTCAGAGCGCCGGTCGGTGCTTATGTGACTGACCGCCGTTCTCCTCGTCTCCTCCTTGATTGATCAATAATAGTTTGAGTGCTCTATAACTTTCTTACAGGCTAAATAACAATGATTTGGGTTCTTTTGACCAAAGAAATGTAGCAGAGTACAGTTCGCCTACATTTGTGAAGAGAGATTATTTGCAAACATTTTTAACAGAAACAAAAAGAACCACTTTTTATTTTATTTTTAATTTTTTTGGCCTTTTTCTGTTTTATTTAGCAAAAAAAAAAAAAACTGGTGATTACCAAAAGACCTGGGCAGGAGTGGGGTAAATGTGTCTGTTATTGAAGTGGTTAATATACCTTGAAACCGACTTTTGGCTATGCTGCATATCATCGTTGTGCATTTTTCAATCTACTTATTGTCATGGAGAGAAAGAGACCGCCGCACTAGGTGAGTACAATGAGCAATCAATGTCCTCCTCAGACACCGTGGGTGCTGGCAAGGCAAAAATTAGGATAAAAGTAGATGGACAGCCGCATACTGAAAAATAACCTTAAAAAGGTAGCCTTTATTTGTGCAAAAGGATAAAAGCATTACAAAGCACAGCAAGCAGTGGGATATAAATAGCTGACGATAGCTATGATTAAGCACTAGACCTCTGTGCGAAACGCGTCAGCTATTTATATCCCACTGCTTGCTGTGCTTTGTAGTGCTTTTATCCTTTTGCACAAATAAAGGCTAACTTTTTATGGTTATTTATTGGTGTGCGGCTGTCCATCTACTTTTCTCCTACTTATTGTCATGGGGAAGAACTACAAGGAAACATTGAAGTGTACCTGCTACATATGCAGAGTGAAAGTATCCATTTTGTAGTTGCATGAGCTAAACGGTTCTTCAAGCTGCAGTGATATGACAGGTTCATGCTCAACTGATGGCTGCCATCTATATACTCAATAACTACGGTAGTACAAATTAAAAAAAATATCAATATAATGTACACTATATAGCCCCATTTAAACTGAACACTAATCATTTGTATTTATATCAATAATAATTTCTGTTGCAATTGAAGGAAACGTGAAATTCATGTATGGATAAATCTGCCTTGAATACTAGTGCTTTGTAATAACTTTATTTTTTCTTCAGTACCAGGCCGGCCTTTTGAGGTAAAAGAAATGTTTCTAGAAGACATATTGCGAACTACTGGCTACACAAATAAAGACATGCTTAAATACAAGAAAGAAAAACAGTGCGGTAAGATAAATCGAACACTCAAGTAGTTTATATGCTGCAAAGCCTTGTACGTTTCATATTACAACAGAATTTATTCTCTCTTTTTGGGTCCCCCGTTGGCGCTCTTGGCCCCTCTTTTCTGACTAGTGCCCCCATGGGAAGCTGCTTCCTATGGGGGCACTCGTGCATGCTCTCACCCGAATCCCTCTGCTGCATCCATTGACACAGGCAGTGGGACTCGGCCCCACCCCCCATTTTCTCATCACTGGCTTTGATTGAAAGCACTGGGAGCCATTGGCTACTGGTGACCCAGCAAAGCCAGCGAGACCTGGA
Source organism: Rana temporaria (assembly GCF_905171775.1). Lineage (NCBI taxonomy): Eukaryota > Metazoa > Chordata > Amphibia > Anura > Ranidae > Rana > Rana temporaria. Next base: position 141,017,644 of record NC_053489.1, read on the forward strand.
AGTAAGGGGAGAAAAGATCTGCAGACGCGCACGTCGCTGGATCATATGAGGTCTCGGGTAAGTAAAGGGGGGCTGAGGGGCGATGCTGAAACCTAAACATTTTTTACTTTTAATGCAAGGAATGCATTAAGGTAAAAAACATTTAGACTTTCCACCCCCCTTTTTAAGAATTCCAGTTAAAGCTCCCTCCCAACACCTAACTATCCTATGAAAAATTATGTATATACTTACCTGTTTTCAACCCTCAATGCACTATCGTGGCCTATGGGTGACGTCATCGCTCCCGGATATTCCAGTCGTCGTCGTTGGGCGGGGGGGGGGGGGCTCTTTCCATTTCCTTGCCGCCGCCGCTGGCTGACACAGAATCATGCGACCAGAATAGACTGCCTAAAAATAGGTCGATATATACATCTTTTTTTACACAGGTTATTTAGTGTAGGTGTTAGTAGGAGGGAGCATTTTTAAGACTAGTCAAACTTTTACTGCAATTCTTTTTTAACGGAACAAGCTGAAGAAAGTTGATTGGTTACTTTGTACAGCTGCTCCAGATTCTGTCTATTTCAGTTTTAGTAAGTCCCCCCCAATGGATTGCCCTTTTAAATAAAAATGATGTGAAATTCTCAAGTTCAATCAACACAATGTTAAGAAAAAAAAAAAACTGAAATTGCATGCATACATAATGGTTACTCTGTCAAAGGTCAGATAACTTATACATTTTAAACCAGTAGCGGTACATAAGAAGCCTTTACACACAGTATACACTTGTTGACTTGAGTTGGAACTCAAACTTAAGCATTGAAATTCATCCAGGGAGCACAACCTGCATGCTCAGTATTCCAGTTTTCACCCAGGCTTTGCTCTTAATCCGCCCCAGTCCCTGTAGTTGGTGATTCAGTGAAGTGGACCTTCACCCTAAGGCCCCTTTCACACTGGGGCGGGAGGCGCGGTGGTGGTATAGCGGCGCTATACCGTCGGGTTTGCCGCGGGATTCGGCCGCTAGAGGTGCCGTATTAGCCCCCGCTAGCGGCCAATAAAGGGTTAATACCGCCCGCAATGCGCCTCTGCAGAGGCGCATTGCGGGCGCTATTGCCGCGGTTTCCCATTGTTTTAAATGGGAAGGAGCGGTGAAGGGGCGGTATACACGCCGCTCCTCTCACCGCTCCAAAGATGCTGCTGGCATGAGATTTTTTTCTCTCCTGCCAGCGCATCGCCTCAGTGTGAAAGCCCTCTTGACATGTGGGTTATGTTACTGTTCATTGGAGAGGACTAGGCAGAACTTGTTGGTTATCTTAACACATGTAACTTTAACAGAGTTAAACAGCCCCGCCCAGGGGGTGGTCCCTCCGGTCATAATCCCTCACCCTGCAGCATGCAGCTCAGTTTTTTTCTGCCTAGTAGAGGAGATGGACCTTGCCTCCCCCTTGGGCCCAGAGTCCTACAGAAATTTTTACTTTTTATTTAATTTTTTGATCCTGAGATCTTCTATCAAGTGCCGGCAGGGCGACCATCTGCGTTTTATAGATCCTGGTATTCTCCCCAGTCCGGCCTTCAAGCGTGAGCAGACCTTAGCTGAGCGCTGGGTCAGCCACGACATGCCCGTTTGCTCCAGGGGTGGCCGGTGAGTTTTCTTTATCGTACATCACGGGACAGAGAGCCTAGTAATTACTACAGTGCCTTGCGAAAGTATTCGGCCCCCTTGAACTTTGCGACCTTTTGCCACATTTCAGGCCTCAAACATAAAGATATAAAACTGTAATTTTTTTTTAAGAATCAACAAGTGGGACACAATCATGAAGTGGAATTTATTGGATATTTCAAACTTTTTTAACAAATAAAAAACTGAAAAATTGGGCGTGCAAAATGATTCAGCCCCTTTACTTTCAGTGCAGCAAACTCTCTCCAGAAGTTCAGTGAGGATCTCTGAATGATCCAATGTTGACCTAAATGACTAATGATGATAAATAGAATCCACCTGTATGTAATCAAGTCTCCATATAAATGCACCTGCACTGTGATAGTCTCAGAGGCCCGTTTAAAGCGCAGAGAGCATCATGAAGAACAAGGAACACACCAGGCAGGTCCGAGATACTGTTGTGGAGAAGTTTAAAGCCGGATTTGGATACAAAAAGATTTCCCAAGCTTTAAACATCCCAAGGAGCACTGTGCAAGCGATAATATTGAAATGGAAGGAGTATCAGACCACTGCAAATCTACGAAGACCTGGCCGTCCCTCTAAACTTTCAGCGCATACAAGGAGAAGACTGATCAGAGATGCAGCCAAGAGGCCCATTATCACTCTGGATGAACTGCAGAGATCTACAGCTGAGGTGGGAGACTCTGTCCATAGGACAACAATCAGTCGTATACTGCACAAATCTGGCCTTTATGGAAGAGTGGCAAGAAGAAAGCCATTTCTTAAAGATATCCATAAAAAGTGTCGTTTAAAGTTTGCCACAAGCCACCTGGGAGACACACCAAACATGTGGAAGAAGGTGCTCTGGTCAGATGAAACCAAAATCAAACTTTTTGGCAATGATGCAAAACGTTATGTTTGGCGTAAAAGCAACACAGCTCATTACCCTGAACATGAACTGTCAAACATGGTGGTGGCAGCATCATGGTTTGGGCCTGCTTTTCTTCAGCAGGGACAGGGAAGATGGTTAAAATTGATGGGAAGATGGATGGAGCCAAATACAGGACCATTCTGGAAGAAAGCCTGATGGAGTCTGCAAAAGACCTGAGACTGGGACGGAGATTTGTCTTCCAACAAGACAATGATCCAAAACATAAAGCAAAATCTACAATGGAATGGTTCACAAATAAACATATCCAGGTGTTGGAATGGCCAAGTCAAAGTCTAGACCTGAGTCCAATCGAGAAAGAACTGAAAACTGCTGTTTTACAAACACTCTCCATCCAACCTCACTGAGCTCGAGCGGTTTTGCAAGGAGGAATGGGCAAAAATTTCAGTCTCTCGATGTGCAAAACTGATAGAGACATACCCCAAGCGACTTACAGCTGTAATCGCAGAAAAAGTCCGGGAAGTGGTTCTGAAAGCCTGACAGGACGTCCTGAAGGATTTTATGCCGCGCGCGATCGGTGATGCGGGGTGTCAGTCTGACACCCTGCATCTCCGATCTCGGTAAAGAGCCTCCGGCGGAGACTCTTTACCACGTGATCAGCCGTGTACAATCACGGCTGATCACGATGTAAACAGGAAGAGCCGTTGATGGCTCGTCCTCACTCGCCTCTGACAGACGCGAGTATAGGAGAGCCGATCGGCGGCTCTCCTAACAGGGGGGGTTCGCGCTGATTGTTTATCAGCGCAGCCCCCCCTCGGATCGCCACACTGGACCACCAGGGAAGCCCACCCTGGACCACCAGGGTGGGCCAAAAAAAAAGCATTAAAAAAAAAAAAAGTCTTTTAAAAAAAAAAAAAAGCTTTTTTTAATAAAAAAAAAAAAGATGCCAATCAGTGCCCACAAATGGGCACTGACTGGCAACATGGGTAGATCAGTGCCGCCCCACAATGTCCATCAGTGCCACCCCACAGTGCCCATCCATGCCCAGTGCCCACCTATCAGTGCCCATCTGTGTCACCCATAAGTATCCATCAGTGCCACCCATAAGTGCCGCCCATGAGTGCCCATCTGTGCCGCCCATGAGTGCCCATCTGTGCCGCCCATGAGTGCCCATCTGTGCCGCCCATGAGTGCCCATCTGTGCCGCCCATGAGTGCCCATCTGTGCCGCCCATCTGTGCCGCCCATGTGTGCCGCCCATGTGTGCCCATCAGTGCCGCATACCAGCGCCACCAATCAGTGCCACATCATCGTTGCCCATCAGTGCCGCCATATCAGTGCCCGTAATTGAAAGAGAAAACGTACTTATTTACAAAAAAATTAACAAACAAATAAAAACTAATTTTTTTTAAAAAATTTTCAGTCTTTTTTTAGTTGTTGCGCAAAAAAAAAAATCGCAGAGGTGATCAAATACCACCAAAAGAAAGCTCTATTTGTGGGGAAAAAAGGACGCCAATTTTGTTTGGGAGCCACGTTGCACGACCGCGCAATTGCCATTCAAAGTGCGACAGTGCTGAAAGCTGAAAATTGGCTTGGGCGGGAAGGTGCGTAAGTGCCTGGTATGGAAGTGGTTAAGGGGGCTGAATAATTTTGCACGCCCAATTTTTCAGTTTTTCATTTGTTAAAAAAGTTTGAAATATCCAATAAATTTCCTTCCACTTCATGATTGTGTCCCACTTGTTGATTCTTCAAAAAAAAAATAGTTTTTTATATCTTTGTTTGAAGCCTGAAATGTGGCAAAAGGTTGCAAAGTTCAAGGGGGCCGAATACTTTCGCAAAGGCACTGTAAGGCCCCATGCACACGAGACGCTATTACAAACGCCTCTAATCTCAGCTTTTCAAAGGCAAAAACCGGCATTTAAAACGCCTGTTTTTGCCGCGAATTGCGCGGCGTTTTGCCGCGATTTGCGGCTGTCAGCGTTTATCCCCAAAACACTGTAGACCCTCCCCAAGCTCAGAATCAAACTATTTGTGCCGTGTTTTGCCGTGTTTTGCCGCGTTTAGCGGCGTTTTGCCGCGATTTGCGTCTAAAACGCAAAAGCTGAAAGCTTCTGAACCCAAAATTTTGGGTTTGGAAAAACGGCCCTAAACCCAACTGCTTTGAAACGCCAAAAAACGTGATCGTGTGCATGGACACATAGGATAACATTAAATGTGTTCAGGGGCAGTTGAAAAAAATGCCCAAATGCCTCTGAACTCGAGTTTAGCAGCGTCTCGTGTGCATGGGGCCTAAGTGGGTTATATTCCACCTTCAGGTGCTGGACACTGGTGTAATTAATTAGACAGGAATTTTCCTCCCTATATAACCCCTCCCATACTGGGAGCACCTCAGTTTTTTCCCAGTGTCTAAGGTGTTGGTCACGAGTGAAGATGTGCTCTGAGGAGCTCCACTGGAAGGATCCATGCTGGATTTAAATAGCCTTCATAAAAACCAGATCCATCCAAAGTGCCTTGGGCCAAATTGGATGGTACCTGGGGCCTCGTATCCGAAGCACAAGGTTTTTGCTTGTAATGCTTCTCTTCGGAGGGCTGGATCCTGGGTTCCAGTACTTCGGTTATAACCACATACCAAAAAATTTCTGGCAGGATGCGGTACAGGTCCAGGGGAGTAGAAACCTTGTCTTGGATTTCGGTCCCTGAAGGTCTGTTGACTTAACCCACGTTGATGGGTGAAGATTGGGTCTGTCTGTGCTCAGCAGTATACTGCAGCGGGATAAGGTAAGTGAAGACAATTCTAGGTAAATACCTTAAGGATTGTCTTCCATGAGTAGCTGCATGTCTTATCTGTTTTCCGCCACTAGAGGCAGTAAAGAGACATACCTGGTGTTTCGCTTACCATGCTCTCCAGGAACGAAAGCTCAGTGTTAGCCGGTCTGTTGAGCGGCTCACTTCCTCTGCTTCAGGCTCTGCCACACTTGTGTGGGGGGGATTCCTTCGTAGTCCGGGTCCATGGCGCTCCTTAAGGGATCTCTCTCCGCCCCCACCATTTCCCTATGCGCGAGTGCACGAGGGGGGCACGCTTTTTGTAGGCGGGGGAACGATGTGGTTGCCGCTGGCACATGCTCGCCGGCTCATGGTGCAGACGCAGGGCAGGCCCTTAAAAAAAAATAACAGACGTCGGAGCTCAGTAAAGCCAGAGGGACACAGCAGCTTGGGGCACGTAAGCACCTTGTGTGTGTTGGATACAGACATACCTAAGATGCCTACTCCGCATCTAGCTGTGCAGATTAGCAGGCATTGTTTTTTTGCTAGACTAAGTTCAGCTGTTGATGCACCTGTGTTAAGTTCCTCTGCTTTTAGCTTAGGACTTTCGTCTCCCTGTAGATAAGGTTCAGGGGCAGGAATATAAAAGGGCCCCAGGGTATCGCCACCTGAATCTGGTGGCTTTTATGCCTGCATGATACCATCTTCCCCTGTAGAGACTTGAGGCACCATAAGCCCTGTCAGGCATTGTAGCCTCCCCCCAACATTGCAGCCACTCTGCATATGTCTGGACGTTTTTTGCATTGCATTTGTTGGTCTATAGCAGTGGTTCTCAACCTGGGGGTCGGGACCCCCTCGGGGGTCAAATGGCAATTTGCCAGGGGTCACCGAATCCTTGGCTGTTCCTGAAGCCCGCACCACTCTCCCAGCCTTTTTGCGGATGCCCAGCCGGGCTGTCCCTGGAGCCTGTGGCCACCCACTCAGCCTTTTCACAGCCGCCCATTCAGTTCACGGCATGGGTGGGGGACAGAGACTAGAGGTCAGCTGACTGGTGAGGAATGTGAAGTGGCAGGGGCTGTGGAGACCCTATCTCCTGATTACGACATAGGAACAAAGAATAAGAGAAAGAACAAGAAAGACAGCTAGAGAGAGGGATGGGGAAAAAAATGAGGATAGAAAGAGATAAAAGGGAAAGAAAGGAGAACAAAAAAAGAATGGTACATCCCAAAATGTACCATAAGGGGTTTTACTGTATGAGTGGAAGGGACTCGGAGAACGCTAAATGTCCATGGTTTAGGGGCGCAAATTACTTGTCTTGGGTGCCGACAACCCATGCTCCGAAAATAATTTTCCTGTTGGGGGTCCCCACAACAAGGGAAATTTTATTAAGGGGTCACGGCACTAGTAAGGTTGAGAACCACTGGTCTATAGGAGGTTAACTGCTATATTGGCAGCATCCTCACAAGAAACAGAAACTGGGGTGTGTGTGCCCCTTTCCCTGCTCTAAATCCTCAATCAAAAAAATTAAACCTGAGGATGAAAGTTCGCTGTCAGAGGACAGGGAACAGGTGCAGCCTAACGAGGCAGAGGTATCAGAAGCCTTACAAGTTCTGAAGTTGAAGCTGCAGTCTTTTTCAGAGATTCATACTGCATATAACTTACCCTCAGCCTAGACGGCCAAAGCCTCTGTCTCCTTGTTTTTTTTTGTTTGTTTTTTTAAGAAAAAAATGAAATAAAAATTCCTATAGGTTGCTGGAAAAACCTACACAGGGTCCTCATCCTGGTGCTGGCTTCAGGCTAACCAAACGCACAACTGTGGGATGCACAGTTGCTACTGTACATCGCTAACGCACAACAGCTATATCGCATGAAACGCACATCTGCAGAGGATAACTTCCTCTCTACCAGTCCACATGTTTGCATAAAATACATGAGTTTGGAATGTTCAAAATGCATGTGGGATAAAAACGAGTAACAGAACATGTTTATTGTTGATAAAGATACATGTTTCTGTTTGTATGGGTGTACATGTTTTTTTTACATAGTCGCATGAGGATGCTTTGTCACATTAAAGTGCTTAAGTTGCACGGAGAGGTCTATTTGCACAGAAATGCCTAAAATCGCATAAAAATGCTTGATTGCATAAAGATGCTGGATCACACATGGTTGCCTGATCACCCGAGTCCTTGGTCACACAAGGGTACTTGTCCGCACAGTAGTGCTTAAAATGCATAAGATGTTTGATCGCATGAAAAAAAGCTGAATCACATAAGGATGCATGATTGCTTAAAGTTGCATGTTTGCTTAGATTTTGCATGGTTGCATAATGAAGCATGATAATTTAAGTTTACTTAATTATACAGGATTCCTTGTGTTTACATAGGAATACGTGTCTGCATGGGTACATGTTGCATAACACATTCATAAACGCATGCTTGCAAGATGCTCGTTCCATAGCACACGTGCTATGTGTATACAGCGTGCCCCTTTTTATGTTTTGCCTAAAACATATTTCTATGAATTCATGCTTCCATGAGCACACGCTTCCATAGAGGCATATGGCTTTAACACTTGCCACATACACATATGGGGAGCCATTTGCATATGTGTTTATTTACATGGGACTGCAGAGGTTGTCTGCGTTTCGCAGGGGAACAGCATCTTCTCCAGTTGGTGGTCTTGACCCTTGGGTTAGCCATCGTGCCTGGGTTTTTTCAGGGTGCTAGGGCCCGCCTCTAGCAGGTCTAAAGGCCCAGGGTATAGCAAAAACATAGAATATTCAGGCTCAAACTTACCGACCAATCGGCAATCTACCAAATTCACCTGTCTGTGTGCGTTTAAAACAGAGGTTTAGTTGCACGCATTTGCAAATGCATGTGTAAGCTGCAGGCCCCGTCCAGTCATAGGTAGGGGCAGTGACTTTTGTTTGTTGTATTTGTCATTGTTGTCAGGCAGCACACTGGCACCTTTGCTTACATGTGCTAAGTGTGCTCCTGCCCCTTTAATGAGGGCTGGGCTACCTCCAGTCACCTGCCCCTTATATATCCATCAGCAGTCATGTACTCCTACTGAGGAGACTCAAAATGCAATGTTATAGTTATGACTGCAATATACAGAGCGCCTTGACGGGGCCTGCAGCTTACACATACATTTGCAAATGCGTGCAACTAAACCTCTGTTTTTAACGCACACAGTTAGACAGGTGAATTTGGTTGGTTGCCGATTGGTTGGTAAGTTTGAGCCTGGATATTCTATGTTTTTGTATGTATTTGCGCCCTTTCCAGCGCTCCTTATTGTATTGACCAGTCATAGGTAGGGGCAGTGACTTTTGTTTGTACCCAGGGTAGAGCAGTAATGGCATATCGAGGCAAACTCCTGCTGATAGATCAGTCAGTAGCATGGCTGGACCTAAGTGTAGTCCAGCATAGTCAAGTATCTGGAACTCCTGGGTTAGGATCCCAGTCTAAAGGTACATTCTTTCGTTTGGGACACAGCCCAAAAAGGAGTTTTTTTTTTTTGGCCTCAGACAAGATCAGCGTTATGAGAAAGCTGGTCTATATGGTCAAGGCAAGGAACAGTTCCTTACATTTGCCTTTTGCTTAAGGTGCTAGGGAAGATGGTGGCTTTATTCAAAGTGGTTCCCTATGCTCAGTATCATTCAAGGCTGATATAAACATTATTCTGTCGGCCTGGAATGAGTGGATCCTAACCTAGCATTATCCAAAGAGTCTGGTCCCAGGGATATTCTGGAGTTTCAGTTGGTGTTTCTTAACCAAAATATTGGCAGAAAGGAAGATCCTTCATACCTGTTACCTGGGAGGTGGCAGCTACGAAGACTGGCCTCTAGGGATGGAGGCCAGGTCTGGAAGAGACCACTGCCCAGGGGAAGTGGTCAAGCTCCAAGTGAGCCTTATCCGTCAGCATTCTAGAGCTACGGATGGAGCATCTGGCTTAAGGGCCTGGACGTTTAGGTTGCAGGATTGTTCATTCAGAGTACAATCCGACAATGCCACACTAGTGATTTACTTTGTTTAACAAGGAGGCACTAGAAGTCACGCAGCCAGAGGGAAGTAACCCATGTTTTGGCTTGGGCAGAGGAGCTTGTGCCTTGCCTATTAACAATCGTCATTTCATGCAGAATTGGCAGGTGATTTTCTGGAGCCGTCAACAGTTGGTCCCAGGAGAATGACCTCTACACCCCGACTTTTTTCTGACCAAATGCCAGAGAAGGGGGTACCCTGTACATAAAATGTATTGGCGTCCAGGTTCAACAAGGAGTTGAACAGCTTTGTGTCAAGGACAAAGGATCCGCTCGCAGGCGGGACAGATGCGTTAGTGACCCTGTGGGACCAGTTGTCACTGGTTTATGCGTTCTCTCCCCCAAGTGCCGCGACTTTCGTGGCTTCTATGCAACATCAGATGGGAACGGAAGCTGGCCTAATTGCTCTGGCATAACCCAGACAACCTTACTGTGCAGGAATAGTATGGGTGGTAGTAGAGGACCCAGGGTCCCTTACATCTTGTCCAGGCCTACTTTGCATGGTGGTATTCCATCCCGTCTTGCAAACATGGGAATTAATGGTCTGGCTGTTATAGCCCGCATTCTTGAGGATCAGGGCTTTCAGAATCCGAGGCAAATTACCTTGATTCATACAGGAGAGCTGGCCTCCAGGACCAGATATCATAGGATCTGGAAGGCCCATGTTCCTGGTGTGAAACCAAGGGGTGGTATCCTTGGAAGTATGTCATAGGTAAAATTCTTGCCTTCCTACATTAGGAAAGAAGATGGAGCTAGCCTTAAGTTCCATCAAGGATCCGATCTCTGCCTTGTCAGTATTTTCAAAGGTCGCTTGCTTCGCACTCTTTGATCTGGGCCTTTATACAAGGGGTAATGAGTATAAGTCAGCCATTTAGGTCGTCCTTGTGCTCGGGGGATTGAGTCTAGTTTTGTTGGCTTACAAGGTCAGCACCTTGGGCCGATGCACCACATTTCCCTTCATCCTTCTAACATGGGAATTGGTGTTCTGGGTTGCGGTAGCCTCCGCAAGAGCGTTTCAGTATTGGCAACTTTCTTTGTATACAGGCATACTAAATTATTCTTAAGGATAGGGTGATGTTAAATCGAAAACAAAAGAAGGAGGGGGATGGGAAGGGAAGGAAAAACACAAAACTAGGGATGATCAGAAAGGAAAAGACAAAGGAAAGAGGGAGAGGGAGGGAGAACAAGATACACAAGGAAAGCACTCACATTAATGAAAGAGGTGAGGGGTTCTGCGCAACCTAGCACGCAGACATGGTGAAAGTACTAAGTATAAATAAATAAATAAATAAATATAAATACTGATAAGTGATATCACAAACACGAGCAAATAAGAGCTCAATCCAATCCAGTGAGAGAGTGAAAATATCAAAACATCAAAATATAAATAATATATATAGAATGTATATAAAATATAAAATATATAATATATAATATTAATATGCAATAAATATAAAATCTATTCATATATATATGCATATATATAGTGAAGTCTATAGCCGTGAAAAAATGTCCATTCATAGGGTGAGAAATGGATAAATAAATAAATTAATCTGGTGATCCAGTGCTAATAGTGATTCTTCAAATAAGCATAGGCTGCCACAGGAGATGTAGCTGATGTGATCCCAGAGCAATCCAGTAAAGAGTGTTGACAGATGGGTGTAATAATCCCTCCCTGAGCTCCCGGGACTCTTACCTCCACACAGATAATCAAGTGCATCCACTATAAGTATCTCGACCAGACCTCCGTATGTATGTTCCACTAATCCTCCTTAGATAACCATGGCTGGGTCCTCTTATCCATCCAAACCGTCAGTGTGCCCAGGAGAAAAAGCAGGGGAGACACAAAAACAGAGGAGGGGACTCCAATCGTGAAGTAGTAAGCACAAGCCAATATTTATTAAAGAGGGAAAAAGCTGCGCTTACATGTAATCTAAAATTATACAGCAAGGAACTATTTAAAAACGAGCGGCGTTTCTAGCGTTACGACACGTGTCACGTGTCTTCATCTGGGGACAGATGAAGACACGTGACACCTGTCGTAACGCGTAGGGATTGGACGGGAGGACGTACACCTGGAGTGACGTATACAGGCGCTAGAAACGCCGCTCGTTTTTAAATAGTTCCTTGCTGTATAATTTTAGATTACATGTAAGCGCAGCTTTTTCCCTCTTTAATAAATATTGGCTTGTGCTTACTACTTCACGATTGGAGTCCCCTCCTCTGTTTTTGTGTCTCCCCTGCTTTTTCTCCTGGGCACACTGACGGTTTGGATGGATAAGAGGACCCAGCCATGGTTATCTAAGGAGGATTAGTGGAACATACATACGGAGGTCTGGTCGAGATACTTATAGTGGATGCACTTGATTATCTGTGTGGAGGTAAGAGTCCCGGGAGCTCAGGGAGGGATTATTACACCCATCTGTCAACACTCTTTACTGGATTGCTCTGGGATCACATCGGCTACATCTCCTGTGGCAGCCTATGCTTATTTGAAGAATCACTATTAGCACTGGATCACCAGATTTATTTATTTATCCATTTCTCACCCTATGAATGGACACTTTTTCACGGCTATAGACTTCACTATATATATGCATATATATGAATAGATTTTATATTTATTGCATATTAATATTATATATTATATATTTTATATTTTATATACATTCTATATATATTATTTATATTTTGATGTTTTGATATTTTCACTCTCTCACTGGATTGGATTGAGCTCTTATTTGCTCGTGTTTGTGATATCACTTATCAGTATTTATATTTATTTATTTATTTATTTATACTTAGTACTTTCACCATGTCTGCGTGCTAGGTTGCGCAGAACCCCTCACCTCTTTCATTAATATATTTGTGTATTGTAAACACTTTTAGGTTTTGCAGCAACTTTTTGATACATTTTGTTTAGGGTTTATTCATTGAGTGTCTATAGTAGCGCATAAGCACTGTCACTTTAAAGCACTCACATTGGCCGCATCCGTAATGATGATAAGAATATAAAACAGTACCCCTTCAAGAAGAGTGGGCAAAATCGGACTTTGAGGCTCGTGGAAGTATAAAAAATATATATTTATTACATAAATTTACAAAATGTACACTAACAATGGTATAATGGAAAGCAACTGATAACAATCACAATACAACCATTCAGAACAAGAGAATAGTGAAAGAATCCTATTGAAGTCGCCTACGCGTTTCACCGTGGGGCTTCTTCAGGACGAAATGAACAGGATTATTGCTACTATGTAGCCATGATTTTCACAATCTGATACACAGCGGTGGATATAATCATCCAGGAAGATTCCAATGATAGATGAAATATATACCGATGGTAGTAGATAGTACAAAAAATATGTTTAGAGATCGATGATCGCAGGTCCAGGCCAAATATGTCAATAATGATGTTAAATCCTCACCCATCCTTATTTCCTAGAAGTATCTAGTTTTCATTTGAATCAAGATATTCTTGCCTGCCTTTTTTCCAGAACCTTGTTCTGCGGAAGGAAAAGTTACTGCTTTTCTCTCAATTAAGATGAGAGCAGTTAAATATCTATCTGAAGGTTTCAGATATAGGAAACTGACGTTTTGTTGTGCTGGCAGAAGACCCTAGAAATGGGCAGGCAGTGTTCAGATCAGCTATTGAAATGGATACTCTCTCTCGTTAGCGTAAGAAAAGTCAAGGCCTATCTGAAGCGGCTGCTCGGATACGAAATACTGATGTTGCGCTACCAGGAAAGGGCAGACAGCGTCTAAATCAACTGTTTTCAATGTTGATTCATTAGGTTATTATTCAGGCTTGTGGTTTGAAGAGAGGGTTTCCCCCTGTTTCTTTTAGAGTGCACCCTACCAGGATAGTAAGCGCTTCATGCGTGGTGCATTACCAAGTCTTTATGACTCAGATTTGCAAGGCCGCAACTTGGTCGTCGGTGCTTACGTTCACTAATTTCTATCAGGTGAATGTAAGATGGCAAGAGGATGCCGCTTTTTGGCGCAGTATGCTGCAGGCAGCAGTATAGGTCCTCAAGTCTGATGGCGGTCTGCTTTATTTGTGTCTCCCTCCCCTCAGTAGGCATTGCTTTGGGACGTCCCACTTAGTAATTACTAGGCTCTGTGTCCCGTGATGTACGATAAAGAAAATAGGATTTTTATAACGGCTTACCTGTGAAAACTTTTTCTTGGAGTACATCACGGGACACAGAGCTCCTGCCCCTCTTGTTTGGGGATATTGGGACACTTATTGCTTTGCTACAAATACTGAGGTGCTCCCATTATGGGAGGGGTTATATAGGGAGGAAACTTCCTGTCTAATTGATTACACCAGTGTCTGGCACCTAAAGGTGGAATATAACCCACTTAGTAATTACTAGGCTCTGTGTCCCGTGATGTACTCCAAGAAAAGGATTTTACAGGTAAGCTGTTATAAAAATCCTATTTCTTACTCCGGGGCCCACATATGACTGACCTACTCGGGGTTCAGTCACAGTGGGCCATGGCCGACAGCCACTCTGTATGTCTGGCGGTGAGTCTGTCTGGACTGCACCAGCAGTGTCCACGCATGGACGGGTAAGTACAGTTCCTCCTGTTTTGTCGGTTTGGGACAGCTGGGCTTCCTGGAGGGTCATTTGGGGGTTCCCTGTCCCCCCTTCCCTCTCTGTCCTCCCTTTTTCCTCCTCCCTCCTCCCCATGGCGGGGCCTGCTGCGTTGGCGGGGTGTACCTGTAAGGGTCTCCGTATCCCGGTTGGGGTCTGTAGAGGTGTCGGGGTCCACTCTCTGTGGGGGTGGTGTGTCTTTTTGGGAGCCTCCGCTTCTCATCCACCTCAGTGTGCTCTGGCGCCATTTTTGGTCGCGCCGTTTCTCTTCCGTTCATGGACGGACACAGCAGCCTTTGACCTTAGGTTATGCACCTTCCTTCCAGGAGAGTTAGGCAGAAAAAAAGCACTTTAAGTGTTAACAACACTTTCCTCAGTACAGCTCCTCCCAGGGGGCGTGGTCCCCCGGGTATAACCCACACTCTGCCTCAGCCGCTCCAGTTTTTTTCTGCCTAATGTCAGGAGAGGACATGGCCTTCTGGAGTCCCTGTACTCTGGAATTTTTGGCGTTTTTTTTTTTCGCTTTTATTTGTTTTGTTCCTGCATTTTTGAATCCTGAGATTCTTCTATCAACTGCCGACTGGGTGACAGGCTGGGTCTTGACTCTTGTAGTCCCCCCATGTTCGGCCATCGAGCGTGTGCCGGCCCTCAGCTCTGCTCTGGGCTGTCCACGACAGACCCCATTGTTCCAGGGGTGGCCTGGGAACTACATGTTCCAGGGCACACATATGACCGGTCACAGTGTGTCTGGCCGACAGCCATGCTGTTTAGCAGATGTTGGTTCTGTCCGGGATGCCTCCAGCCGGTGGTCGCAGGACGGCTAAGTAGTGGCCCCTTGCCCTGGCAAGGTGGTATGGCTGGTGCTTCCCTGGGGAGGTCGACTGAGGGTCCGCCCTGCTTTCCTCTCTCCCTTTCCTCTCCCTCCTTCCCCATACTGGGTGGCGGCTGTGAGGGGGGGCCTCCTGGGGTTTTATCGCCACCGGGGACCGTGTGTTGCGGGGTGCTGTGATTTTTTTTTTACGTTTGGGGGTGCTGCTGTGTGTGCTGGCCGTGTGTTGTGTCACTGGATTTTTAAACTGCGTTTGGCCGCCATTTTGCCGCGGACGCGGTTTACATGGTCGGCGGCCATTTTCTTGTAGCCCGCATGGTGCTTTTTACTTCAGACGGCGGCCATCTTGGAAAAGTCTTGGCCTCTAGTGCCTGAAATAGTGCTGCTAAAGCCCGCAAATCATCCCTGAGGGACAGACGCAGCGCAGCCAGCACTTCTCAGCATTCCTCAGCGTTTTCAGCTCACACTGCAACCAGGTGGGGTGGTGAGTTCCCTGGGGGCCCCTGCCTTCTGTTTTTGCACCCGGGAGGTGACTGGTGGGTTGTTCTGCTTTGCAGTACTAGGGTGGCACAGCGGTGGGGCATCATGGAGCCTGAACCAGGAGCTTCTGTCCCAGCAATGCCTCAGTTAACCGTAGTGCCCCTGCCGCATCTGTTGAGGCAATGACGGCTGTCCTTGAGGCGTTTCTTGCCAGGATTGAAGCGACAAGTGGCCAGCAGGGAGGTAAAAAGCGCCCCCTCCCTGAGCCTGCTTCTGGGGATGTCTGACACAGAACCATACCCTGCTATTGCTTCTGGCTCTGTCATGTCAGATGATGCGGGCTTAACCCACGCGGACAGCGAGGATGACTTTGCAAAAGTGTTTCCTTGTATTCCATATTTGGACAAAGTGTTATACAAGGAATGGGATACGCCACAGAAAGTTTTTGCTGTTCCAAAATACTTTGCGACCCGTTATCCCTTTGAGGAGGACTTTTTAAAAAAGTGGGTCTCTCCTCCGTCAGTGGACCCTCCCGTGTCCAGATTGAGCAAAGCCACCACGTTGCCGGTGGAAGGGGCTCCTGCCTTTAAGGACCCCGCAGACAGGAGAGTGGAGGCTGTGGCCTGCTCCATGTTCACAGTAGTGGGTTCGGCAGTGAGACCGGTTTTGGCCGGGACTCTGGTGTCGCAGACACTGACCGAACGGGCAAAGTTTTTGCTACAGGAGCTGGAGGCGCAGGATGCTTCTGAGACCTGTAAGGACCTGGCTGAACAGTTGGTTCAGGGTCTGAAGTTTGTCTGTGAGTCGGCCCTGGATACGCTCCCCTTGCTTTCCAGGGTCTCCGCCTACGCGGTGGTACTACGTCGCCTTGTGTGGCTGAAGTGCTGGTCTGCAGACCAGTCCTTCAAGAAGACCTTGGTGGATTTACCCTTTAAGGGTGAACGGCTTTTTGGGGTGTCCCTGGATGACATCATAAAGGATGCCACAGGTGGTAAGAGCACACTGCTCCCACAGTCTGGGAAGGGCAAGGACCCTCGCCGTAAGCAAGGGCCCTCTTTTACTACCCCCAAGCGTTTTTTTCGTCCGCCCAGTGCGGCAGGAATAAGTTTTCAAGGTGCTAAGACCCCGGCTGCAGGGCAGAAGCACACCTGGTACCGCAAGCCTAACAAGCCTGCGGACAAGCCTGCTTCCGCATGAAGGTCTGCCCCCGCCCGTGTCTCGGGTGGGGGGCCTGCTAAGCGATTTCGCAGCTCGGTGGAGGTCTCTTCTCTGACCGTTGGGTTTGCGAAGTAGTTTCCTCTGGGTACAAGATAGTTTCTCTCTTGCCCACCAAACAGATTTTTTTCCTTCCAACCTCCGGATCCCCGGAAGGATCTGTCAGGGGCTGTCCAGGATCTACTGGGCAGGGGAGTGATTGTGCCAGTTCCCTCGATGGAACGGTTTCAGGGGTTTTACTCCAATCTGTTTGTAGTCCCCAAGAAGGAAGGGGTCCGTCCAATCCTGGACCTCAAGGCCCTCAATTGTTTTGTCAAAGTGCAAAAATTGAGGATGGAGTCGGTTCGCTCGGTAATGGCAGCACTCCATCAGGGGGACTTTATGGCGTCCTTGGATATCATGGACGCGTACCTGCATGTTCCCAAATGCACAAAGCACCAGAGGTTTCTGCGCTTTGTGATCGGGGAGGACCATTTTCAATTTGTGGCCCTCCTGTTCGGCTTGGCATCGGCACCACGGGTTTTCACCAAGGTGTTCGCCCCGATACTATCCCTGCTGAGGCAGCGAGGGGTCGCTATCGTAGGATATCTGGACGACCTTCTCCTGAGAGCTTCCTCAAGCTCAGAATTAGAAGAGGACGTGTCTATCACTTGTCAGACTCTCCAAGATGTGGGACCACAATGAGGTAAAAACGTCAAATAACACAAATAAAGTCTTAAAGTGCACTTTGAACGATAATAGAGGCCCAAGGGGGTGCCAAAAAGTTCAAATAAAACACAATCCAAATGGAAAATCTCCAAATCAAATGGTCATGTTGAAAGTGAACGACAAGGGCAAATATGGCATAATACTGTGACTGCAGGTGTGGAAGATAATATATCACATGCACGTGCACTCACATGGAGGCCTCTAGCAGCGGGCCTATCTCCTACGAACAGCGAGTTCGTGCGATCCGTCTTGATAGGTGTACTTCCTCTATCTTTCGTTACCACCTAGGCATCCACTGGGTATTGGGTGCTCGGAGGGGTATATAAACAAAAGACAAAAGGAAGGCAATGGTGCAGCTCCGCATAAAAAGGTTTAATAAAAGAAAAGTTAAAAACTCACATTTCCAATGGTGAGATGTTTCCAAACAAAACGAGCGCCGTGCTCGTGTTCCTCCTGTTAGGATGTGTGGGGTCTGGTACTTCCTGTCAAGGGACAGGAAGTACCAGACCCCACACATCCTAACAGGAGGAACACAGGAGGAACACGAGCACCTGAATAGCTTCCTGAATAGCGCAAATAGTGCTAATCACCTCACAGAACACCTCAGTCACACGCTGTGTGTGAGGCAGAGCGGAAAACTGGGCAGTCTCTGGCTGGATGGTGAGTCCCTGGTTAACCCCCCCGGTCAGCGCAGCTGGGAGGGTGGACATTTTTTGTCACAAGTGTCTTGACTTGGTCCCTAAGGGCTGTCAGTGGCTCAGAATGGAGTCTGAAGCTGGTATTTTTTCCCCAGACATTTTGGAGGCAGCAGCTGGTGCACCTGTGGTTACCCATGGACAATTTGTTGGAAGTCCTGAAGGCATTTGTTGCAAGGGTGTAAGTGGCATGCGGGCGTAAGGGGGGTAAAAAGCACCCCCTCCCTACGCCATCTCCTGGGGAATACTCTGACTCAGACCTGGCTGTAGCACAGGACCCCTGTTCTGAGGTGTCAGAGGATGCGGACCAGGACCATCCGGGCACTGAGAAGGACTCCTTGTCATGGTCAGTGCAGGACAGAGCAATTGTAGGAGCACTTATCAATGCAGTAAGGGACACCCTTAAGCTTGAAGATACTGCTGGGACATCCACTGGGGTGTCAGTCCCTTTTGGGTCGAACAAAACGACCCGCTCTGTAAAGGTTTTTCCATATGTTGATCTCTTTGACAGATTCATAGATAAGGAATGGGAACGGCCGTAGAGGTCCTTTGTGGTCTCTCAGCGCAGTACGTTTGTACAGGGGCTTCGACACGTGATTCCCCCGATTTAGACCACCGCTTCCTCCGCAGGACTTGAATCTGGTGCTTTCAGTGCTTCTGGAACCTCCCTTTGAGAATATCAGGGAGATTCCTCTTAATGCTTTCTCAGAAAGTTGCTTTTCTAGTTGCCATTACATCGGTCAGAAGGGTTTCTGAATTGGCGGCCTTGTCTTGCAAGTTATCTTACTTGGTCCTCCATAAGGATAAAGCGGTATTGCGTCCACAGCCCTCTTTCCTTTCTAAGGTAGTTTCGGCTTTTCACCTAAACGTAAACATTGTACTTCCATTTTTGTGTCCTCAGTCGTCGCATCCCAAGGAGGTTGCGCTACATACTTTGGACGTGGTACGTGCCCTACGGGTGTACCTGTCTGCTACGGCTCCGGAGATCTGACTCGCTGTTTGTGTTGGTGTCTGGTCCACAGAAGGGCCTGGCGGTCTCGTCGGCCACCATTTCTAGGTGGATCAGGTAGACCGTCATCCAGGCCTAGGCCCTTAAGGGGCGAGCGCCTCCCTTTCCTGTCACGACGCATTCGGCCAGGGCAATTGGTGCCTCCTGGGCTTTCCGACATCAAGCATCTGTCTTACAGGTGTGTAAGGCGGCGACCTGGTCGTCTGTTCACACTTTCTCAAAGTTTAACAAGATTGATGTGAGTGCATCTTCGGATGCTTCCTTTGGCCGAAAGGTTTTGCAGGCAGCTGTTTGAGGTTTCAACTCCTCCATGAGGAGCTCTGTTTGTTCGGGGTGAAGTTGGGTCTTCCTTTGATTACTGTTCCCACCCCTTGTTTTTTTCTGACACTACTTGGGGACGTCCCACATGTCAAGTTTTAAGGAGCTGTGTCCGTCAATGGACGATAAGAGAAAATCATTTTTTTTTGTACTCACCGTAATGTCCTTTTTCTCTGTCGTCCATGGACTGACACAGCACCCACCCCTCCTTTTTAATTTTGTACTGCTTTTTGTCGAACTGGGCTGCATGCTGCAGGGTGAGGGGTTATGACCGGAGGGACCGCCCCTTGAGTGGTGCTGTTCAACTCTGTTAAAGTT